>NC_073693.1:44280984-44640248 GCF_029784155.1 Uranotaenia lowii
CGTATTCTGTTTATTTTACCAGTTTTTTTGCTTTGTAGAAATGAAGTCAGGCCTATTTATTTATTTATTTATTTAATCCAAGAAATATGTAGAGTAAGGTAATTCAATTCCTTTTAAATTACTACATTTAGTTCTGCTAGGTTTGCTTAGAAGCTTCGATTATACTATACTAACTAAATTCTCTTGGTGCTTTCTGATACTATTACTTACTGGTCCCCCCCATTGAAAAAGCTATGACACTCTTTGCGGAATAATTTTAAAGATCTACTGGTTTTAATACTGTTCGGAAGGTCATTCCAAACAGCTATGCCCCTGACAAAAATGGTTTTTCCGTAGCTTTCAGAGAAGTGACGTGGAATTAAAAAATTAGACAAACGATTGCTTCTTAGCCGAATAAATTTGTTCACTAAATAAGATGGATTCCTTGAGTTAATTATTTTATAAATGAAAATAGAAGATCTTATTTTATAAAAATTTTCAAAGGATGTTCCTAAAATTTGCGATTGATGGTGACTAACTCTATGGTAACGAGATAGATTGAAGACGTAGCGGATGCAGCTATGCAATGCAACTTTAACCCGATTCATGATAATCAAAGACGCGCCTACTAAAAATTCGGCACCGAACATTAAATGCGGCATAATGAGGGCTTTCACAAGTTTTAGCTTTATTTTCACGGGTAAAAAATATGAAGTGATTTTAAGCATACGCAACGTTTTGTAAATTTTTGAACATTGAGAATTAACGAATGAGGTCCATTGCAGGTTGTTTTGAATAATTACGCCAAGATTAGTTAGGCTTTCTACGTATTGAATAACGTCATTACCAACGCTTAGCAGTGGTAAATTTGAAATATTGTACGATGCGGGGAAAAACATAGCCTTAGTTTTATCGCTGTTGATGGGCAATCGATTCGTTTGAGACCAAATATAAACATTTTCTAAGTCGGTATTCATGACATCTATTATATTTCCTGGTAAATTACGAGCAGCACAAAAATAAATTTGGACATCATCGGCAAACATATGAATATTACTACTTCTACAAGATGCAGGCAAATCATTTATAAATAAAGAGAAAAGAATTGGTCCCAGAATTGAGCCTTGAGGAACCCCTGATATAACCGGAGCAGTGCATGAGCGAGATTCATTACACGAAACAAATTGTATTCGATTCTTCAAATAGGAATCTAAAAGCGAAACCGAACTTCTTGAAAACAGAAATTGGTGCGACAGTTTTTTAAGAAGTTTTACATGCGAAACTCTATCAAATGCTTTCGAAAAATCTATGGTCAACAACACTGACAGTTGCTTTTTGTCAACGGCACTGTGAATATCATCGAGAACTTTGGCTAAAACTGTAGTTGTACTGTGTTTAGATCTAAATCCTGATTGAAAATCACTGAGAAGATTCATGGTGTTTAAAAATGATTGAATTTGCAATTTTATTATACGCTCGAAAACCTTAGAAAGAACGCATAGGATGCTTATTGGACGAAGGTTAGAGAGGTCTTTGCTATTAGATTTCTTCTTTATAGGTAGGATTTTCGTTATTTTCCAAGATGTTGGAAATTTACTAGACCTTATGATGGTATTAAAAAGCTTACATAAAGGATATAACAAAGATGGTAGAAGAAACTTCAAAAACTTAAGTGGAATTCCATCTGGACCAACGGCATTCGATTTTATTGAATTAATTGCTACTATTATATCATTGGTGTCAATTAAGGTGAAACAAAAACCACTATCGTTTAAAGGCAGAAGGGGTAAATTTTCATCGTCAGAAGTGAAATTAGAGGCAAAGTATTCATTGATCTGGTCGCTGGAATGGTTGAAGACTTCGTTATTCGTGGATTTAGAATTTTGGATCAGTTTTAATTTTCTCCATAGTTCTTGGTTTGAATTGGCTTGTGACAGACGATTAGAAACGGTATCTATTTTGGCACGTTTTATTTTGTTCGTCACCAAATTTCGTAATCTTTTATATCGAGCAAAGTCGTCTTGCAGTTTAGATCTAACCCAACAACGATAAGCAACATCTCGAATTCTTATAGTGTTTTGAATATCTTGATTAAACCAAGGATTACGCCTCGGAGAAACTTTTTTTAAAGGGACGAATGCATCAAAAAGTTCAAGAATACGCGTGTTTAAAATGTGAAGAACAAGGTCAGGATCATCTATCTGGTCGCAAAAAGTCCAATCATAGGAATTAAATGTAGAATTTAAAAGATTTACGTTTATATTTGCGTAATCTCGATAAAAAGAAGAACTAGTTTGGGGTATTCGACTAACATTCAACGATCCATAAATTATGTCATGTTTAGAAAACCCAGGAGCAGACACTTGATCGTGTTTCATTATAAGGTCATTTTTATTTGTAATCAACAGATCTATTAAAGAACTTCCATTTGAGTGGAAGTGAGTTGGATTAGTATTAATGCAAGAAAATCCTAGGTTATCCAAAGTGTCTTTAAAATTATTTGTTGACTCGCAAATGTTTAACAAATTAGTATTGAAGTCTCCCACTAGAATAATGCTTTCGTACATCAAAGAGATATCGGTAAAAAGATCATAAAGTTTATCAGAGCAAACATTTCTAGGAGGGTTGTAAAAAACAGCTAAAAGAAAAGTACAACTGCCAACAGCAACCTCTGTGCACAAGTATTCGGTTTTGTCCTGATGGTCTGAAATGATTCTCGAGGAAGCAACAGGGGTACATTTGATATCATTTCTGAAGTAGATTGAGATACCTCCCCCTCGGGCATAAGTTCTATCATTACGCAAAAGTTGGTAGCCATCAATCGCGATATTATTATCAGTAATTGTACTATTTAGCCACGTTTCGGTTAAACATATCAAATCAACTTTACTTCCCACAAAACAAGCTGTTAATTCATTGAACTTAGACATTTGTCGGGCACAAAGGCTTTGAATGTTAATGTGGCAAAAGTTAAGTTTATCAGACGGTAGAGAACAGTTTATAACGGTTCGCGGAATGTAAATGTCATTTTGGTTGTCAGGAGCATTGTTTATATTAAAAGGCATCAAAAATAAAGAAAGTACTTACAAGAGAGCATAGCTTTTTCCTCCCCAAATTGACCAGTAAGCTAGGATTATGTTCAGAAACTATCACTTGGTTATCCATTTTTCACAAAAATTAAATTTTAATAACCGGTGTGTAAACAAAAAGCATAAGTCCATGTCGGCTAGCAGCAGCAGCAGTAACCCATCGATGGTTCCCAGCAGCAACCCATCGTGCGACGTAATCAGCATCCCACCCACGCAGCAGCTCAGCAACATAACTTTTAGGAAGGAGATGGAATCATGGATAGCTTAAGGATCGGAATCAGGGGATACATGGGAAGGATAAAGAAAAGCTTAAAAGGAAGGGTTTAGATTTTTGTTGTTTTGACTTTCAGGAGAGGACGGATTCAAGGGAAGTAAGGATAGGATTCAAGGGATAATGTTGGAAGGAATAAGATATAAACAGGGAAAGGTTCAGCAATCAACTTGATCAATCGATGTTATCAGTTTTGGTGTTTTTTCAACTGATGTTTTCACGAACACGAGCCCATCTTTCGTAAACACTGATTGAATCGATCCAGACCGTTTGAGTTTCAGTAGCTCTCCCTTGAGTTTACGTGTCGATTCGGACAAATTCTCGTTGATGTATATTCTTCGGTTTACGTTGATGTCGATATGAGTGAGCGCCAAGGAACGTTTTTTGAGATACCGACCGAAGAACTCGTTCCGAACACTCTTGAAAGCGAACTCTACCAGTATTGGTGGTGAACTGGATTCCTGAATTGGGGAGCGAGATAGACGTTTAGCAGATACCAGGGGGAGTTCACTATCGGCAAACCCGAGAGCAAGTGAGACTTTCCTTATGGTATCACCAAGTTTCTCGTTAGGTTGAAATGGTATACCGGTGATGATGAGATCGTTTGATTTGGCGAGATGAAGCATTTTTTCCTGGGTAAGCTTAAGCTCTTCTTGAACGGAGCGGATTGACTTCGAGCATTTTTGTTTGTATTCGCTCAACTCGTCCCTCAGTGTCGTAATTTCGGATTGTATCTCAGTTTTCGTCTCCGAGATTTTCAACAACACTTGACTAATGGCAGCATCTATCATTCTCTGGATTCGGTCCAACAAGTTGCTTGTATCGGTAAATTCTTCCGAGGTATCGAGATCCTGCTTCGATCGCTTCGGTTTACCCATGGTTAGGTTGTAGTTGTTGTATCACGACTTGTTGAAATGACAACAATGGCTTCCACCAGTCTTTCTTACTGGAGATGACGAATTTCCAAAATTAATTTCACCACGAACCACGAAAATACAGATCAAAACTCCGATTCCGTTTACTAGAGCGTACGAAGAAGTAACTGTTTATGTACAGAAAAACATTTGTTTGGTAAACTGACACGGATTAAAGGCAGAAAAAACCGGCCGTTATAATAACTACTGGTTTCTCATTCCAGACACTGAGAGAATCCTGGAAGTTCCAGTAGGCGTTGACTCGCGCAGACGTTAAAGTTTGTTGGCTCCGTGAAAAAGTCGTTCGAACTGAGGAAGAAAAAAATTTAAATAAGAAAAAAACAATGTCGAATCCAGTTGAAAACAAAATCCGCAATCGTGTATAAAATTGTGAAGTGTGCTGTACTGTAGCAAAAAAAACTGTAGGATGTGCTACAGCTACTACAACTACAGCATTAGCCTAGCTCCTGCCAACTTTAGATGGTTCCCAATCACCGAAGAATGTGTCCTGTTTGTAAAATTTGTGGATTTACGTCCACGTGGAAAATCTCCGGTTACTCGGTTTTCCCCACACTTGAAAGTTCACCGAACATTGACTTGTTACCTGACGGGTAGCTTACTCGCGATCGAATGACGATGCCATGCGTGAACCGGTAGAGCCGTATGAATGAGTGAGAGGGATACAGGGAATGATAACGAAAGGGACCAACAGTCAAACCGGGAGCCCGTGTCAAATTGACAAGGGGTGATCGGATGAAGACGTCAAATCGTAGAGTGTGAATCATACACTGTTAACCCAATACTTACACTGTTGACGATGATCTATTTGGTGA
The DNA here is from genome assembly GCF_029784155.1 of Uranotaenia lowii. Taxonomy (NCBI): domain Eukaryota; kingdom Metazoa; phylum Arthropoda; class Insecta; order Diptera; family Culicidae; genus Uranotaenia; species Uranotaenia lowii. The sequence goes on from NC_073693.1 coordinate 44,286,071, forward strand.
GATCCATCTTTTTTATCGTTGTTTAACTTTTGCATTGTATGAATTTTATATAAAGTTTTAGTACATAAAGAATATGAAGCGTTTAGTAGGGAGCTCCACGTTCTTTTCCTCCCCTTGTTCCAGTACCTTTTGCGGTATTTACCACATGGTTGGCCTGGCCGTGGTGATCTCTGCAATGCATATTTACATGTAACAGAGATAAAATTGAAAAGAGAAATTGTGGACGCAAGTCTTTCATTTTCCAGGAAGCTTACATGTTTTGGCTATGTTGGTAAAATAATAAGAATAAGAATTATAATAAGAAATAAAGTCAGGCCTATTTATAAGTCAGCTAGATGAACCAGTTAGAAATATTTGACTTAAGATGACACTTTTTTTACAGAAATACTCATATTTTCGGTTTGAGGTTGAAAAACCTCTCACATTCCTCCCACTTAATGGAATCAATCATCTTCACTTTTATTCAAATTTTTGTTCACTATTGGATCCTCTAGGAGTTCTTAAACGATTTATCATGTAAATTTTGGTAAAATAGTTAAATTCCAGCTGTTTTTGAGTCTCCCACTGAAGCTCTTCTGGATTTTTCTCGAGTCTGCCTGAAAAATCTGTCAATGAACTTCAGTTTCGAAGGCTATCTCAAAAATTACTTGTCAGAGAGCCACCAAATTTTGTACAATTTCCATCCATGCATTCACAAAACAGTGCAAAGTTATTCACAAAACAAAGTGTTGCATTTTTCTCGATACGTAGCAATACGTATTTTTGTTTTCAAAAACGTTTCATAACAGTTCTCAATCCTCCTCATTGTAATCTGTTCTATGCAAGCACGCAGGATCGGAAGTTGTGGGTTCAATTCCTTTTACCCAAAATACATACTACACGTGAATTTAAAAAATAACAATTCTGGGAGTGTTTTTTTTTTATTATTTTACTATTATTTTTGGATTTGATAATTTGTGAATTTAAAATTAAACATCCGGGTTTTGCAAAGGTTTAGAAAAATCTCCCCCAATTGCTTGCTTCAGATGTGCATGATAAAATATATAAATATTACTTAAGGTATTGAGGGTTTTTTTCGAAAATGTTCTTGATTTTTTTAAATGAAAAAATTTAAATAAACTGCTCTTGCCTTCAACATTAAAATCATTTAGGCACTGAGTCATCTCGATAAAACATAAAAAAATACACATCCCTTCTCTCTAACCAAAAGGAAGAAATGCATCCCTTCATGTTCAAAACAGTAGACTGTAGTTCCCCAAATTCAGCCTTTATGTCAATCGCGTGTAATCAATTACATAGCATCATTGGCATAAGAAAATAACGCGATAGGTGATGATTTGATTTGCGTCTCTCCTCTAACGACTTGAGAACCGACATCTCGTAATGACTCGATCACATAAAACTTTCTCTTCGCGACTCGAGATCTGACCTCTTTTCGTGATGACTCGAGGTGACCACTTATACCCCTCCTCTTGTTGATTAAAGACTTGATCTCTCCTCTTACGACTCGAGGCCTGACTTCTCCTCTAACGACTCGAAGTCCGACCTCTTATCTCCTGGATTCGAGGTTTGTAACCTTTGTACCCGGTCAAGAGCAGCTTATCCTATAGGCTTGTGTCTGTCACAGCACACGCGCGGAATTTAACGACTCGGCTCACCCGGCGTCGAGAGCCACTCTATTCGTGGGTTTTTTCTCCGATCGTGGAATAACCCTTCCCAAGGATTTCCACTGCGTACAAGATAAAGTCTTATCCCCGCAGTTTCGATCGTTGGGAACTCCCTACTCGGATACTCCCCGAAGGTCCTTCGGGGAACATCCTTCGCACAAACGCGGCGCATCCACGGCATCCGCTACGCAAAAGATATTGTCTTATCTTTGCAGCTTCAAACCGTGGGGTCAGACGCACACTACTCGACAGCCCCCGTCAGTGGGATTAGTGGGACTCTGACCGTTGTCCAGTCTTCTTTATACCTTTGGTTGGCAACCCTAGCATTTTCGGCCCGCGGCTTTTTTGCCCGTTGTGTGCCAGATCGAGAGCAGCTTTTCCTGGACTCGCGCCTGTCACGGCTCACTTTTGGGACTTCGACCGCTACGGTACGACTTGGATGTTTCCCGACAGTGACGACTTCCTACACCGACTCGAGAGGCTCGCCCGACATCGAGAGCCTTTCAACCCGTGGGTATCCCCAGTGGTAAACCTTCTTTCTGCGGAGTCCGCTACGAGGAAGGTATAGTCTTATTCCCGCAGTTTCCCCCATAGGAAGCAGAAATACTTGGATACCCCCCGATGGTGGAGCATCCTATGATCCCCGTCGATGGAGTCGTCCTACACCGTTCGCGAACTGCCGTTGACTCTAGCTTCTCTGCAGGGCAGTCATGATTCGGGTGAACCCATTGCTGACCACATGCCATGTGTTGGAATCCCTACACATCCTCTGCACAACGTTGTCTGCTGTCGTGTCGGGCCCGTAGACGGCAAGTATGTTGGTACGTACACAGAAAGAAAAATGTAATCTTACATTGCACGTTTTAACATCATCGCCACAAATAATATGAAAAAGAGTATAGCATCTCAGCCTTTTAAAGGAACTTTACATGTCACCGCATGCGAAATCCAGCGTCAACGTCAGTTTGCCAATTCTGTTTTGTTTTCGTTCCTATTGGATTCCCAACGCAGGCAAAATTCTTGGTCAATCTGGTCGTGTGCGCTAATTTGAGACAAACAGAGGTAAGAAATATCATTAAACAATACTATATTTTGAAACTAACAACTTTCCTTAGCAGGAAATTGATGGTGTATGCTGCGATGGAGCTGAATGTGAAATCATCGCCCCAGACTTCGCTTCCGTCGTCGGGAGAATCGGGTGAAAGAAAATGTATCGAAAATTATAATTATTTGATACCTACTTCAAAGTGTTTGGTTCAAGTGTTCATCTTCAAATTGTTAGTTTAAAAACGTGAAATAAACCTCTTCCTCTGTACAAATCCATTTTTTTTAATAAGTAAAATATTCCCTGACAAAAAAAAGATCAAAATAATGTAAACCTACAGTAAGTAACAGCATTGAATGCTCATGAAAATTTACATGAAATATGCCGTTTCTTCGCACGTAAATAGCCGATTCCCTTCTACCCATGTTGTTGCATGTAAATCTACGTGGATTTTTCTAACTGTATACCACCAAATCTCGAAGAGGCAAACGCTATATGGTCCAGGCCGAACTGAACGCCATCAGCAGTTTTCGAGTCACTTGAGTTTATTGTTCAAATATTTTCAATTCTAGATGAATTTCGTAAATCTTAACGACAAGAATCAATAGTTTACAATCCAAGAAACACATCCCAATGAATTATTTCAATTTTTTTGGTCTCGCATAAGAATTACATGAGTTATAAATAACGCTGTTTAATTTTTTTTCTGATGGCGTTCAGTTCGGTCTGGTCGAAGCCAGGCCATATGTTCGGGTGTTTCCTCTACGTCACCACAAGCTGGGCAATATGGCGAAGCCACATGTCCAAACCGGTAGTGGCACTTCATGAACCAGTCAGGAATTGCGTCATATGGAAGTCCACTTCACCGTGCCTTCTTCTGATCCGGGATTCTGATGCGGGATCAGACAATGGGTTCACCTTCCTCTCGCTGAGCTGTCCCACAGCTGCTGGCAGTTGGATATCGAGTTCTTGGATGGCGAGTTCTCGTACGATGGGCGTGTCTTTGTTTTCGTACGCAGGCGGTTTCGGACGACATGGTCCGATATCCACTGATAAACCGCAGGTTCATCAGCCGCTGAACGCTACTAAGCCTCTTCAGATTACATTGTCTTCCCAGGGCCTGCCTCCAGGCCGCTGCTCCGTACCGCAAGATTGGCGTGGTCACGCTTGCCAGAATCCTCCTTTTACTACTGCGGATTGTCGAGGAGTCATCATGCGTGTGAGTACGGCCGTAGCCATTGCCGCTCTCTTACACACGTAGTCGACATGACTCGTAAAACTGAGTCTGTACACACAAAAAAAAAGCATAGTAAAATTACTAAATCCGTGGTTTAAATGAACAACAAGCAACCATATTTTTGAGTCAAATATGTTTTGTTGTTTATAATACCTTACGCATAGCTATTTTACTATGCGCTCAATTTGGCTGCGCATAGTAAATTCGACTGCGTTTTAATAAAATTGTCAATGAAATGATGCATTGTTTTACTTCGTGCCTAGTAAAATTAATATGTTTCATGATGAAACTAGTATGTGTTATGAAAAAGACTAAGAGGACCGAGGAGCTTGATTTAAAAAGTAAAATTACTATGTATGTTTGTTTGTTCATTTGCATGCATGCATTATGACATTATTTCAAACATTAAAATTCACACTTCCGACACACGTCGGTCAATGTTAGTGTGTTCTCCCGATGCTCTGGAATGATTTTCAAAGTTATGAAACTATAAAGCAGCTGAAAATTAGTTTTTTTACTCGCGGGTTTGATGATTGATGATCCTGAATTAGTGTAAACAACAAGAATGTTTTGCATGGTAAAATTATCATACGCACTGATGTTTTTAAGTCAATAATGTTTTGTTCTCAAAAGTACCATGTGAGTAGTATTTTGTTGATATGAATTGGTGCCACAATGTCTAAATTACTATGCGGACGCTAGTTGTAATAGAAAATATGATGAAATTATCATGACCATAGTATTTTCGACAACAAACATTGAGAGTTATCGAAAATTACCAGGTACATAGTAATTTCAATATTGTTTCATGCGCACTTTTACAAAATCGATGTTAAACTTTTCGTGGTTGAAAATACTATAGCGCTGAAATGGTAAAATTATCATGACAGCGTCTTTGGGATAACCACTCAATTTTTTTCCGTGTAGTCTATCATCACCCCTAGGCACTTCATTGCGCGTTTGTACACGATGTTGCACGGTCCAACTGCAATGGTACCTGTTTGGGGTGAGATCAGGTTGGTGATCAGCACCATCTCAGTTTTGTGGTGGGCTAGACGCACTTGGAGCGCATCCAGCTTTCCACTGCCTGTATAGCTACTGTGACAAGTAGCTGTACCTCCTCTGTTGAGAAGCCTATCGCCAAGAGGACTACATCATCCACAACTCCTAGAGCTCATGGGCCTCCCGATGGGAGGCTCATTCGTAGGAGCTCGTCGTACGTTATGTTTTACATGTCCGGGCCGAGTATTGACCCCTGTTGGACACCCGCTGAAACCTTTTGTGTTCGTAAGCCCTCACCGGTCATATACTGTAGCTAGCGATTGTGGAAGTAGCTTTCCACAAGCCTATACAGATATGCCGGGATCCTTATTTGGATGAGCGACGACACAATCGCTGTCCAACTGACGCTGTTGAAGGCGTGCTACACGTCCAAAGTAACCACCGCGCAAAAGTAGAGCCCTCTCCTCTTTGTTAGCCTGGCTCTGTCCGCTACCTCAATGGCAGAGCGGATGGCATCTACAGTGCTGCGTCTACTACGGAAACTAAACTGTTTCTCCGAGAAACCGCCCTCACTTTCAGTGTACCTCTGGAGTCGGTTCTGAATCACCTTCTCCAGGACCTTACCCGCTGTGTCCAGTAGATATATCGGCCGTAACGCCGATGGGTCTCCTGCAGGCTTACCCGGTTTTGGCAGAAGGACAAGTTTCTGCCACTTCCACGTGTCAGGGAACACCCGTTCCGTCAGGTATCGATGCAACGATGTCCGGAACATTTTGAAGAACTCCCTGATCGCGGCTTTCACTGCGACGTTCGGATTGCCGTCCGGTTCGGGGCCCGGGGGCCTTCCTTGGTTGGAGAGACTTGGCGATTTCACTAAGTTCTACCACCGTAATCCTCTCTTCTATTCTGATGTCCCAGTCGTACGGGACTAAGGGCCGGTGGGAACAGCTCGTTAATGATGACTCTCAATTTGTCTGGGTACGTTTCAGGTGGCACACCCCCTCTTTAAGTTTTGACCATGACTATCCGATAGGCATGGACAGTCATTGGCGTCATGGCATAGTTGTTTGAAACGTGCCTTCTTGCTTGCGTTGATGGCCCTGCGGAGGGCCGATCTTGCGCTAAGCTCCACTCTCCCCTCTTGGGTCCTTGCGTTCTGCATCCTGCGCCTTGCCCTATCAGTCGGCACGCAGACCCGCGATTTCCTCTTTCCACCAGTAGACGGGTGGGCTAGTGTTTTTACGCTTGGTCCTTCTCGTCATCGCAGCATCGCAAGCGCGATCCAGTACCCTGATCAGTTCTTCCGCGGACAGGTTTTCAGGTTCCTCTCTCAATGCAACATTTGGACAAAGACGTTCTCGTCGAATTGTGTTGTCTTACAAAGGCTTTCACCTCTCCTAGACTCACGTCTGCCTATTCGCATACTTGAGCCTGACCGATAGCGGATCGCGAAGTGATCGTCAATTGTGTAGACCTCGCTCATCAATCCAATTGCACACCAACTCCGAGCTACCGAAGGTAACATCTATGGTTGACTTGCTCCCGTTCCTGTGGTAGCACCCGTTCCTGATGTTACCTACGTTCGCTAGGTCCACATTCAGCCTTGCCAGGGCTTCTAAAAGGATTTGGAATTTGGGGTTTGTGAGACGGCTACCCCATTCATCGGCCCACGCATTAAAGCCGCCAGTCCTAGCACCATTTGGAGCGCAACTCCACTGTTGACCTAACGCGCTGTGCTGCTGACGTGTTCGGTAAGGTTTAGGGCGGTCCTTCCTTCTCCTCACTAAGACACCTCCTTGGCATGTTACGCGTACGCGTAATCCCACTAAACCAGGTAGTAAGGTTAACGTACTGGTTACAATGCAGTATCATTACGTAAAACCAAGAGGCATATGGTTTAAGCGGGACGAACCCACTCACGGCAGCAAAAACACTTGACTGGTAGGTATTGGTTTGAAGTCGAATTTCCATCTTGCCGTTTCAAACCTTTGACCAGGAAACACCAAATGTTTGGGTGTTTCCTCTTTTTTACCACTAGTTGGACAGAATGACGAAGTCACGTCTCCATAGCTTTCCACCAGCCAGTTGAAGGCGTTTCTCTTGGTTAGCTAGGCTCTGTCTCCTGTTTCAATTGCAGAGCGAACGGCGTATATGGAGTAACAACCTTTCCGAAAACCAAACTGCTGATCGAAACGTCCGCCTTCGCTTCCAGTTTACCTTCGAGACCGCCTTTGAATCACCCCCTCTGGCTCATCTTACGGGAGGGGTGGCCAGAGGGTAACAACTTGCTATGGGAACAGCTTGTTGATTATCACTTAAAGTTTGACTGGGCACGTTTCGGGTGGTACTCCTCCATGTTGATCATACCTATCCTATAGGCATCGTCCAAGGTTTTCGGAAACGTCCCCCCTTTGCTAGCTGTAATTGCCCTGCCGACGGCAGATCTCGCGCTTGTGAATAGCGCTATTCCCTTCCTTCTTGGTTCCTTGCATTCTACATGCTGCGCTTAGCTCTAAGACAGCACACAACAAGAATTCATGTAGTATGTTGTAGTGTTATCTATCCACCGTTATGTCTACGGGATTCAGCGAAAAAGGTTCAAAGATACTACGAAGGTGAAGGGGGCAAGGCCGTTTTTGGCAATAACCGTTTTTGGCGATTTTCACCGTAGACGATAGTGTGTAGGACAAGCTCAAAATGACGACCCGAGTGCTAATGTAGCATTACTTTCCTAAGAAAAGCCGCTCATATGAATGCTGTTTAACGCTGAAGCTCTTCACGTTGTTATGCATCGCTGACTTAACAGATCTCTCCTGTACGTATACTTTAAATGAGTGAAGAGCTAGTGAAGACTGGTAAAAGGTACTATCCTACAATCACCAACTGTTCCACAAGGGTCGAGTCAAATTAGTGGGATTGTCCGACGGCGCTGTCCACCTTGGCGATTGAGGCTGTGGAAAACTAAACATGACCCAAGAGCCTGCGTATGATCACAAAACCGAGGTGGTGTTGATCAACAACCCGGTGATAGACAAATAGTGCGACATCGAGTCCAAAGGTTCTATCAAGTAGGCTGGTCATTAATTACTGACTTTGCTTCAAAAGCTACATCGAGTTCGGCAGCAAGAGAGGACGGTTGTCTTCGCACGGATCATGTCCGACCTGCAGCATCTTAGTTGTGTGCAGAGCCTGATGGGCAGATATCGTATCGTATCTTCGAAAGAGGTTTGCACAGGAGTCATCTCGGGCTCGCCCAACGTAGGGAAATACTCAAAAGATATGGATAAAATGCATGGTGAAGTGTACTCTTACCTTAAGCAGTTGCATATTAACTTTGTTGTTTAAAATTCCAGCTCATCAAATACGACTAACACAATTGTATGAATCATATGCATATACATCCTGAACTGCAGCAGTCGTAAAGAAGAAGAACACTTTACAAGAAACTTGTCTAGCTGAAACGAAATCGACTCCGAAAGCAGATCTAGCAAACAACAACAATACGGCCTCAAATGATCCGAAAGCTTGTTTATTTGTGTCTGCTTGTTTCAATAACAAAGCGGCTCCTGGAGAAGCAGAATGAATTAACAGTCCTTAGGTTTTTCAAAAACAAATTGCTCGATTCGTACATTTGATTTGCACAAAAGTACTGTGTGGAACCATGTTTTTCCTCCAACAGTCACGGTTACATGCAACTGCAACAAGCAAGCTCCAAGTCTGTTGATGTCATCACCAACAACCACAACAAAAAGAACAACAACAACTTGCGAACCAACACAAAGGTAATTTATGCAAAACGAGATATTCCAATGCTAAAATTTATGGCCAGCGCTCGTTTGTCGCGCCATCAAAACAAGAGAGAACTTGCCACCGGGACCGGGGTGCTTTTTGACGGGGTGGCCGGCTGGCCACTTCTGGGCAGAAGATAACTATGGAACGTTGCTCAACAAAACTCAACTCAGCTCAGTTTGGTGGACTCCTGGTGGTCATTTGACGTGTTCCGAACCCAACAAGGCTGGCTGACGCCTGACGCCTGGGTGCCCTCGGAGGACAGATAAAAACTTACAACTTTACGAGGGACACTTTTGTGCAGGAGCCCCCATGCTCTCAGCTTCTTCTTCTTCTTCTAAGGAAAGGCTGAGGCGTGTCGCTTAGTGCATTTTTGCAGCAAACTTGACGCCTCAACCAGCGCCTCGAAGAAGCGCTTGGAGAATAAGTACACTTTTATCGGTAAAATTTCCCGTCTGAAACTTTTTGGCCCTGCTTTGTAATATTTTCGACACAACCCGGGGCTCGAGAAAGACTTTTGCAACGGTGGCAACGAAAAATTGGCCAAAACGTTTGATGGCTCCACCGGGAGTCCCTCGGGCGATTGTGGCCAAAGAAATAAACGTCTTCACCCATCATCGAAGTAGCAGCATCGCAACCGACACAGTCTTCCCGGTGCCAGTTTTTGATGATGCTGGTGGCTTCATCACACACCGGGACAGCACAAGAAAACGACCGAACGAGAAAATCCAAAACTGTCAAGATCAATCTTGTCTCGGACCCGGCCAAAAATGTGATAGGAAATTCAAAGTTGGCTTTTATGGAAATCCTAATGCGGTAGTAAAATGCTTTCTAACGACGATAGTAGAGCTAGTTAGCTTGTTTTACGACAACCGTTCTTCAGGATCGGTTCTGCACTAGCAATAAAGGTCAGCAGACATCGTTTTTTTGATTGTCGGGGATTATAATTTTCGGTCATCTTAAACGAGTCCCGATCTGCGTGATAGTCAAATCAGCATGGTTCGATGATTGGATCTTTTTTTGTTTAGAACAAGTCTTCCAGTGGTAAAATATGCGAAATTGCAATGTCCGGTTTGAGAAACGAACTAAAGGGCGAACACGAAATTATTGCGACACATTTAACAGCCCAAGTAACCATTAAGCATTGAAAAATGACCCTAAGTCAGCCTTATAGTCGAATATAAAAAATGCCACACAAAGCTAAAACGCATTTATTTCCGGTTAAGGGCTGTTCAAATGCCGATTTAGGCCTGAAATTCGACCGATATACTGCCTGTCCACATTTGTCAGGTTCGCCCATGCCTAGTGTCAATTTTTTTTTTTCGGTGGGCGAAACAAAAAAGTAAATAATAAAAAAAATATTCTGTTTCTCTTGCTCTTTCGTGAAAAATAAAAACAAAATTAATTTTTTATCTTTTTCTTACACAAATATCTATTTTCGTCCTGTGCTTCGTCTATGTATTAGCAGCACTTTGAAACTACTACAGTGAGAATTTGTTAATTTTTTGTGTTTCCTACTTGCATCCGGACTCGAACCGCGGTGTTTCTGCGTGCTTCTGTGCTCTGCTCCAGTGTAATGATTACTCCACATCTTCGGACGTCGAAAAGGCATCATTTGAGCTATATGAAGCATAGCTCATAACAGTAAGTATCATTAGTAAGCTAAATACCATAATCATAACTCATATAATTTACTCGTAGTGTCGAGACCCATATCAGGAATGGTGCCGTATTTTAAAAACGCTTTTTCACAAACCGAACCGGACGAGGCTGCAGAGGAACATGACACTTTGACCACCAAGGTCAATAAATGCCTCTTGCTACTGTCCCACCTCAACGCAAAATTGGATGCGTTAGCAGGACGGCTAATGGAACATGGAACATCATCGGCTAGCCCAGTCACCATCAACGAACCGCCTCTGCAGCCCGTAAAAAGCCTGGCCGATCTTGAGGCTTTAGAAGACCGTTGCCGCGATAGGAAATTTGTGCATTGCTTGGAATGCTACATGCACAGAAAAAAAAATGTAATGTTACGTTGCACGGAATTTTGAGTTTTTGAAATCGGAAACGAAAATGGCTTGAAAAAACATGTAAAACACACAAACAAATTTGCACAGTCTTGAAAATCCATGTAACATTACGTGTAAGCACATGGGTAGAAAGGAATCGGGTGTTTTCATGTAATTATGAAGCTTGTAAATCATGTAAATCTCCGTACACATCATGTTTCATTGTGTAATGTAAATCTACACAGTTCAGAAATGTAGTAGTACATTACACGTGAGTTTACATTTCAAGTCACGTAACGAACATTCCTTCAAACAAATGTAAACAAATGATGAGACAAGTATAATTACAGTCAGTTTGTAGAAATTTCACATGTCACAACTTCTGAATAGAATAACATTCCATTGAAAGTAAATTCACTTGCATGAAGTAGCATGTAATCCCATGTGTCAAAATAAAAGTCATCCGTCCGTTGTTGTGTCAAGTCGCGAAAAGTTTGTCCCGGTGAATTGGACCTCTAAACTTTCAGTCAACAACTGAAATCTGCACCTAACTTCTTGTTTAGCGAATACACCATGTCCAAGGGCATGAGGTGCAGTGCGTATATTGAAGATCGGGTTACTCGAGCGTTACTATATTTATAGTTTTGAATATTCGGTAAAATAAGGTAAAAGACAAATAGTTGGTAGAATGTTATTTGAACTTTAAATTCTCGTTATTCCACAGAGATAGTTTTTGAAACAGATTATTTTTTATAGCCACCGATGAAGAAGGATAGAAGCTCACGATGGACATCAAGCGTACGAGCTAATTCTGATTCTGAGCGATTCGAGAAAAATCTTTTTTTTTAGCTCGAGGAACAGTAAGTGTTAGAAATCAAATATTGTTGAATACCATTTTAAATTTGCAATTGTGTAAATAATAATTCGTTAGATCGTATTTTCATTTACATACTTTGAAATGAGTTGAAATGAAATAGGAATAGGAATATTAAACAATATTTTGAAAACTATTTTCTTAACTAATGATCTCGAGGAAACTTTTAGAAAAAGCAAAAGCTATTCTGGTTCGGCACGGTTTAGGCACAATTTTCCCGTATGTTTGGATAACGTGCCGCTATTAAGCCTACCCCCATTCTGAGTGTGGTTTTCGAAAAACGATAGGTCCAGAAATTATGTGAAAAACTCAATTTTAATACACTTTGATTGATATTAGAATAAGTTGTAGGTACCCAAGTAGTTCAACCGTGCCTAATGTGAAATTGTAAACTAATACTGTATTTGTTTTCTCCACTCGTGGAGTGTTCCACCGTACCCGATAAAAACAAACACAAATCGTCGCCAGTGTATTGCTATCTCACTCACTCACACGCTCTCTCGCAACACTGGCAAAATTATCGGTGGGCCACCGTCCGTAAGCAGAACTCCGACAGGTCAAAACCAGTGCAACACCGTCCGAATAAACAAACAGTTTGACAGCACCTAGTGGTGCACCAGTGCAACACTAGTGCAGCACTCGGCATAAACAAATACGGTATAAGCTATAGTAAGTTTAATTCAATTCTCAGTTTCGGAAGCTTTTGATAGTTCCCATATTTCGGAGGTTTTCTCGAAAGACGAACGCTACTTACGGATTATATGATAGATTCCTCTGTAGAGCCATCCTTCCCATCGACTTCCTCAGGCAGTTTCCAGACAGGACAGTCTATCATCCTGGTTCACAATGTTTAGAATTATGCTTCATCCTAGCCACACAATCGCTGAAATTTTTACAATTTCTCACAAATCTGTCAACTGTTGTGCAGCGAGGCGAGACCAAAGATTTCTGGGAAATAATGACAGCTATCAAAATCAAACTACTATATTTATCAAAAGGGTGAAGTTCATTTTAACCTTTGAACAATTTATTTGGATTTTTTATCGAGGAAATAAAATTGGATCTAATAACTGGTAACTTCTCTATAAATAAATAAAAAAAATCTTCTTCAAATAACTGCATCGAATTCATGAACGTGATAAAATTAAAGCTTAGTTCTTTTAGAAATGGGACAGTTACGAATGCCTGTATCTCAAAAACCATTCGTTTGAACCAAATACTTTCTATGAAGAAAAAGAAGGTAATGTTATGATCTTTCATGAAAAAATTTGAAAAAAAATATTTACCGTTTTTTGTTAAAGAAATTTCTACTTTATTCTTGGTATCTCCCATTGGCCGGCGCACACTTTTTTCAGTCATGGTATTGATCAGCTTCTCCAACTTATACTTCGTAAAATCTATATTTTAGGTGGCTTCACCCTCCTTCTTCCATTTCTGATACTTTTTTGGTCCAATACTTCTCTGGAAACTGGAAACTGGAAGCATTTAAGTGGACACAGTTGTTTAGAAATGAACATATTTGATTATTTTTGACCACATTTTTGATCGTTTTTTTTCGGTACCGGTTTTACAGCTTAAGAGCTTTGGAACTATCAAAAAATGGTTGTTTGAGGTTGGATTTCTATGAGTCATCACTAGGTAACACTTTCAGCTTATCGGAGAAAATTGTTTAGGACATTTCAGCGATCTACCCTTAGTTTTTCGTTTATTGAAAATTAAAAATGCTGGTATGAGACTTGACTTCCTTGATGATCCTTAACCGTTGTTGCCGATCATGTGCTTCACTCCAATGCTTGATTTGAACTTTGTGGACATTATTGACAGTGGTTGCATACTTATCCACCACAAAAACTCAGTAATTCTTTGAATAATCAACGGTTTTGTCAGCTATCAATTTGATAATGACGAACTTTAAAGGAAACTGTGCAAAATTATTTTTTTCTTTTTCTCTTACATCGTACATATCTCAAAAACGCGTAAATTTTAAATTTTGAAAAAAATAGGTCGAATTGTACTTTTTACAGGCAACAAAATGCTGTCAAAATTTTTAATATCCAATAACTAGTTAACGAGCTATTAGCAAATGAAAGTGTCCCATTTCTAAAAGAACTAAGCTTTAGTTGTATAAGAGAGGAATTTATTGAGTAAACTTTGCAACAATTTCGTCCCTTTGAAATATATAGTGTTATCTCTCAAAACTAGCTACCTTGTTTTATGTATGTATCTTGGCCATATAGAAACTCTCATACGTTTTCAATTAGTCGTATTCTAAATTTTCTAATAATTAACATTTTTTAAAGTAACGTTGATTGCATTTCCATCCGTTTTTTATTGTAATTAAAATACACTGAGTCTGAAAAATATGTTTTAGTTAAATAAACCATAACTCTTTTTGAATAATTGTTCTATGTGCGTATCTTGTCTTGACTTCATACAAATTGTCAAATGTTTTCAAATGGTCTTATTCTCGTTTTTAAAATATATAACATTTATTCAAGTAACTGTAGTTTAATTTGCTTATTTTATTGCAATTAAAACAAACAAAGTTAAAAAAAATGTTTTTATTAAAAACATAACATAACTCTTGTTGAATAACTATTAGGGGAGATGAGGGCATAACGGGCACCTTAAGGAAAATGCTTATTTAACCATAGAGAACAGCTGTAATATGTGAATTACATCATTGATTCGTGTTCCGACACTCAAATAGTCTATTGTCTAATTGGATGAAACTTGAAAAAGTAGATAAAAACGTTTAAAGATGCATTTTAAAAAATTTTGCCGAAAGCTGAAAACCAGTCACTGTAGAGGCATAATGAGAAACCCCCCGAGGCAGTATGAGCACCATAATTGAAGGCATAATGAGCATTTTCTGCCGGGGAATCTAGCAGCGAATTCGACTCGATGAAGTCAATTGAGTAATAGAGCTACAGCTCAACTTGTATCGTCTGACGATTTGGCCTATTGGTTAGATGTCGGAGAGATAATCAGTAGGCTCGAGTTCGATTCCTGGTGGAAGTGATTTTTTTTTCTTCTTTAATCATTTATGATCATGATTGCACTAAACGGTGAGGCGTAGATTCATCAAACAAAGCAAAAACAAAATAATCTAGGTCTGTTTGTAGAATTCAAAGAATTAACACATGTTCATACATTATGTTTCTGGTGTTTTTTTTGACGGATGATGCTTTGATGCTATTAGCCGTATAATGTAACAATAAAAAAAATCAATCATGAATGGTATGTGCAAAAAAAAAATCCCCTCGAACAGGAATCGAACTCGAGTCTACTGATTACCTCTCCGACATCTTACCAATAGGTCAAATCGTCAGACGACACGAGTTAAGCTGTAGCTCTATTACTCAATTGACTTCATCGAGTCGAATTCGCTGCTAGATTCCCCGGCAGAAAATGCTCAATATGCCTTCATTGAAAGTGCTCTGTTCGCCTCTAGTGAACAAATTAAAGTAAAAACGCGTTTTACAATTGATTAAAGTGAAAAATCAAAAATTTTATGATGCTGAAAATTGAAAAACAATGTGTAGATCATGTTGCAGTGCGTACATTTCAGATCAAGATGATTTAAAGGTCATAAAAGCTTATTTGGTGGTGCTCAAAAATTATAATATTTTCGTCACTTGAGAACCTAGCTGGTAATTATTTAATAGGGGAGATGAGGGCATAACGGGCACCTTAAGGAAAATGCTTATTTAACCATAGAGAACAGCTGTAATATGTGAATTACATCATTGATTCGTGTTCCGACACTCAAATAGTCTATTGTCTAATTGGATGAAACTTGAAAAAGTAGATAAAAACGTTTAAAGATGCATTTTAAAAAATTTTGCCGAAAGCTGAAAACCAGTCACTGTAGAGGCATAATGAGAAACCCCCCGAGGCAGTATGAGCACCATAATTGAAGGCATAATGAGCATTTTCTGCCGGGGAATCTAGCAGCGAATTCGACTCGATGAAGTCAATTGAGTAATAGAGCTACAGCTCAACTTGTATCGTCTGACAATTTGGCCTATTGGTTAGATGTCGGAGAGATAATCAGTAGGCTCGAGTTCGATTCCTGGTGGAGGTGATTTTTTTTTTCTTCTTTAATCATTTATGATCATGATTGCACTAAACGGTGAGGCGTAGATTCATCAAACAAAGCAAAAACAAAATAATCTAGGTCTGTTTGTAGAATTCAAAGAATTAACACATGTTCATACATTATGTTTTTGGTGTTTTGTTTGACGGATGATGCTTTGATGCTATTAGCCGTATAATGTAACAATAAAAAAAATCAATCATGAATGGTATGTGCAAAAAAAAAATCCCCTCGAACAGGAATCGAACTCGAGTCTACTGATTATCTCTCCGACATCTTACCAATAGACCAAATCGTCAGACGATACAAGTTAAGCTGTAGCTCTATTACTCAATTGACTTCATCGAGTCGAATTCGCTGCTAGATTCCCCGGCAGAAAATGCTCAATATGCCTTCATTGAAAGTGCTCTGTTCGCCTCTAGTGAACAAATTAAAGTAAAAACGTGTTTTACAATTGATTAAAGTGAAAAATCAAAAATTTTATGATGCTGAAAATTGAAAAACAATGTGTAGATCATGTTGCAGTGCGTACATTTCAGATCAAGATGATTTAAAGGTCATAAAAGCTTATTTGGTGGTGCTCAAAAATTATAATATTTTCGTCACTTGAGAACCTTGCTGGTAATTATTTAATATTTCTGTAAATATGAAAAGGATATTTCTTTTTTGGTGAAAAATTAATACTATAGGTAGTACGAAACAAGTCCTCATGAAAATTTGTTTAAGAAAATACGTACTTATGTAGAAAAATGGACTTCTCATTATGCCTCGGGTGCTCGTTATGCCCTCATCTCCCCTATAGTCATCATTAACGTAATTTGGAATCGCCCTTATGATAAATATAGTTATTTACTTCAAATCATCATGGCATCAAAACTGCTAAGGAAAGGAGCTGGAATTTTCAAAGACCCAGTTAATAATAGTATAAGTGTCCAAAGTACTGCTGAACTTTATGAGGAAAGGAAACCAAAATGATCGACTATCCGCCTGGAAACCACCTCTTGGTTTGGACATCGAGGCATCGACATTTGGACTAGCAGTTTACATTGGAAAAAAGCTACGAAATATAATATGACCTCCACCAGAAGATTTCGTCGTATCTATTTTAATTGTAGGTATGTAGCCTGTGTCAGTCACAAAAATACTTTTGGTAGGTATGCAAAAGTCATTGTAAATATCGGGAAGCTGAATTTCTGAAGCTGATGTTAAAGTGTCTTCCAAAATAAGTTAAGTTTCTTCAGAAAATTAAAGCCTTTTATCAACTCGCATATTCCAATTTTGCTCAATGCATTTCATGGGAATTTTTGCAAAAAGTGGTTCTATTAAATTATGAAAAAATATTTTCAATAATCATTTTAGTAAGATTTTCTATGTTATTCGCATTCAAACTTTTCTGTTCTTTGCACAAACTTAGAACTATTTGTGGATGATTCTAAAAATTCACATAGTCTAAATCCTAAATTCAAAACCGTGAATTGTGAATTTATAATTGTATTTTATTTCCTAGGTGCAAAACAAAATGTTGACGATTTACTGGCTATAGAACTGACCGTTGAATCACAACACACCAGTGGCAATATTGCCGGTAGGATAATTATTTTCTCATCAAAACGCTCGTGTTTTCTAATCCCTTTTTACACTTTTAGCCACCTTCAAAATCGGACTTGGGAACTCAGCTCCACTTTACGAAGACGATCGAGCTTGGAGAAGGTACGACGGCTACGAAAAGTGAAAATTGTTGATCCAAACTTGGATGAGATTTTCATGTTCGGGAGGGAATCGTGGTTTGAAAAGGTGTGACTGAGAATAAAACTTCCAAGTGCGTTAAGGAAATTTGGCTGAAAGAAACGATGCTGCTACTGAATGTTTCGAAACTCTACGAGACGAAGTTGTTTCCGGCTAGACGGTGCCCCGATTGCTGATGGCTGCATTGTGCGCATAACAGGCAACTACATTTTCCGGGAGCTTGTTTGCGTCCCCATCTCGGTGTTGAAGAACTCGATGATAGCGGAAATGACATCAATTTCGACCTGGCTATCAAAACACAGAACATTGATAAGGATGACTTAAGGAATTTCTTGAACACAGGTTCCTGGTGTACAGGCTTATCCGGTCTTCCGTAGTGGCGCCGTCGGGTCACTTGACTGCACCCAGCCGGAACAACTACGCGCTGTCGCATTTGGCTCGCTCACCCATTCGCGCTGATCGACTGGCTCGCGTACACAATTGTGACAAAAATCAAGTCTGTGACAGTGTATGTTGTGTTTATGTTAAATCGGTTGAGTTTAGCATGTATTTTGCTTCCGTTGACATGTATAATAAAACTTTTTAAATCAACAATTATGAGTTTTTTCCATTCAAAGCAAAACATATAATGCCTACATACATTTATCAAATGGTGATGTACATGTAAAACTACTATAAACAATAATATTGGACCCGAAAGGAAATTTACATGAAATAGCATGGGTGGAAAGACATCGGTTTTTAGTGTGATAATACTGCTTATGTGAAGGAAGTTTACATGAAATGAACAGTTTTATCACTTGTAAATGCCCGATTCCCTTCTACCCATGCTATTTCATGTAAATCTACGTGGATTTTTCTAAGTGTGTGGCCAAAACCGGTTCTATAAACAAGGCGCTACAGTGAGTCTACAAATTATAGACTATTTTTTCTGCCGTGCATTTTTAACAAAATGCTCCTGGACAGGAGCATCTCGAGCTTCCACTTCTGCTGCCGGATCAAAACAGCAGAAAATACCTTTCATCAAGTTCGATAAAACAATCAATTTGTTTTATCGAAGAGTGCAGTATTGGGATCCGCTGTATTCTCTTGACGAATGCAAATCTTTTCTGCATCGATGTTTGAAAAATTCCAAACAACGGTTCTTGGAAATGTCAGGAACTAGAAAGCCAGTCTCACGGCAACGAAAGAGGAAGGCGGTCGAGTCCGAAGACGAAAATAGGGACAGTGTTGAGAAAAGCATCGAAGACATGCAAAGTAACATCACATGGCAAGTTGAATTTTTGGAGGGCGATGAGGAAGTTAAAATTTTGCCTTAAAATAAAGTCATCATCATTTTAACTACCTCATTATTATTATTTTTATATTTATATTAAATTTATTCAAATGAATTGATGAATTTATGTTATTATTATTTATTATTATATTGTTTTTGAATTTTTCAATAAATACTGATTTATAGAAAATTAATCACAATTTTATTTTTTAGAATATCACACTTTATTCTATTTTCTATTCCTTTTTTACATGTACGTATTATCATGAAATCGGTAAGGTATGAATTAATGGAATAAAAACTGTTTCTTCATGTATGTTTATGGAAACTAATTTACAAAATACGTTTTTAAATGAGTAAATTTGGGTGGGATTAAACTTATCACGTGACATAGTTCGATAAACATAAAAAATATCAGAAGGAAAAGGATTTTCGATGTGCACTTCATAATGTGACAGCGTTTTCTTGTGCAAAATCCATTGCTACGACTTTCTTGTCATTCGAAAGAAACCACTTGTCTTTAAATTGATTTGTTAAAGTACATCCTTGGTATAAAATGCAACACATGAACTTCGTTCCATCGGTTTCTAAAGGTTGTTTAAAAATCGGATATTTTTGAGGTGATATTCTTGTAGTCTGGTTACTATTGCTTTTTTCTGAGATCCTGTTAATAATTTGGTTTAAAGGTAAACGTCCAGATCGTATCATTTTTTTTAATTGAAATAAATAGTTTTCGAATGGATAAGCGGATATTGACGGTAAGGGTCCAAACCTTTCAACTTCATGAACAATGTGCATTAGGTTGTGCGTATTACTTGAAATATTATGGAACATATTATATTAATTTTCTATGAAATTTTCAAAAAGGTTTTGAGCAATCGGTAAATATTGTTGATAATGTTGGCTTGAACATATAGTGACGGCATAAAACAAATTGACGAAATTTTCATAATGACTTTCATCAAGAAATTTTTTGAGGAGAACTATACCGATGTAATTAAGAAAAGCTGCACATTCTGATGCCTTCCAATGGCACAGATAACGTGACCCTCGGACCTTTCGGTGTATTTCTGTTGGTAACCTTATATTACCCAACACCTTATCTATTTGCAAAGTCTCGGTTGTTGTCCACTTCGTTTGATATGTTTGACCGTCTTTGTAAGTTGTTAAAATTTTTTTGGTGAGGCCTAAATGCAAAAGATGCAATGAATCAGCCACTACAATATCTTCAACCATATCTATTGGCAAACGCAACAATGGAGATTTGAGGAAAACCTTTTTAAGCTTTCCGTTTTCTCTTGTTTTATAAACTTGATAGTGGTCACCGTATGCCCAGTTGCGGAACCCTTCATCTGTTCGCAGACTGGCTTTCGCTAGCGGATAAACGTTGGTTCGTAGGCTCTGTGACCGTTCACCAACAGCAGTGCATTTCAAGCACCCATGGAAAGAATTGAAGTTAGCCGTTCCTGTAATCAAAAAGCAGAAAATAATAAAATACCAACCCCCTTCCACCAATATAAACTTACCTTTGATGAATGCTCTAGCGGGGGAGTCGCAAATAAATGCTCGTATTCTCACTGACAACAGTTTGCCATTGATGGAAATGCCGGTTTGTAGAATTGGTAGAGCCTCGTTTACGAAAGGATTAAGGAAATCCTCAACGGAGGTCGGCTTAGACTGTCCATGAGAAATGCCGATAATCATGGGGTTCATGTATGGTATTTCATGAACGTCAAATAAAATAGGCCATATCTGTTCCGTGCCATTTTTGAAAAGGGGTAACCCGTCAATATTGATGTTCACAGATATGGTTCTGGACTCATCAAGGTCCACAAACGCTTGACGAAGACATTCTTCTGTAAATAAAATATGACTTGTTATGGTTATATTTTATATAAAAATTAACAAAACCATTACCGAAACCTTTTGCCAATATTGTCCTCCACCGATGTTGATCAGATCAGGTTGTTTACGAGGAGTCCCTAAAAGTCTCCTTGGATCCATAGAAAGGGTGCGATCCATAGTAGATAGCTTTTTCAGCAAAGGTCTCAACGCGGAGTGGGTGATTTTATGCTCCAAGCTCCAGTTCCGAATAAATGTAGTCAGGTTTGTTCCCACTTCTGGATCATCGAAATTATCCACCTCAGAATCTGTCACACCATCTGGGCTATAATATGACTCCTGATTGGAACACTCATCACTCTCCGAAATATCTGGACCGTCGATTTCATCTTCGAGTTGAAAATTTGAGGCTGCAGCTAAAGAAGTTCCTTGGCAGCAACTGGTGATGTTTCGCTGAGTTGAAGAGCCCGCTTCGTGATCCAATTGTACAGCATCTCCGTCGCCTTCAATCAAACGCTCATAAGTTTTAAATTTCCTTTTGTAGCTACCGCTATTCAAATATTTTTGCCACTTTTCTTTTCCTTCCATGGTGATTATTTTTGTTTCAATGTTTTGTTTACAGTATAAACATCAAGTCGCAATCAGATACTGACAGTTTAGTGCTTAAAAGCCCTCAGCCTACTGTAATACAACCGTTTAGGGCCTATTTTGCAATGTCAAATCATCAGTGCCTATCGACATTTGAAAACATTGTTTAGAGCTAATGAGCACTCGAATGCTGTTCAAGGTTCCTTATGTGGCTTAGAACAGTGCTTAATGGTTTGTTGGGAGTGTATAACTTTTTTACCATTGGATAAAAATCAACCAAATTTTGCACCCTTTCTCATTCATGTGTATTGTTTACATGCTGTCAAACTTGAAGTCGTGTTTTCCGATTCAACGAAAATGGAGGTGAACCAATGCGAGTCAAGAGAACAAATTATTTCCAATAACCTGGAATTTCCTGACGCACTGGCAGTTGGGAAAAATGTTGAACATTCACTATTCAACCGTGTCCAGAGTGTTGAATCGGTTCCAGGAGCGGTTGACGTTGGACCACGTCAAAGGATCTGGAAGAAAACTGGGACAGGAGAACAAAAAGACGGAGGAAAAGGTGAAGCGTATGATTAAAGCAAATCCCAACGTCTCAATCCGTAATTTGCCTGAAAAAATCGGCATGTCGCAGAACTATGTCTAAAATGCAAAGAAGAGAGCTGGACTACATACATAAATGGTACAGAACTTCCCAAACCGCGATGAGCGGCAACAATCGACGGCTAAAACTCGGGAGCTCTACGAGAAGATGCTGACAAAATATGGCTGCTGTGTGATGGACGACGAAACCTATATAAAAGCCGATTTTAAGCAAATTCTAGGGTTGGAGTTTTTCACAGGCAAAAGCAAGTTCGATACGAACGACAAATTTAAGAAGAAGAAAATGGCGAAGTTCACCTCTAAATATCTCTTTTGGCTGGCCATCTGCTCTTGCGGACTGAGGAGTAAACCTTTCATGACAAAGGGCACAGTAAATGGCGAGATCTACAAATCTGAGTGCCTCGAGAAGCGCCTTTTGCCGTTCTTGAAACAGCACGACGAAACTCCGCTGTTTTGGCCCGATTTTTCAACATGCCACTATTCTAAAAGTGTCCTGGAGTGGTATGAGACCAATTCTTTCCATTTTGTTCCAAAGGACATGAACCTGCCAAACTGTCCGGAGTTGCGAAGCGGGGACTTCGGAAGAGCAAGGTCAAAGACGAGAAGAACATGTTAAGAACATGAAAAAAAAACTGAAAAACTGGTACCGGATGACACTGTAAAGACTTTGATGCAGGGCATCAAGCGATTGATTCTAAACATTATAAGAAAATTGACATGACATTTTCGGTGTCGCATTGATTTCGTGTTCGCCCTTTACATACTTACAAACAGGGTTGCCAACATTTTTTTTTTCAATTCCAAGAAGCCTTATGATTAAAAAAAAACAGGGTGAAAATAACTAAAACCAAAACTCTAAATAATTCAATTTGAATGCGGTCCCGAATTATCATTTCGAAGACAAACAAATAAATAAGATCGACTTAAAACAAATCAATTCTCCAAGCATTTTATTCAATTTAATTCAAGCACATTCTATCGTTGACGTAGCTATTCTGCAAACGATGTGGCACGGCGATTGAGAAAATGTCATTTGCCTTGAGGAGGGGGTACGTCGTAGCCCATTTTATCGATATCCCTTGGTAGCCCAAGCATCGTGTTGATAATCTCCGATTGCCGTTTGGCATTGACATTTGGCGAAAAAGACGGTTCTGGCAGCAAATCTCGAGCTTGCCTAGCGTGTTGCTAAAAAAAGATCAAAATATTGAGAAGCATAATGAGATATTAAGATTTTTGGTGGAGACACTTCCTGAAATCATAATCTGTATTTAATCTGTACTCGTTAACAGTCAAAGGCCTACGGTGAAAAAAGGAGTTCTAAACCAGCTAAATATAACTTGACAACCATTAAACCAATTTTGTCTTGTTGAATTGTTTGAGGCGCCCAGTTTGAGAGGCCTAGTTTGAGTTTTTGAAACATTATTTCAATTTAATATAATATTTAACAAACCATATAGAAAAAGACAAAAAAACGTAGTTTTTTTTTGTCTTAGAAGTCAAAATTTCTCGGGGTATTCCTAAAGCATTGGACTATCTTTATATACATATGTATGTAGATTTACAACTTCATATAAATACTTACATCTTTTCCAAGCTCAATCCTGTGGTCTTCGTACGATGGCATGGCCAGGCTCATCCGAAGGCACAAGCACATCACCAAAAAGTAAATGGTAAATTTATACGCCATTGATATCCTTGTCTTACTTAACTTTATCCGAGCTTAAAATACTGTTTCCGTATTTCACTGGAGAACGATAACTGGTCGTGTTGCTCGCGGGCTTCTCGTTTTATACATTTTTTTATCAGGTCATTGAAATCTTAACTATTTTTCGTTTGTAAAATAATGGTGTCTGGCAAAAACAAAAAAACAATACAAGGTATAACTAAAATACTAATCACACGGTAGCTTAAAATTTTAATTGCATACTCAAATTAGTTATGATTTCAGTAAAGAAATCATATTAATAATGACTAGTCTAAAGTTCTACGCAAAAGTGTCCCATGTGACTTTTGGGTCATTAGCACTTCTATCCGGTCTTTTTTAGTGTTAACTTTCGAATTTAAACACGAACAAGTATGCTGAATAGTGGTATTCGGCCAAATATTCTAAGATTTTTATAAAAATAAATGAAAATGATTATTTTAATAATTTTTAAGTCAATGCTTTTCAATCAGATGTGTAATGCATAAGATCTTCTTCAAGTATGAGTTTCTCGTCTATCTATGATTTCAATAGTTAAATTTCATTTCAGCGCGCTCCATTGAAAGATCGGATGATTTCAAAGTGTTATCACTTAACTGAAGGAACATCAGATCATTTGGCGCAAAGAGAATGGATTCCAGTGAAATATGTGTGGAGTGCTGATAAACCGTTCTGTAAGATTCCAAGATAAAGACAAGCGTTTGTCGAATATGCCACCTAACAGCCCCTTGGCAGTCGATAAATCGTGAATGTCTCTTTCCATTGATGATGACAGTAGTTGCTCTTCAATCAACTCTAGACGCTCATATTTTTTATCCATAAATAATTGTTTTTCATACATTTTATGGTATTTTAAGTAGAGATGCTGAAATTGTTATTTTTCAACCGTTATGAATTGTTTAATTTCAGCCATTTTCCGAGTTTATGAATAAAATTTTGATAATGGTTGAAATTCAACAAAAAAAAATGACTGAAAAAACAAGAATCATGTTTCATTCGCTCAAGTGTTTGTTTTGTTTGTGGTTAATATAATTTCTTAAAAATCTGAATTGCTTGATATACAAACTGTAAGTATTTTCCTGATAATATCTGTTAATTCAATTAAAAGAAATTTTGCTTAGATAGATTTTCAACGTCACTCTTTTTTAAATTCAATTTTCAGGCGAGAGTTGTAAAGCAATTATAGGTTATCTGGGGTCGGAAGCAGCAGCAGTTCCGCCGCAGACAAAAATTCGTCGGTTTACTACTCAACAAAATTATAAAAGCTGCCGGTACGTCTTTAGGTAAGTACATACCATTTGGAAATCTCTGTTCCGAAATTAATAACCACGGAAAAATAATTACAGAATGTTCCGGAACTCCCTACGTTTGCTGCATCAGGAGGTTCCGAAAATACACCAAGAATGACTGGCACCAAAATCACAGCAGAGCGGGAAGCTAAACATTGAAGGAAAAGCAGCAGCGCATGATCTGAGCAGTGGCCGACGCAATCATTCCCTCCGACGGCTAAACTTTCTTCCGCTAATACAACATAGTAGTTCCAGTACTGCTATGTATATAATTAATATTTATAAAACATAATGCATAATTAAACTTATTGAATTTTGATACATTGAATGAAATCTAAGTTGATTCATATTCAAAAACGGATATATTCTTTTAATTTCGATCCATTTTTACTTTTTCGACCATGCTTGAAAAATAATCATTATTCAAGTTCTCTGTGGAATCTCATTTTAAAGGTTTTCACTGAAAACTCATAAAACGACTTAATCCACTAGACTGCCATTATGGTTATTTTTCAAACATTAATGGTCCAACTTGACCCAGCGTGTATAAAGGGAATTCAATGATAGTCCGTCATTATCGAGCACCGAATTATTTTGGTAAACAAAGATCATTATTGTCCTTGCTTGCGACTGTGTTACCGAGCAGACGTGTCTTATTTTCTTCGCTAGCTATAGTTTCGCGTTCGAAAGTATTAGTTTTGTGACAGTGTCACAATCACAGACGACCTGTTCGACAGAGTTTTTCGATTTCTTCTTTGCTGGTGGCTTGTAACTTTGAATCCGATTTTCAAGTGGATTTTCCACCACGATGGTGGTGGGCGGCACAAGCCCACACTTCTAAACAAAACAGCGCTACTCTTCCATCCTGGATGGACCCCAAGGGAATGCATGGTGACCTGCAGTTCCTGCTACTGAAAGCTGCAGAAAAAAGTGAACTTCCGACAAACCCGTTTATAGTGTCGAAGTCAATCGATCGAGCCGTGGGACGGATTGTTGGTGCTAACCGAATCAACGACGGTGAAGCTTATCTTCTCAAGACAAGAAGTCTTGAACAAGCGAACAAATTGAAAAAAATGGTCGAGCTGATAGACGGAACAAAGATTGTTATCGTTTCTCACCCCACACTCAGCACCTGTCAACGAGTTGTCTCCTGCCGAGAAGTTACTGGTTTATCCAACGAGGAACTTCAAGAAAACCTGGCTGACCAAGGAGTGACCAGGGTTTATCGCTTTATCCGAAAAGTCGATGGCAAAGATATTCCCACTAATTCAATGGTCCTCACTATAAGCGGCACAGTGGCCCCAGATTACATTTATTTTGGCTACATTCGCACCCCAACTAGACAGTATTATCCCAGACCACTAATGTGTCTCAACTGTGGAAAGTACGGACACTCGAAACTTCGATGCCGCCAAGATGCAGTTTGTCTAAACTTCGGTGAATCCCAACACACAAAGACTGTCCCAATGATCAACATTGCCTGAACTGCGACGGAGCACACTCCGCCATGAGCCGCACCTGTCCGGTTCAGAAGGAGGAGTAGGATATCGTCAAGATTCGAGTGGACTTGGGAATTTCCCAAGGAGCCGCTACAAAAGAATTCCGAAGCCGCCAAGCTGCTGTCCAGAACAGAAACAATGTCCAACAGCGCCTCGACATTCCATCACCGAGCGATGAATCAAAAGACCAACGCATCCGTTAACTTGAAGAAGAAGTAGCTCAGCTTATCGCCCAACTGGAAAAATTCCAAGGAAATACCGGAACCGAATCTAGCACAGGAACCGAAACGGACAATTCCGATACCACCGTGGTCACCGATAACAGTCATAACAGCACCACCTCAAAAAGAAGCCGGCGTACCCGAAGGTCAAAAGACGACAAATCGAACAAACATATATCAACTCCCAAAAAGCAACGACTGGAATCAAACAACCAACCGGGTTCATCCAAAACCACTAGTCGCTGTCCTCCCTTACCCCAAAAGGTCGGTAAGTCCCAACAAAACAAACTTTTTTTTTTTTTTTTTTGTTTCGATTATAGTCGTTTTACCATCTTTATGGCATTCGCGACTAGCAAAACAAACGCTAAATGAAATTATCTATCAAAAAGTGGACCCAACCATAACCCCGCCTCCCCAACTAGCAATCTTCATAACAAACAGTGAACCCCATAATCTCAAACACCTTGCATCTTCAACTGGTCCACAAAACTCATCTACCATTATCAGAACTCCAACCCAAAGAAGAAAACTTACTTTCGCCCTTCAGTGGAATATACGGGGCTTGAGAGCTAGAACATCCGAGATAGAAATACTCATCAACCAATTCTCCCCCGTCGTTCTCGCCCTTCAAGAAACTTTTACCTACCAAAAGAAAACCCCCCATAACTATTTCAAAGGGTACAAACTTCATCTGAGCACAAATCATGGACAAGGATCCGGCCTTGCTATAAAAAATGGTTATCCCTTCAAAAATATTGTAGTCGACTCACCTCTCAACGTTGTCTGTATCCGCCTGGAATCTCCCATGAACATCACTATCGTT
This sequence comes from Uranotaenia lowii, assembly GCF_029784155.1. Taxonomy (NCBI): domain Eukaryota; kingdom Metazoa; phylum Arthropoda; class Insecta; order Diptera; family Culicidae; genus Uranotaenia; species Uranotaenia lowii. The sequence goes on from NC_073693.1 coordinate 44,313,385, forward strand.
TCACTATACATAACCCCCCTAAAACCACTTGAAGACTACTCAAGAGAATTCGAAGAACTGTTCGAACAACTTCCCCAACCAGTTTTGATCTTGGGGGACCTAAATTCACACTCCACGAACTGGGGTGGCTCAAGTACTGACAGCAAAGGGCTCTTTTTGGAAAATTTTTGCTCCATCAACAACCTTAACATACTCAATAATTCTATGCCAACACGAATTGACCCAGCATCTGGCAACACTTCAGCCTTGGACCTTAGCCTGGTTACTTGGAACCTTAGCTCAAAATTTAGTTGGAAGACTCTAGATGACACACACGGTAGTGACCATATCCCAATAATATTGTCACTGGAACACTCCTCTCCTCAAGTGGCCACCCGACCACGTTGGAAGTATGAACACGCCGACTGGATAGGCTACCAACTCGAAATTGAACGCGCTCTTAATGGAGATAGTGTTCCAAATATCAATCATTTTCACCGAGTCATGCTTGACTACATTCAGAGCCAAAAAATCAAAGCAGTCAAATTTTCCTTCTTCAACCAAATCATACAAACAATCATGCATGACAACGACGCTTCCGTATTTGAAACAGTTTTGCGATACATGATGAGGTAAAAAAGGACGCAGACTATCAGCAACGAACGTCTCTATGCTGATTTCCTTCCCTTGACGACTTTCAACCTTTAGGATCATAACTGATATGTATCAGTTCTGAGCGATCTATGTAGGCTATCAGATGATTTTTTATTTTTCGTTTTGCCTAGAAGGACATAAACATGACTTGGTAACCGCAATGAACTGTCCAGCAAGTGCTACAGCTTTTTTGAACATGTGGTCCTGGTATTTATTCAGATTTTTCCTTTTGAAACATTAATGATCGGTCTATCAATAACGAGCATTATCAACAATGATGCGAGGATAGACGTTCGGGAATGATTGAGGGAGCGACGTTCAAAATGTATCACCAAGTATGTCGATCACCGTCGATTAGCCACGTGACGAATAGCAACGGTAGCCTCCGATGGGGCATGGTATATCTTCTTGTATCAAGTTAGTGTTGATTTTCGACATATATTCAATGGGTACTTTTACCACGTGCGTATCACAGCACTCGGAGGAAGCATCATTCTAGCTAGAAACCATTCCTGATTGCTTTTCTTGAGCGATTTTCAGAAGACTGAATGGAGACCCTGATCACACTTCTACATCCTTTACCAAACTACTGTTTCAAACAGCCCAACAATTCATTCCCATTCCCCAATCCGTTCCTTGGTGGGGTCCAGAAGTTAGGGCTGCCATCAGACTTCGTAGAAAAAAGCTTCGTGCACTTCGGCGCCTTCCTTGTCACGATCCCAGAAAAGATCTTGCCCTTAAAGAATTTAAGTCTGCACGTTCAGCCGCTCGAACTGCCATAAAAACCGCCAAAAGTAATAGTTGGAGAGAATTTGTCGAAGAAATTAATCCCGAAACCCCATCTGCAAAACTATGGGACAAGATCAAACGACTGAATGGCTCGAACCGCAACAGTCGCTTCCATCTTCTATTGGGTCAACAGTACTCCAACGATCCAGCTCTATTAGCTGAATCATTCTGTGAGCATTTCGCTTCTGTTTCATCCTCAAGCCATGACCTCAATAGTGATGAACCTGTTGATTTTAGAACAAACTTAGATCTCGATTATAACTCAGTCTTCACACTTCACGATCTGGAAAACGCCCTTCGTAAGGCGAAGGGGCGCTCAGCTGGATAGGATGAAATTGGATATCGCCTATTAAAAAATCTTCCACTCATTGGAAAAGTCCTCTTCCTCAACATTATCAACGAAATCTGGCAGACAGGAGTTATCCCATCGCAGTGGAAAGAGGGACTGATAATTCCCATTCCCAAGCCCCTACAGAACCTTCACCTTATCAACAGCTACCGCCCAATAACACTCTTGGATTGTTCGGGGAAAGTACTAGAGCGTATGGCCAAGAAACGCCTGGTATCCGTCCTAGAACTAAACAACCAACTGGATTCCCGACAATTTGGCTTCCGACCTGGATGTTCCACTGACGATCATCTTACCACACTCGAAAACATTCTATCTAAAGCTCTAGAAAACGGACATCCCATTGAGTGCTTGTGTTTAGACCTTTCCAAAGCCTTCGATAGAGTTCACAGACACCAAATATTGTCTGCGTTGAAAAATTGGGGTATTCTAGGCAGAATGGGACACTTAATTCAAAGTTTCCTAACGGACCGTAAAGCGAAAACATTTATAGACGGAAAACTGTCCTCCTCGCACCAAATAGCCATTACCACGCAGTCAAACTTCGTCAGCATCGTCGTGTACAGCCTCCGGGATCGCGCTTTGGCCGTCGTATTTTGTTTATCATCGCAATTTGGAGTCACTACTTTCTTTGAAGTCGATAGTCCGGCTCGTTGTAGACGATACACCCAGCTTATTTGCTGCATCTCGTAGAGAGAGGTTAGGGTTTCGCTTGAAACTACCGGCAACTCTCTTTGTCGTCTCAGCGGCTTCCGGTTTTCGACAAACGTTCCCCAAACACTTTAATTACATTTGTAACGGTTGATTTGGCAACTTTTAGCGATTTTGCCAGCTTTGCGTGCGAGTAGCTCGGATTTTCGCGATGCGCGAGCAAAATTTTGATACGCTGCTCTTCTTCCTTGGACGGCATTTTGACAACCGAAGAGGGAATTCCAAAATCAAAATAGGAGCAACATTCTACACACACACACCTCCAAAATGAGGGGTGTTCAGGGTTTTTAAATGCAAAATGGAAAGAAATACGTCAAGTTGATATTTACCAAATTTTGACCGTATCACCCTTTAAGTGGATTATTGTTGGAAATACTATACTTTTTTCTCCGTGATTCGATCACTTATTAAAAAAATCATTACTCGCTTACGAAACGTCATATGTATGTAGTGTCTTCGGTAAAGTTGCCCCGAAAACAGTTGGCTACTACTTTGTAAAACACAGTTTTGCTCCATCTGTTCACTGAAAAAAGTTTTCATGTGTAAATCATGCAAAAATGACACACCCTAATATTTGATTCAAGATTATTAAAGCACATGGTTTGATGAGCTTTTTTTGCTGAAAACACCATTTATCTTTCTCTTATAGTATCTTTGTAATTAATTTTGTCATGATAAAGTTCCGTCCTGAACCACTGTGCACTGGACTAAAGTTTCTTTTGTAATTTTTTATTTGAAGCGTATTTTCAAAGTTGAACTGTACGAAAACCCGTCCCCACTTACCCCGGTGTACCTTGCACCTATCATTCAAACTCTAAATATTTTAATTTCGAAGACTTACAAGAAAATAAGATCGACTTTAAACAAATCAATTATTCAACCATTTTATTCAATTTAATTCAAGCACATTCTGTAGTTGACGTTGCTATTCTGCAAACGATGTGGCACGGCGACGTTCGACCTGTGTACACATCTCAGTTAGTAAAAGTTTTTTTTTTGTAAACATTGTAACCATGACAATTCGTGACGTCAGTTGCATTTTCAAACAAACAACCAACAGTGAAAACTATAGAGAAAAAAATCATTGCCAACTGCTGTTTACGATTCTCGCCTAGGATGCATTAACATCCTCACTCAACCGAAAAAGGAACGTTAAATTTACCTGGATTTTCACGTAGCCACTCGTTACGTGATTTTTTGCTGTCAAAACAAAGACACATTCGATTTACGTGAGAATCCAGTGATCCGTCAAATACAGAGGGATTTTGTGCATTCTATGTGATGTCCACGTAAACCTGAATGGCGCATTCACGTAAAATCTGTGTGAAGGAATACAGTTCTCAATATAGCGCGGATCCGACAGTTGGTGCAGCAAGACAATAAAAAAAATCTGAGTGATGGAGAAGCTGATATTTATTTCGTAAGTAATAATATTTTGTTATATGGTTGCTATTTACATTTTTGATTTTTTTTCAACAAGAATAAAAATTGAGACAGCTGAGATGGCTAAGCAATTGTTAGAGGCAAAACAGATTCCAATTTTTGTGTTTTATAATTTGAATGAAGTGAGTAGTGAAAAAAATTCTGAAAATGGAAAAGAGCAAGCGTAATTTTGTGGAACAATAAAGATTACTTTCAAAATCAAAACATATTAGTCAAACTATCCGAGAAAACTCCCTGCGTTGATATGACAATGAAATCTACGTGAATTACATGTAGCAGAACGAATCCCTTCCCACATTCGATCTACGTTGATTTAACATACAACTCATATGAACATTACGTGAAATCTGCTTGTTGCGCGAGCTCTGCAATTCACGTAAGTTTTACGTGATTTTTATGGTGGCAAAAATCCATGTAAATTTTCACATAGCGTTAATGTGAAGAGTTTTTTCGGTGCTGGCAAGTGACGTAGGGTTTGTTTACCTTTTTACTCCTTGAATAACGGATTCTGTAATAGTGTGCGTTTGGGTTTATCACCTTCTTTGTACCACGGTGGGCGACGTGGAGGGTAGGGTTGGTCGTATCCCATTTTATCGATATCCCTCGGTAGCCCAAGTATCGTGTTGATAATCTCCGATTGCCGTTTGGCATTGACATTTGGCGAAAAAGACGGTTCTGCCAGCAAATATCGAGCTTGCCTAGCGTGTTGCTGAATAATGAACAAAATATTGAGAAGAATAATGAAATATTGAAATTTTTGGCGGAGGAACGTCCTGAAATCATAATCTGTATTTAATATGTACCCTTTAACAGTCAAAGGCCTACGGTAAAAAAAGGAGTTCTAAAGTTCAATTTTGTCTTGTTGAATTGTTTGAGGCGCCCAGTTTGAGACGCCTAGTTTGAGTTTTTGAAACAATTGAAATAATTTAATATAATATTGAACAAACCATATAGAAAAAGAAAAAAAAAACGTAGTTTTTTTTTGTCTAAGAAGTCAAAATTTCTAAAGCATTGGACTATCTTTATATATATGTAGATTTACAACTTCATATAAATACTTACATCTTTTTCAAGCTCAATCCTGTCGTCTTCGTACGATGGCATGGCCAGGCTCATCCGAAGGCACAAGCACATCACCAAGAAGTAAATTGTAAATTTATATGCCATTGATATCCTTGTCTTACTTAACTTTATCCGAGCTTAAAATACTGTTTCCGTATTTCGCTGGAGAACGATAACTGGTCGTGTTGCTCGCGGGCTACTCGTTTTATACATTTTTTATCAGGTCGTTGAAATCTTAACTTTTTTTCTTTTGTAAAATAATGGTGTCCGGTAAAAGAAAAAAAAAACAATGCTCAGTATAACTAAAATCCTAATCACACGGTTACTTGAAACTTTAATTGCATACATTATATAACTAAACCCTAATTAGTTATGATTTCAGTAAACAAATTATGTTAGTAATGACTAGTCTAAAGTTCTGCGCAAAAGTGTCCCATGTGACTTTTGGGTCATTATCACTTCTATGCGGTCTTTTTTAGTGTTAATTTTCGAATAAAAACAGGAATAAGTATGCTGAATAGTGGGTATTTGGTAGATTTTTATAAAAATAAATGAAAACGATTGTTTCAATAATTTTTTAGTCGATGATTTCCAATCAGATGTGTAATGCATAAGATCTTCTTCAAGTATGGGTTTCTCGTTTATCTAAGATTTCAATAGTTAAATTTCATTCACCTGTCCGCATGGCCGGACAATTCAGGACTTGGGAAATTTTTCAGAAATATTGGAAAAAATAGGGCAAATCTGAACAATAAAGGCATTATTCCAAAACCTTCAAAAGAAAAATTAGAGAACATTATGCCATTTTTGTCATTTTTGTCATTTTTGTCAATTTTGTCATTTTTGTCATTTTTGTCATTTTTGTCATTTTTGTCATTTTTGTCATTTTTGTCATTTTTGTCATTTCTGTCATTTTTGTCATTTTTGTCATTTTTGTCATTTTTGTCATTTTTGTCATTTTTGTCATTTTTGTCATTTTTGTCATTTTTGTCATTTTTGTCATTTTTGTCATTTTTGTCATTTTTGTCATTTTTGTCATTTTTGTCATTTTTGTCATTTTTGTCATTTTTGTCATTTTTGTCATTTTTGTCATTTTTGTCATTTTTGTCATTTTTGTCATTTTTGTCATTTTTGTCATTTTTGTCATTTTTGTCATTTTTGTCATTTTTGTCATTTTTGTCATTTTTGTCATTTTTGTCATTTTTGTCATTTTTGTCATTTTTGTCATTTTTGTCATTTTTGTCATTTTTGTCATTTTTGTCATTTTTGTCATTTTTGTCATTTTTGTCATTTTTGTCATTTTTGTCATTTTTGTCATTTTTGTCATTTTTGTCATTTTTGTCATTTTTGTCATTTTTGTCATTTCTGACATTTTTTTCTTTTTTTTTCATTTTTTTTTTTTCATCTGAGGGCCATTGGTATTTGAAAAAAGGTAGATATTTGATTATTTGGATAATTACTTTTTTTTCTGATAAACAAAAACACAGAAGATTTGGGTCCATAATCTGATCTTGTTACGTTTAAAAACGGTTTTTTTTCCATAAATTTTTTTGGATAAGAATGAACCGCCTCCTCCTGAGTCCTCAGATGTTCACGTGGTATGTGAACGGCCCCTAATGATGAAATTTTCGCAGTGAAAACCGGGGGAATCGAAACACAAACATCTAGAAGGTTTCCCTCTCTGCGCAAATTACACGGCTGGAATATCACGAGAGAAACATCTGTCAGCATAACGTCAGGTGTTTCTCTCGTGATATGCCAGCCAAACAACTATGGTGTAATTTGCGCAAAGAGGAAATTCATAATAGTTCCAAACGAACGACGCAAGCCAAGACTTCAACGCAGACGTGTTAAACACCTTTTTCACCTCTTGACACTTACAGCTGTTACTAACGTCTACTACAGTAGAGAAAACTCGTTTAAACGCATGCTTTTTTTTTGTTAGATTATGCTTCATTAAGGGATCTAAAACATGTCAACAAATCTGTATGCTATTAGTCATTGGGTGTGCAACTTAAAACTGTAATGACTCAATTTAAAATTGTGTGTATTTTGAATACGATACAAAATTCGAATTTAGGATGGAAAATTCGTTTAAACGCACACCATGAAAAGTATGCATTTCGCTTACCTGCGATATCAAAACTTTTGCGTTCTGTCATTTTGGTCTTGTAGTAGTGTAAGGGCGCTTTGTTCTGCTTTCTGCTTAGTCAATCCTGGCATTTTGATGGTGTGATTTTTGAAATGGCGAAAGGTAGATACAAAAAGTTGCTCTTGAACTGAAGAAAACCGGTATGAGCAATCGTGAAAAAGCAAGGAGGATAAACAGATCCGAAACAGCAATTCGAAATTTGCTGAAGAAAGGTGAAAAATACGGTGTAAAGAAGAAAACCAAGGGAAATACAAAAATCAGCAATCGTGAACGAAAATGAATTCTGGAGCTGGCTCGAACTGGAAGGTACAATGCAACCGAAATTAAGAAGGAACTTGGGCTCCCAATTACCAACAAGCGAATTGCGCAGATACTACGAGATTCTGGACTCTTTAAGTACACCAAAAAGGCCAAGAAACCGAATTTGTCTCAAGCTCATATTCAGGCGAGATTGGATTTCGCCAAAAAGTACATAACTTGGAGAAATGAATGGAATTATGTGGTTGTCGTGATTTTACGAATCTCAATTCAAAGATTCACTTAAACACGTCTGTCGCTCACAAGAATAGATCAATGACTGACTTTGTTTTGTTTGTTTGCCTAGTGTTGCCAAAATAGCAAACGTTGCAAAGGAAATTTATTTTATTTATCTTCAGTGTTGCCGAAAACAACTGTCATTTTAATTTATTTTTTTATTAAATTTGATTTCTTTTTTTCATATCCTTCATTTCATTCCTACAGTGGTGTTTTCGGATGAAAAGAAATTCAATCTAGACGGGCCTGATTGTTGTTCATACTACTGGCATGATTTGAGAAAGAAACCCGAGGTTAAGCTTAGTCGAACACAGCAAAAAAAGTGTTGCGATATTACATCAAAAACGTGCACATAACCAGAGTCGCAAAATGTATTTAATATTACATTATTTTGACGTACCAGGCTACTACATATTTCAGATGTTGAAAAAGTATGTAAAAAACTAACTCGAGCATAACAATAAAAAACAGCTAAAAATTTGTCTGAATTTCTAATACATTTGATTGTGTAAGATTTCCTTCGACATAGGGATTCAAATTTAATCCATAGAATTAAGTTTCAGTTTTGCATTTTTGTGTTTATGAAGGGATCCGAAAATATAATAAAAATTAAACAGAATTAATAACTAAAGAGATGATTTTATTTGATGAATATTATGACTTACAAAACACCATATTAAAAAACATCAAAATAAAACATTGTAAGTCTTTGTAGTTTGATGGCTAAAAATACCTCTAAAATAACACCTTTGATAAACTTTTTCTTCACACGGGACTTCCTTTCTTGGGATGATCGAATTCGGGGTGCACTGTTTGCCTCAGCTTCTTAGAAGAATGGAGCCGTGAAAAACAGAACTAATCCTACCTGAATTTATCAGAATCTTGACGAAATGTTTGTTCATAGATTGCCTTGATGAAAACTCTGCAGATATCTAAGCATCTCATGTTCAGCGAGCCTTCAACACGATAAACAAAACACTAATTTGCAAGGTTCCGCATGCATTGGATCTGTCCCTCGGATGGCCATCGGTCATGGAACTTCGCATCTGCAAACGGTGACAATCCATTTCTGTAAACATCGTTTGAAATAATTTACAAAAAGAATAAAAAGTTGAACACAAAATACTCACCTTCATATCCGGTTGTTTTCAATCTCCGGAACTTTTTTCTATCGCTGTTAAACAAGGGCCAAAATGTCTAAAAGTTGAAAATAATTTAGATAAATTATGATCAATGGTTTTGCTTAGATGTATTTTAAATATTGATATGACTTACCAGCAAAACAAATCCTTCTGAGCCCCACAATCCATTTCTCAATTTTCGAAACGAAAACAGCTTTGATTGTCAGTTGGAACAAACATTGACTACTTGATGTAATACCACATAGCAAGTTGTAATATTACACAGCATGACGCGTTCAGATCGTGTAAGTCGTTTAGATGTAATATTTTATCCGAAATCATTAATAATACATAGGTTGGCTTACATCGTCATAAATTACATCGTCCACAGTTACATTTTTTTTGCTGTGAAATTTTGGAGGCGGTACGTTTATGGTTTGGGGTGCTTTTTCACGTCACGGAAAACCCCTTATTGCTACCATTTCCACCAAGATGAATTCAGAAAAGTACGTGGAACTTATGGAAGAAGTTCTGGTTCCATTTGCTGAGGATTTTATGCCAGAAGACTTCATTTTTTAAAAGGATAACGCAGCCATCTATGTCAGCAAGACAAGTATGTGATGATTTTTGGAGCGAGACATTACGGTTTTGGTTTGGCCTGCTCGCAGTCCAGACCTAAACCCGATAGAAAACCTTGGGACATCCTAGCTCAGCTTGTGTACAAAGGTGGAAAGAAGTGCGGATCTGTCAAGGAATTAGAGGCTGCTGTGAGAGAATACTGGCGATCAATTCCTGGAAAAACGCTAGAAAATCTCGTCAATTCAATGCAGAATAGAAATTTTCGAAACTATTCGCCAGAACCGAAAGCAAACCACATTTTACTGTCAAAATGTATACTTAATTTTTGATTCAATGAATAAAAGCTAAAGTGCGTTTAAACGAATTTTCTCATAGAAATCTATTTTTTTCTCTATTTTTGTCATATGAGAACTTAAATTTCTTCAATTCTTTAGAGTACTCAACATTTGGTATTGTTTTGGTTCAATTATTGTGGGTCGGTTTACCCGAATGTTAAAATATAGCTGTGCGTTTAATCGAATTTTCCTCACAGTAGTTTTCCACTCCTAAGTGACGACGAACACTCTAACAACATGAATAATCGATTTGAGCGCCTCAATTGTAATTGGGATCAGAGGGGTTCAAGTGCCTAAATGATAGTTTCGAGAAAACGCGCTTCAAAGTTGTTAAGGTGCTCGATTTTTCATATATTTTTCGAATTCGATCAGTTTTAATTCAATCAAAAAGGTGTTTATAAAATTATAAAAAATCTTAGTTTTTCGCCGGATATAAATTGAAACATGAAGAATCGTTAGGTATACTTAACTCAAAATTGATGATTTTGGCACTTGCACCCCTCTGATCCTGAGGGCCTCAATTTAAAAAAAACGGGTCTGGCTGAAATATCATTTCTTGAATTGCTGACAAAATATGATTTTTTCACGATCATTTTTACGAGAACTGTAAATGGCCCTGTATAGCTAATTTTGTGAGGCAATCTCAAGTTTCCCTACTATTACTAGAAAAGCTCCATCTCTCTTCCTAGTACACGCGGAATGTTGAAAACTCAATGAATGACGAGTTTTTTATTTTAACGTAGCTTGTGTGAAAGTTTCATGAAAAAATATCTACGGTGTGAGAAATGGAAGCCTGTCAAAGTAGGCAGTTTGTGCGTTGCTCTGCGCTTTTTCGTTCTTTTATGAACCCAACTTTATGAGCAAATATTCACATAGAAAACGTTGAAAAAAAGTATTTTCTTCTCAAAATTGTGAGTGCAATTACCCAAATTGCCCAGACATTACTCCGTTTAATTAATGAGATGAGAACACATGAATAGCTTGACGTTGCACAGATTAAGTTTCCACTAATCAATCGACCATAAATCAATCGCTAATCATTCGCTGAAAAGAGTCCACATGCTGCAGCACTTCGTGGTAATTGAGACGAGTTAATGCACCGTGCCAGGAGCCATTTAGTACCTACATCCTCAGTTGCTTCCGCAGATGAAAATCTACCTAGGGGAAGCTGCCTAGAAAAAGTTGCTGGATGCTGGCTGGGTCTAAGTACTAAACACATTCCGACAACAAGCCATTGTGCTTTGGTTTTATCATTCAATTAATTAGACCCATTAGAGACGAATCTCCAGCAGGATTTTAATTAGATGCCCATTGTCTTGTTGATTTAGGTTTCATTATACTATCGGCAAACGGGAGTATGATGATGGTAAAGGATCTAGTAATGTTGATGATTACCATGACGATGATGATGGTTGAATGACAGAAAATGATGATGTGGTTAAGCCAGCTGGCAGGGTTCCAGTTATTTGCAATAAAGGGTCACATGTGGAATTTGGCAATGCCATACGATGAAGCAACATATTGAAGATTGTTAGACTGTTAGATATTTGTCAAAATTTGTCAAAATAAGCATAAATTAGCGGTTAAATAAATGTCACAAAAACTATTGGTTAACAATATCTGCAATCCTCCAACTATTGAAGGTGCAAAATTGCCCCGATGATGACTCCAGGGATATTACTTAAAAATGTTCAAATTCGTCGTCGTCATCCTCAAAGTCCCAGCGAACCTACATACAGTTGAATAGAGCCCTCCACAGAACATTTCGTGCATCCAGCTCAGCCAGGTGGTGGAATTTACGGTCACATTCAGGAGGACCTCATCGTATCATGCATCATTTAATGCCAGATAACTAACCGGGTGGATGCTGTTTTCCTCACTCATGTTCCCAAATGCCACTAAGCTCTTTCTGTGCTCCGATATGAGTTCTACCCACTACTATTTCCGGTCCCCTATGCTGCTATTAGGCCAGGCTAGGTTAGGCATGAAGTGTTTGTGAATGCGAAAGTCAAAGATGCTTCTCATTTCGTCCTTCCCTCTGCCACGTTGTTGAATTGTTTCCCGTAGGCATCCTGTTGGGTTGTTTTGAATCCGAGGAAAGTGGTCCACCACCACAGGGAAACGAGACGAGCCGCCTTTCCATTTAATGATTGGAACCATTACTTCCGGTGGGTTGGTTCTCACTCGAGGGAAAATCATTCATCGGAAAAGCATCGATGCGATGAATATTGCTTTCTGCTGCGTTTTGGGCTTCGGTTCGGTTTGGTTCGGGCTTTCAATATTTAGATTTATGATCGGATAGGCACCACAGAGAAAATCAGGATCCATGTGCTGCGAGTTCAACCACGTGTGAGAGGGCTAGAGAAATTCACATTTACAAGGGAAAAAACTGGATAAAATTTTGTAATTTCTGACATTTATAATATTAAAACGCTTCGGCTTAACAATTTTTTAAATTTTAAAAGGGCCGCCAAATATATTTGTTCTGTACCACTCCCTAAGGATATTTGAACAGTTTCAATAAGATTTTACCAACTCAGAGATGTTTCGAAAGTGGAAATTCTGAAGCTGATACCTAATTTCAGGTTAAAACGAGTACATCAAAAAAGAAGGTATAAGTAAGATGCAGTATTAGAAAACCAAAAATTTAGTATCTTTCATATGGAGAAAATCCTATTTAATCTTATAAGGATTTGTTCAGAGTTTGATTTTGAAAAAATATCTTCATTGACTCAGTATGACAATCTTATCAGAAAACTTGAGTTTTTTTCATCAAAGTTGAAGAAACGACAAAAATGACAAAAATGAACGAAAAGACGAAAATTACGAAAATGACAAAAATGACAAAAATGACAAAAATGACAAAAATGACAAAAATGACAAAAATGACAAAAATGACAAAAATGACAAAAATGACAAAAATGACAAAAATGACAAAAATGACAAAAATGACAAAAATGACAAAAATGACAAAAATGACAAAAATGACAAAAATGACAAAAATGACAAAAATGACAAAAATGACAAAAATGACAAAAATGACAAAAATGACAAAAATGACAAAAATGACAAAAATGACAAAAATGACAAAAATGACAAAAATGACAAAAATGACAAAAATGACAAAAATGACAAAAATGACAAAAATGACAAAAATGACAAAAATGACAAAAATGACAAAAATGACAAAAATGACAAAAATGACAAAAATGACAAAAATGACAAAAATGACAAAAATGACAAAAATGACAAAAATGACAAAAATGACAAAAATGACAAAAATGACAAAAATGACAAAAATGACAAAAATGACAAAAATGACAAAAATGACAAAAATGACAAAAATGACAAAAATGACAAAAATGACAAAAATGACAAAAATGACAAAAATGACAAAAATGACAAAAATGACAAAAATGACAAAAATGACAAAAATGACAAAAATGACACAAATGACAAAAATGACAAAAATGACAAAAATGACAAAAATGACAAAAATGACAAAAATGATAAAAATGATAAAAATGACAAAAATGACAAAAATGACAAAAATGACGAAAATGACGAAAATGGCAAAAATGACCAAAATGACAAAAATGACAAAAATAACAAAAATGACAAAATTGACAAAAATTACAAAAGTTACAAAAATGACAAAAATCACAAAAATGACAAAAATGACAAAAATGACAAAAATGACAAAAATGACAAAAATGACAAAAATGACAAAAATGACAAAAATGACAAAAATGACAAAAATGACAAAAATGACAAAAATGACAAAAATGACAAAAATGACAAAAATGACAAAAATGACAAAAATGACAAAAATGACAAAAATGACAAAAATGACAAAAATGACAAAAATGACAAAAATGACAAAAATGACAAAAATGACAAAAATGACAAAAATGACAAAAATGACAAAAATGACAAAAATGACAAAAATGACAAAAATGACAAAAATGACAAAAATGACAAAAATGACAAAAATGACAAAAATGACAAAAATGACAAAAATGACAAAAATGACAAAAATGACAAAAATGACAAAAATGACAAAAATGACAAAAATGACAAAAATGACAAAAATGACAAAAATGACAAAAATGACAAAAATGACAAAAATGACAAAAATGACAAAAATGACAAAAATGACAAAAATGACAAAAATGACAAAAATGACAAAAATGACAAAAATGACAAAAATGACAAAAATGACAAAAATGACAAAAATGACAAAAATGACAAAAATGACAAAAATGACAAAAATGACAAAAATGACAAAAATGACAAAAATGACAAAAATGACAAAAATGACAAAAATGACAAAAATGACAAAAATGACAAAAATGACAAAAATGACAAAAATGACAAAAATGACAAAAATGACAAAAATGACAAAAATGACAAAAATGACAAAAATGACAAAAATGACAAAAATGACAAAAATGACAAAAATGACAAAAATGACAAAAATGACAAAAATGACAAAAATGACAAAAATGACAAAAATGACAAAAATGACAAAAATGACAAAAATGACAAAAATGACAAAAATGACAAAAATGACAAAAATGACAAAAATGACAAAAATGACAAAAATGACAAAAATGACAAAAATGACAAAAATGACAAAAATGACAAAAATGACAAAAATGACAAAAATGACAAAAATGACAAAAATGACAAAAATGACAAAAATGACAAAAATGACAAAAATGACAAAAATGACAAAAATGACAAAAATGACAAAAATGACAAAAATGACAAAAATGACAAAAATGACAAAAATGACACAAATGAAAAAAAAGACAAAAATGACAAAAATGACAAAAATGACAAAAATGATAAAAATGATAAAAATGACAAAAATGACAAAAATGACAAAAATGACGAAAATGACGAAAATGGCAAAAATGACCAAAAAGACAAAAATCACAAAAATGACAAAAATGACAAAAATGACAAAAATGACAAAAATGACAAAAATGACAAAAATGACAAAAATGACAAAAATGACAAAAATGACAAAAATGACAAAAATGACAAAAATGACAAAAATGACAAAAATGACAAAAATGACAAAAATGACAAAAATGACAAAAATGACAAAAATGACAAAAATGACAAAAATGACAAAAATGACAAAAATGACAAAAATGACAAAAATGACAAAAATGACAAAAATGACAAAAATGACAAAAATGACAAAAATGACAAAAATGACAAAAATGACAAAAATGACAAAAATGACAAAAATGACATAATGACAAAAATGACAAAAATGACAAAAATGACAAAAATGACAAAAATGACAAAAATGACAAAAATGACAAAAATGACAAAAATGACAAAAATGACAAAAATGACAAAAATGACAAAAATGACAAAAATGACAAAAATGACAAAAATGACAAAAATGACAAAAATGACAAAAATGACAAAAATGACAAAAATGACAAAAATGACAAAAATGACAAAAATGACAAAAATGACAAAAATGACAAAAATGACAAAAATGACAAAAATGACAAAAATGACACAAATGACAAAAATGACAAAAATGACAAAAATGACAAAAATGACAAAAATGATAAAAATGATAAAAATGACAAAAATGACAAAAATGACAAAAATGACGAAAATGACGAAAATGGCAAAAATGACCAAAATGACAAAAATCACAAAAATGACAAAAATGACAAAAATGACAAAAATGACAAAAATGACAAAAATGACAAAAATGACAAAAATGACAAAAATGACAAAAATGACAAAAATGACAAAAATGACAAAAATGACAAAAATGACAAAAATGACAAAAATGACAAAAATGACAAAAATGACAAAAATGACAAAAATGACAAAAATGACAAAAATGACAAAAATGACAAAAATGACAAAAATGACAAAAATGACAAAAATGACAAAAATGACAAAAATGACAAAAATGACAAAAATGACAAAAATGACAAAAATGACAAAAATGACAAAAATGACAAAAATGACAAAAATGACAAAAATGACAAAAATGACAAAAATGACAAAAATGACAAAAATGACAAAAATGACAAAAATGACAAAAATGACAAAAATGACAAAAATGACAAAAATGACAAAAATGACAAAAATGACAAAAATGACAAAAATGACAAAAATGACAAAAATGACAAAAATCACAAAAATGACAAAAATGACAAAAATGACAAAAATGACAAAAATGACAAAAATGACAAAAATGACAAAAATGACAAAAATGACAAAAATGACAAAAATGACAAAAATGACAAAAATGACAAAAATGACAAAAATGACAAAAATGACAAAAATGACAAAAATGACAAAAATGACAAAAATGACAAAAATGACAAAAATGACAAAAATGACAAAAATGACAAAAATGACAAAAATGACAAAAATGACAAAAATGACAAAAATGACAAAAATGACAAAAATGACAAAAATGACAAAAATGACAAAAATGACAAAAATGACAAAAATGACAAAAATGACAAAAATGACAAAAATGACAAAAATGACAAAAATGACATAATGACAAAAATGACAAAAATGACAAAAATGACAAAAATGACAAAAATGACAAAAATGACAAAAATGACAAAAATGACAAAAATGACAAAAATGACAAAAATGACAAAAATGACAAAAATGACAAAAATGACAAAAATGACAAAAATGACAAAAATGACAAAAATGACAAAAATGACAAAAATGACAAAAATGACAAAAATGACAAAAATGACAAAAATGACAAAAATGACAAAAATGACAAAAATGACAAAAATTACAAAAATGACAAAAATGACAATAATGACATTATTTTATTATTTACATAGTATTCCGTCTCACGACATAACTTGACGAACATAATTCCTAAAATTCACTCGGTTCAAAGCAACCGTTCTCCAATTTCTCGGGCACCCCACGTTCGCCAGATCACGCTCCACTTGGTCTAACCACCTCGCTCGTTGCGCCCCCGCTCGTCTTGTTCCTACCGGATTCGTAGCGAACACCTGTTTTGCAGGACAGTCGTCCGGCATTCTCGCAACATGTCCCGCCCAGCGTATCCGGCCAGCCTTCACCACCTTCTGAATACTGGGTTCGCCGTAGAGGCGCGCGAGCTCGTGGTTCATCCTTCGCCTCCACACTCCGTTCTCCTGTACGCCGCCAAAGATGGTTCTTAACACTCGTCGCTCGAATACTCCGAGTGTACGCAGGTCCTCCTCGAGCAATATCCATGTCTCGTGCCCGTAGAGAACAACCGGTCTAATGAGCGTCATATACAGGTTACACTTCGTGCGAGGGCTAAGTCTTCTCGACCGCAGTTGCTTGTGGAGTCCATAGTAGGCACGACTTCCGCTGATAATTCGCCTCCGGATCTCACGGCTGGTGTCATTGTCTGCGGTCACCAGTGAGCCGAGATAGACAAAGTCTTCGACTATCTCCAGCTCGTCGCCGTCGATCGTGACCTTGTTATTACTGGACAAGCGGGTTCGGTCGGTCTCGGATCCGCAGGCCAGCATGTACTTCGTCTTGGACGTATTAATCATCAACCCAATCCTTCCTGCTTCGCGTTTCAGTTTGCGGTAGATGTCTTCCACCGCCACAGATGATTCATCGGCAAAGCAGATAAGTTGACTGGATCTGTTGAAAATCGTGCCCCGCATTTCGCCCACCGCTCGTCGAATAACACCTTCTAGCGCCACGTTGAACATCATGCAGGATAGACCATCACCTTGTCGAAGCCCCCTGCGCGATTCGAATGAACTCGACAATTCACCCGAAATCCGCACACAGCACTGCGTTCCATCCATCGTCGCCTTGATCAGTCTGATCAGCTTCCCGGAAAAGCCGTTCTCGTCCATGATTTTCCATAGCTCGTTACGGTCGATCGTGTCGTATGCGGCTTTGAAGTCGATGAATAGATGATGCGTAGGGACTTGGTGTTCACGGCATTTTTGGAGGATTTGCCGCAATGTGAATATCTGGTCCGTCGTAGACCGTCCCTCCATGAAGCCGGCCTGATGACTTCCCACGAATCTGTTTGCTTGTGGCGTTAGGCGGCGGAGTAGGATTCGGGACAACACTTTGTAGGCGGCGTTGAGGACAGTGATCGCTCGGTAGTTCTCACAGTCCAATTTGTCGCCCTTCTTGTAGATGGGGCATATTACCCCCTCCTTCCACTCCTCCGGTAGCTGTTCTATGTCCCAGATCCGGATTATCAACCGATGTAGGCAATCGGCCAACCTGTCCGGGCCCATTTTGATGAGTTCAGCTGCGATGCCATCCTTCCCAGCCGACTTGTTTCTATTCAGCTGGCGAATGGCTTCCTTAACTTCACTCATCGTTGGGAGTGGCTCCTCTTCGTCGTTGGCTACGCCGGCGATGTACCTTCCCCCACCGTCTTGATCTCCTGCATGTGCGCCGTTCAGGTGTTCATCGAAGTGCTGCTTCCACCTTTTGATCACCTCACGATTGTCCGTCAGGATACCCCCGTCCTTATCCCGGCACATTTCGGCTTGCGGCACGAAGCCTTTGCGGGATGCGTTGATTTTCTGATAGAACTTTCGTGTTTCTTGGGAACGATGCAGCTGCTCCAGCTCCTCGAGCTCCTCCTCCTCCAGGCGGCGCTTTTTCTCCTGGAAAATTCGGACTCGCTGCCTCTTCCGCTGTCGGTGATTTTCCACATTTCGACGGGTGCCTCTTTGCACTACTGCCGCCCGCGCGGCATTTTCTTCGTCCATCACCCTCCTACACTCCTCGTCGAACCAGTCGTTCCGTCGAGATCGCTCCACATAACCGATGACGTTCTCCGCAGCACTGTTGATGGCTGTTTTGATGGTATCCCAACAGTCCTCGAGAGGGGCTTCGTCAAGCTCGCCCTCTGCCGGCAGCGCTGCTTCGACCGATTGCGCGTAGTCTGCCGCGACCTCAGGTTGCTTCAGTCGCGCGATGTTTAACCGAGGCGGGCGCCGGTTTCGCTTGTTGTTCACTACGGAGAGTTTTGGGCGCATCTTCACCATCACCAGATAATGGTCCGACTCGATGTTGGCGCCCCGACAGGATCTGACGTCGATGATGTCCGAAAAGTGCCGGCTGTCGATCAAAACGTGGTCGATCTGTGATTGCGTTTGGTACGGTGATCTCCAGGTGTACTTGTGTGGGAGGCGGTGCTGAAAAAAGGTACTACGTACGGCCATTCGTTTGGAGGCGGCGAAATCAATGAGTCTGAGGCCGTTTTCGTTGGTCAGCTGGTGCGCGCTGAACCTTCCAATTGTCGGTTTAAATTCCTCCTCCTGGCCGACCTGAGCATTGAAATCCCCGATGACGATCTTGATATCATGTTTTGGGCAACGGTCGTATTCACGCTCCAGCTGCGCGTAGAATTCGTCTTTGTCGTCACCGGTACTTCCGAGGTGAGGGCTGTGCACGTTGATGATGCTGATGTTGAAGAACCGGCCCTTGATTCTCAACCGGCACATTCGTGAGTTGATCGGCCACCACCCGATCACGCGCTTTTGCATCTTTCCCATCACTATAAAAGCTGTTCCAAGCTCGTGTGTGTTGCCGCAGCTCTGGTAGATGGCACGACCATCTGGATACGTTCGTACCGTGGAGCCCTTCCAGCATACCTCCTGCATGACAATAATGACAATAATGACAAAAATGACAAAAATGACAAAAATGACAAAAATGACAAAAATGACAAAAATGACAAAAATGACAAAAATGACAAAAATGACAAAAATGACAAAAATGACAAAAATTACAAAAATGACAAAAATTACAAAAATTACAAAAATTAAAAAAATTACAAAAATGACAAAAATTACAAAAATTACAAAAATTACAAAAATTACAAAAATTACAAAAATTACAAAAATTACAAAAATTACAAAAATTACAAAAATTACAAAAATTACAAAAATTACAAAAATTACAAAAATTACAAAAATTACAAAAATTACAAAAATTACAAAAATTACAAAAATTACAAAAATTACAAAAATTACAAAAATTACAAAAATTACAAAAATTACAAAAATTACAAAAATTACAAAAATTACAAAAATTACAAAAATTACAAAAATTACAAATATTACAAAAATTACAAAAATTACAAAAATTACAAAAATTACAAAAATTACAAAAATTACAAAAATTACAAAAATTACAAAAATTACAAAAATTACAAAAATTACAAAAATTACAAAAATTACAAAAATTACAAAAATTACAAAAATTACAAAAATTACAAAAATTACAAAAATTACAAAAATTACAAAAATTACAAAAATTACAAAAATTACAAAAATTACAAAAATTACAAAAATTACGAAAATTACAAAAATTACAAAAATTACAAAAATTACAAAAATTACAAAAATTACAAAAATTACAAAAATTACAAAAATTACAAAAATGACAAAAATTACAAAAATTACAAAAATTACAAAAATTACAAAAATTACAAAAATAACAAAAATTACAAAAATTACAAAAATTACAAAAATTACAAAAATGACAAAAATTACAAAAATTACAAAAATTACAAAAATTACAAAAATTACAAAAATGACAAAAATGACAAAAATTACAAAAATTACGAAAATTACAAAAATGACAAAAATGACAGAAATGACAAAAATTACCAAAATGATAAAAATTACAAAAATAACAAAAATTACAAAAATTACAAAAATGACAAAATTTACAAAAATTACAAAAATTACAAAAATTACAAAAATTACAAAAATTACAAAAATTACAAAAATTAAAAAAATTACAAAAATTACAAAAATTACAAAAATTGCAAAAATTACAAAAATTACAAAAATTTTAAAAATTACAAAAATTACAAAAATTACAAAAATTACAAAAATTACAAAAATTACAAAAATTACAAAAATTACAAAAATTACAAAAATTACAAAAATTAAAAAATTACAAAAATTACAAAAATTACAAAAATTACAAAAATTACAAAAATTACAAAAATTACAAAAATTACAAAAATGACAAAAATTACAAAAATTACAAAAATTACAAAAATTACAAAAACTACAAAAATTACAAAAATTACAAACATTACAAAAATTACAAAAATTACAAAAATTACAAAAATTACAAAAATTACAAAAATTATAAAAATTACAAAAATTACAAAAATTACAAAAATTACAAAAATTACAAAAATGACAAAAATTACAAAAATTACAAAAATTACAAAAATTACAAAAATTACAAAAATTACAAAAATGACAAAAATGACAAAAATTACAAAAATTACAAAAATTACAAAAATTACAAAAATTACAAAAATTACAAAAATTACAAAAATTACAAAAATTACAAAAATTACAAAAATTACAAAAATTACAAAAATTACAAAAATTACAAAAATTACAAAAATGACGAAAATATCAAAAATTACAAAAATTACAAAAATTACAAAAATTATTAAAATAACAAAAATTACAAAAATTACAAAAATTACAAAAATTACAAAAATTACAAAAATTACAAAAATTACAAAAATTACAAAAATTACAAAAATTACAAAAATTACAAAAATTACAAAAATTACAAAAATTACAAAAATTACAAAAATTACAAAAATTACAAAAATTACAAAAATTACAAAAATTACAAAAATTACAAAAATTACAAAAATGACAAAAATTACAAAAATTACAAAAATTACAAAAATTACAAAAATTACAAAAATTACAAAAATTACAAAAATGACAAAAATGACAAAAATTACAAAAATTACGCAAAATTACGAAAATTACAAAAATGACAAAAATGACAGAAATGACAAAAATTACCAAAATGATAAAAATTACAAAAATAACAAAAATTACAAAAATTACAAAAATGACAAAATTTACAAAAATTACAAAAATTACAAAAATGACGGTACTTACAAAAATTAAAAATAAAAATTACCAGAATAACAAAAATGACAAAAATTACTAAAATTACAAAAATGACAAAAATGACAAAAATGACAAAAATGACAAAAATGACAAAAATGACAAAAATGACAAAAATGACAAAAATGACAAAAATGACAAAAATGACAAAAATGACAAAAATGACAAAAATGACAAAAATGACAAAAATGACAAAAATGACAAAAATGACAAAAATGACAAAAATGACAAAAATGACAAAAATGACAAAAATGACAAAAATGACAAAAATGACAAAAATGACAAAAATGACAAAAATGACAAAAATGACAAAAATGACAAAAATGACACAAATGACAAAAATGACAAAAATGACAAAAATGACAAAAATGACAAAAATGATAAAAATGATAAAAATGACAAAAATGACAAAAATGACGAAAATGACGAAAATGGCAAAAATGACCAAAATGACCAAAATGACAAAAATCACAAAAATAACAAAAATGACAAAATTGACAAAAATTACAAAAGTTACAAAAATGACAAAAATCACAAAAATGACAAAAATGACAAAAATGACAAAAATGACAAAAATGACAAAAATGACAAAATGACAAAAATGACCAAATTGACAAAAATGACAAAAATGACAAAAATGACAAAAATGACAAAAATGACAAAAATGACAAAAATGACAAAAATGACAAAAATGACAAAAATGACAAAAATGACAAAAATGACAAAAATGACAAAAATGACAAAAATGACAAAAATGACAAAAATGACAAAAATGACAAAAATGACAAAAATGACAAAAATGACAAAAATGACAAAAATGACAAAAATGACAAAAATGACAAAAATGACAAAAATGACAAAAATGACAAAAATGACAAAAATGACAAAAATGATAAAAATGACAAAAATGACAAAAATGACAAAAATGACAAAAATGACAAAAATGACAAAAATGACAAAAATGACAAAAATGACAAAAATGACAAAAATGACAAAAATGACAAAAATGACAAAAATTACAAAAATGATAAAAATGACAAAAATGACAAAAATGACAAAAATGACAAAAATGACAAAAATGACAAAAATGACAAAAATGACAAAAATGACAAAAATGACAAAAATGACAAAAATGACAAAAATGACAAAAATGACAAAAATGACAAAAATGACAAAAATGACAAAAATGACAAAAATGACAAAAATGACAAAAATGACAAAAATGACAAAAATGACAAAAATGACAAAAATGACAAAAATGACAAAAATGACAAAAATGACAAAAATGACAAAAATGACAAAAATGACAAAAATGACAAAAATGACAAAAATGACAAAAATGACAAAAATGACAAAAATGACAAAAATGACAAAAATGACAAAAATGACAAAAATGACAAAAATGACAAAAATGACAAAAATGACAAAAATGACAAAAATGACAAAAATGACGAAAATGACAAAAATGACAAAAATGACAAAAATGACAAAAATGACAAAAATGACAAAAATGACAAATATTACAAAAATTACAAAAATTACAAAAATTACAAAAATTACAAAAATTACAAAAATTACAAAAATTACAAAAATTACAAAAATTACAAAAATTACAAAAATTACAAAAATTACAAAAATGACAAAAATGACAAAAATTACACAAATCACAAAAATTACAAAAATCACAAAAATTACAAAAATGACAAAAATGACAAAAATGACAAAAATGACAAAAATGACAAAAATGACAAAAATGACAAAAATGACAAAAATGACAAAAATGACAAAAATGACAAAAATGACAAAAATGACAAAAATGACAAAAATGACAAAAATGACAAAAATGACAAAAATGACAAAAATGACAAAAATGACAAAAATGACAAAAATGACAAAAATGACAAAAATGACAAAAATGACAAAAATGACAAAAATGACAAAAATGACAAAAATGACAAAAATGACAAAAATGACAAAAATGACAAAAATGACAAAAATGACAAAAATGACAAAAATGACAAAAATGACAAAAATGACAAAAATGACAAAAATGACAAAAATGACAAAAATGACAAAAATGACAAAAATAACAAAAATGACAAAAATGACAAAAATGACAAAAATGACAAAAATGACAAAAATGACAAAAATGACAAAAATGACAAAAATGACAAAAATGACAAAAATTGAAAAAAATTTAAAAAAAATTATGAAAATGACAAAAATGACAAAAATTTCAAAACTTACTAAAAATATTAAAATTATCAAAATTACCAAAATTACAAAAAAATTCAAAAATGACTAAAATTACCTAAATTTAAAAATCTACAAAAATGATTATAATGTCAAAAATTCATTACAAAAATGACAAAAATTTCAAAACTTGTCATAACAAAAATGTCAGAATGATAAAATCAACAAATTGACAAAAATGACAGAGATGACAAAAATTACAAAAATATGACTATAAATTGGAACATTATAGGGTAACGGACTTATTTTAGACCAGAGGACCTATTTTGGACCACCTTGTCTAGCTCTCTTATAAAGCAACTAATCATGATTTATTTCAACAGATACAGTTAAAGCCCAGGTACTTAATGTAATGCACTAAAATTTTTCATAATTAGCTGCTTTATAAGAGTGCTAGACTAGGTGGTCCAAAATAGTTCCCCTGGTCCAAAATAAGTCCGTTACCCTATATGTTTGTACATTCAGCTTACTCGAACAACAACGATCTGCTCGAAAAAAAAACCTTTTCGAGCACAACAACCGTTAACGCCTAAATTCCCGCAACCACACTCGGTTCGGCTATACGTTCCACTTTCCTAGCCATTCCATTGCACCTGAACTGCATGCAAGCGGAAACCGGTCGGACAACATTGTTTTGGTGTTATGTTTTCATATTTTTTTTTTTCGTTCGACCGACATGTGTGTTGTTATGGTAAACACACCACGAAATCCTACTTTAAAACCGCATCGCAGTCATCGCAGTAGGCGTCTCGTGGTGTTGTGCTCATTTGCGCTGTCTGTGGGGGAGTGTATGTATGGGTTCCATTGATGCGGGAGTAGCCCATTCTTCGAGTTTCTTCATTTATACACAAGCCAGTCGCGACACTCAGACGTCTATCAACTGACCGTCCGTTTAGTTCGTTAATCGCGTTAAGGTGAGTGAAGAGGTGAGGTTCGTTAGAAGAAAAAAAGTGTGTGGCACCATTTGTTAAACGAATTTGCCTCGTGAAGCGTCGACGGATCGATTTCAGGTGTGTTTTTGTGATTAAAATTGTATAAATCTGTTACGGGAAATCTAGTAAGTGATATCGCCGGCAGTTTGGGTGTGAAATTGTGATAATCTCTTAATGTTAATTGGGGTATTCGATCAGTGAAGCTGTGTTACGGGAAGGAGGTACCACACCCATCGTTGATGCAAACCTGTGAATGGGACGACAACCTGACCCGTGGAATGTGGTCAATTTTTTGGCTGTGTTATTTGTGAAGCTGTTCCCTTGACTACGGAAAAGTTGTGTGGCAGTGTTTGGAATTCGGCAAAACGGGATAATTCAGTTATTTTTAATGAACTCATTAACTTTCCTTGGGAAGAAGCATAAATGAAGTCTTTCGAATGTATTTGTCAAACGGTCATTATTAGTCAATGCCTGGATCAAATGCCATGTCCAGTGTAAATTCAAGCTCAACGGAGTCTTCCAGCTCATTAGGCTGCGCAAGTTTCCCGAAAATTTCAAATTTATTTTCCAATTGGCATCATCGTTACCCGATTTGTCATACTGGAACTTCACCGTTAGGTATTGGTGAGCATTCGTGTGGCAACCCTCAGCTTACAAATACTAGTGGAAGATTTTGAATGAAACGTGCATAGCTTAATATCCATGCGCATTCCTCTTTATGACCGACGGAACGCATTTCGGGTTTTGTTATTTTTCATGTTCGATGTTCGGCTAGGCGGCAGCTTTCGATGTTTGGGCTGCGTGCTTTAAATATTTGTAATTTCTCGCTTTACAGCATGCGGCTCAATGGTCTAGGGGTATGATTCTCGCTTTGGGTGCGAGAGGTCCCGGGTTCAAATCCCGGTTGAGCCCGGAACTTTTTTGCTGTTTTTTTGTCTCAAATGAAAGTGCACATGTAAAACACGTATCACCAAGGGAATGGACAGTGTTAATCTGCTTAAAAAGTCACAATCTGTAGAACAACAAAAAGTGCTAAAATCGATTTTCAATCGACGAACGTCACACACTTTTATTGCAACTAAATGTGGATGAAATTCAAATAAAGTTCAATGGTTATTTTAGAACTGTTGTCAAAAAAGTAATTTTATGGATTTCTAAAAGAATGGCTGCTTTTGTCATCAATCATTGAACAAAACATGGTGTGAACAAACCGTTTCTATATTGCTAGTTAAAATTCGTAGATTCCAGAAGAAAATGTTCGATGTCAATGTGTATCAAAGGCTAGTGTATCTCTGCTGAAAAAAGATGAAAGAGTTATTTTCGATAACCTAGATATGGAGGCTTGCTGATCTAAACCGTTTAAACGAAATTTAAGAAGTACTCTTATATGTTAAGGAGGGGGTAGGGTCTAACACTTTCAAAAAATCGATGTTTTTATTTTTTTATTTTCTTATTGTAAAACATTTCAAGAATGTTGTGTCAAATTTTCAAGTCAATTGAAGCAAAACTGTAGAAATTATAGGCCTTTATCTCCTCCTATCTAATACTGCAAGAAAGCAAGAGCAGAAACTTCAAACGCGTTTTTCTCGAAAGCACATTTTTAAAGTCCGTGGACATCGTCATTTGAAAACGTCTTATCCGATTCTTTTCAAATTTGGAACATATTTTCTACATATAAAATACCAGACCCCAACGTTTTTCTTTTTTGTTTTTTTTTTACTTTGGGGAGATTTTACAGGTGAAAAATGGCGGATTTTTTCGTAACAAATCGTAGTTTTTACTTCAAACAGCCACAAAAATTTCATAAAAATATTTTTAAGCTAAATAAAAACGTTGGGGTCTGTCGTAGCCATATTTTTAAACATCACTTTCAGCTGAAACGCGGAACAGCGTTTCGCACGTTATTCACCTTCCAAAATCGTACATAGACTGACGCGCTTTCATTCCGAATCCAATTCCATCATTCATTGAAGAAGTGTTGGTATAGAAGAAAACTTCAACCGTCAACGTTATTTCGAACATACCACTACAACCAATCTCATTAACCCAGTATATTTGCCTTACCACAGTTCATCATTATATTCGTTGCTTGTAACAGACTGATATTATTCGCAATTGAAGTGTTTAGTAAGCATAAACTGTGTTTATCGATAGAACACAAACAACTAAAGAAAGTAAGTATTAGTTCCACATATGTTTCCTTTATCTCTCTTTTTTTTAATTACCACTCTAGGGCCATTCTCCTACATTCGCTCACTACTCTACTCCTTTCGTAACACGTTTGCAAAAACTGCCATTGCACGAAAATTGTTTTTAAAATTCAGATTAAGTTATATGATTCAGGGTTCCGGTATACTTCGGTTTGGTTCATTCAATAGGAACTTTTGCTATCTTGAAGTGTTACAAGTAAAACAAAATATTTTTTTAATCAACATAGTTTTTTTTCCGTAGTTTTAACAAATCTTGTGCAAATTTGTTCGACATTTTCATACATTATTTCCAAACGTACTTTCACATCACATTCACATCACATCTTACAAGTTCGCTGAACTAAGCGATATTGCCCTTTAACCCTTATTTTTCTATACACCGTTAAACTTTTTTTTTAATTGTATATTTTTAAATTGCATTTTTTCTTTCCATCCCATAGATTTTTTTTTCGGATCTTTCCGACCCTATACTTTTTTTCAGAAGTCTCCGTTTTTTTTCGTTGGTGGATTCAATTCTTTCATACTATTATTTTGAGTGTGCTACAATATTTTAGTAGCATAACTGACATGTTCACAATGAAAATCTTTTCTAAAAAATTCAACTCAAACTTTCATTATCTCAAAGACACTAAATTTGTAAAATTAAGACAAGTGGTTTCTGAGATACAGAATAGTGGATTTTGACGTTTCCCAACTTTGTTTCCTTTGCGGTCCTTCATGTTTTAAGTCTCACACTTTTCTTTCTTTTATTTTTTTATTAAACTTGGGTTTTCCATCCCGTATTTATTTTTCTACTTGAGTTTTTCCGTATCATTCATATTTCCACTTCTGACCTTCAGCTTTTTTTTTGTTTTACCTGGGTCCTGCTGACCGTTTTTTTTTATTTGGTTCCTTGCGCCCCATTCTTTTTTTTTTATTGTTTCTTTTTAAGTATTTTGATAATTTCCTCCCGTCTTTATTTTGCTCGAATGCACCCATCCATGATAACTTTTCCAGTTAAGTAATTTAACAAGTTTCAAAATATTCTCAATCTTTTCCCATTTAAATTAAATAATTATTTAATTTTTTTCACACATTTTTTCTATTTACAACACAACACCCATTGCCATTCATTATTTTCAAATGCTGCCTCCAAATCACTTTTTCAAAAATTTAGTTAATAGAACTTAGCCAACTATTTTTTTTTTGCGTACCATTTTTCTCATACCTATATTTCTGTCAAACTTTTTTTTTTTATTTATTTTTTTTTTGTATTTCGGTCCTTACAACCAATTTTTTCCATTTTGGGTCCTACATCTCATTTTTTTTAATTCTTTTTTTTTTTTTTTTTACTTTACTTCCTCCGGTCTCATTATTTTTTTTTTTTTTATTTACTCAAATTTTTCCGTCCATGTTAACTTTACTAAATCAAAAATATTTTAGATCCTTTCGCCCATTTAAACAATTATTAAATTTTTCACACATATTTCTTAGCAACGCTAATGTTTACATTTATTTTTATCAAATCATGAAAGCATGATATTTTTATGAAAAGAAACTTGGCCAATCCATCATTTTGCACAGTTTATTAAAAAAAATCAAGGTAAATTTCTTGGGTTCTTCCGCCTCATTCAAAGTTTTCTTTCTGCTGCGATCGCTCCTTTCTATGAATTTTATTTATGTATTTATTTTATTTTATTTTGTTTTACTTTACGTCTTGTCGTATAATTGATTTTTGATCCGTCTCATTCATATTACACTTGATTCCATTCGCTCAAAATTTTATTGTTTTATTTTGGCCCTTCCGAGCGAAATAAATTCCAAAATTTGTTTTTTTTTTGCCAACCGGATTTGGTTTTTTAAAATTTTGAATCCTTCTGCTCCGTCAGAATTCTTGAATTTTCCGTTCGTGTTTTTGTTATTGGGTCTTTTAGTTCAACTTTTTTTTTTTAATAGTCCTCATTTCTTCGTCTCCTTCATTTCCTATTTGAGTCCCACTGTCATTTCATTTCTTTCATTTTGCCCTTGGTTCTATCTTCCTAATAATTTTTCTTACTTTTATTTTTCTTAAGTCCTTCCGTTACAAATTTGTTTTTTTTTTTTTAAACTGGATGACTTCCGCCCCAATATTTTTTAAACTGGGTGCCTTCCGTCCCATTATTTTTTTTTTTAACTGGGTGCCTTCCGTCCCATCATTTGTTTTTTTAACTGGGCGCCTTCCGTCCCATCATTTTTTAAACTGGGTGCCTTCCGTCCCATTATTTTTTTTAAAC
Organism: Uranotaenia lowii; assembly: GCF_029784155.1. Taxonomy (NCBI): domain Eukaryota; kingdom Metazoa; phylum Arthropoda; class Insecta; order Diptera; family Culicidae; genus Uranotaenia; species Uranotaenia lowii. Next base: position 44,342,703 of record NC_073693.1, read on the forward strand.
TGGGTGCCTTCCGTCCCATCATTTGTTTTTTTAAAAACTGGGTGACTTCCGTCCCATCATTTTTCAAACTGGGTGCCTTCCGTCCCATCATTTCTTTTAACTGGGTGCCTTCCGTCCCATCATTTGTTTTTTTTTTTTTTTTTTAAACTGGGTGCCTTCCGTCCCATCATTTTTTTAACTGGGTGCCTTCCGTCCCATGATTTTTTTTTTAAACTGGGTGCCTTCCGTCCCTTTTTTCAACTGGGTGCCTTCCGTCCCATTTTATTTAACTCACATTTCTTTTTTACCAATCGTGTCCTGTCACACGACTACTGTGAGTATCATTCACAAAATTACTGTCTTTATTCCTTTACAATGCACTTTATACTTACATTTCCTCTGGGAGCTTAAGATGCGCCATTGTCGTAGCCATATTTTTAAACATCACTTTCAGCTGAAACGCGGAACAGCGTTTCGCACGTTATTCACCTTCCAAAATCGTACATAGACTGACGCGCTTTCATTCCGAATCCAATTCCATCATTCATTGAAGAAGTGTTGGTATAGAAGAAAACTTCAACCGTCAACGTTATTTCGAACATACCACTACAACCAATCTCATTAACCCAGTATATTTGCCTTACCACAGTTCATCATTATATTCGTTGCTTGTAACAGACTGATATTATTCGCAATTGAAGTGTTTAGTAAGCATAAACTGTGTTTATCGATAGAACACAAACAACTAAAGAAAGTAAGTATTAGTTCCACATATGTTTCCTTTATCTCTCTTTTTTTTAATTACCACTCTAGGGCCATTCTCCTACAGGGTCCAGAAAAACATCTATTAAAAATATTTTGCTCTGATTTTTTGACTTCAGATGATTCTGTGCTGAGATACAGTGTCCACCGCAAATCCTGTTTTCTAAAAGGCATCCTCGAAAGTGCTCCGTCACCGGCTCATTTTTCAATATTTTTCTACGAAAAAATTACTAAATGTTCTTTTAACAATGCTTTGTATAATGCAAACAATTTGAATACATTTGTTTGAACGGTAGCTCTAGAAAAAAATCGTGAAAATGGTGTTTTTTTTATACCCGTTACCTACCCCTACCCCCCCCCCCCACCCCCCCCTAAATAAAACGAAAAGTGGAAGAAAACGAAGGTAGACTTCTGACTGTTGGTGCTAGTCAATCAAAAAGATTCATAATACCTGCTGATCTCATGAGATTCATACACCTTTATACCACGCACCGCTGAGCTCAACGCTCGACGATAAACTTCATGTTATCAGACTTTGTTAAAGTATCGCTTGTGGCCGCGCTTGCTTCAACTGCCCGGCTAGCTCAGTCGGTAGAGCATGAGACTCTTAATCTCAGGGTCGTGGGTTCGAGCCCCACGTTGGGCGCAGATCTTTTTTGTTAATTTATTTTGGCAAAAGTCGATAATTCAGAGTTCTATTGGTATGTATCAAAACGCAAAGGGTATCGAGGGGATGTAGCTCAGATGGTAGAGCGCTCGCTTAGCATGTGAGAGGTACGGGGATCGATGCCCCGCATCTCCAAAGAATATTTTTGAATTTTTGTCAAACGGTACTAATGGAAGGACTTGTTTAGAACATTGCCTACTAGATCGATAAATAAAATTTTCTAGTTCCATCGATTTTTCTATAGTTTTGAATAAAATTAAACAATTTGTTGCTAAAACAAAATTCAGTCAGCCATTACCTAAACAAGCATAAGATTTCGAGTAGAACTAGAAGGGTTCTTCATTAGGGTTCTTTCACATAAAGGATATTGTATTTTGAGAAAATACATTTTTGATCTTATAAGAGGAGGAAACATATAATCTTATCAGAAGGATATGATCTCATTTGAAGGATATCGTCTTATTAGAAGGAGATATCCATCAACAAAGGATATGTTTCATATTGCATACGTCGGTAAAGCAGTATCTCTATTGGAAACGATGTTCCCAACTTTCGTTCACAGTAGTCCAATAGGAGAAATAGTTTTTCTTTTCAAATCGATACCTTCAAAAAACTTCATTGGAGATGCGGGGCATCGATCCCCGTACCTCTCACATGCTAAGCGAGCGCTCTACCATCTGAGCTACATCCCCATCTACCATCTGAGCTACTAGAATGAAATTTTAATATGGGTATCCTTAAATAGCATAAAAGTTATTTACTTTTATGTTGGAAACAGCTTTTAGCAAACTCATGTGCCGAAAAACTGTAACTAAATTTAATAAACATTGATAATTTCTACTTCTGAAAATCAGCATTACTAAGCTGGAGAAAGAATATAAAATAAAATATTGCAAAAAAGAGATAGATCGGTTATCAAAATCCCCAACTAACATGATCGCGTTTTAGAGTAGGACATTTTACGTGAGCGATGGATCGATATTTTATCGGAATTTGGCCCATCGTTTCAAATACATAGTAACAAATTTGCAACAGATAATAAATGAAAAGTTTAAATCCAGTTATTTTTTCTCCATTTGCAAATCATTTTCAACCGTTCCAAATAATTTTTAAGGAAAATTTAAAAAAGACATGAAATTAAGGGTTAACTTATGACTCAGACAATGCAGTACAAGTGCAAATTGTTTGACGAAAATCAGCCGTCCTTAAAAAAGGATTTGTTATTAAATTTTCACTGCAAATTTAGAAATTTTAACTAAATTTTTTGCAGTTAACTATACTTTCCAAAACCAATGTTAGTTGGTTTACTTCAAAACATCCAGGACTTTAAGCGGTTTATATAATAAAAAATGCGTTTATGTTAGGGTGGTCTAACCATTTTCGATTTCCGGTAAATTTTTCTTTACCCTAAAAACGAGTCGAACATTGAAAACAGCTTGAAATGATTTCCAAAATCAAAACAGGTTTTTCTGTAATGTAAAAATTTACAAATTTCGATCTTTCAAGTCACTGATGATATACTTGTGAATAAAAAAACTAGTAAATAAAGCAAAAGGCACTAATGATGATTGTACCTTGAATGTTATTTAAATTTGATTGATTTTCATTCTTTAAACAATGCAGGATTTCTCATCCAACGATTGTTTCAACTAGTTAGAGAAAATTGGATAAGCCAAAATAATTGAAGTTGATTTTAGAAGATCCATAAAGCTAGATATACCATGTTTTTCTTCGACATGTAATTTGACCTCAGATTTTGTTCATTCGGCTCAAAATCTTAGCTATAAAATACATTAGGCGAGGTTCGTCGAGAATAGTAGCTGCTAAATCATTTTGAAACAAGTTTTTGTAAAAAAAAAATAGATACTCGTTTTAGGATAGACTTGGTAACTGTCATCGTGCACAAAAAGGAAGTAAATACGATGGTAGTAGTGCATGAGTCTGAATATAATATTTCGTTTCATCAGTCATTCGTGTTTAGAAAAAAAATCAACTCGAAAATCAAATCCACTAAAAACAACCAGAACAAATAACTCAAAGTTAGAATTTGGAACATGTTTAAATTCTGCTACGTTTTAATTTGTTTTTTTTTAAGCCCATAAGCTGTAATTTTTAATGAAATGATTTTCCATTTCCGTCAACTGGGGCATCATGCAACACTTTCCGAATTCAATGGCTTCTGAAAACTTAATGTCCACGGATAATCATACCACTTGTACATCAAAAGTTTTAAGGTTGATATGACATCAAATTGACGTAGTCAGAAAAATTATCGGTTTCATCAGTTATTTTTAAATTTACAAAAACATGTTATTTTCACCCTACTTAGAAAAAAGGGTGAGTTGCAACAAACTTTGTTTTTCATGAAAAAATCAAATGAAAACGTTTGAAAATTTACATTTTTTTTATATATTTGTAATATCATAACACATAAAGCAGCAATTGTAGAAGTTTTTGGTTTTATTAAAATTAATATTTTCATTTTTTCTGGCAAAAATGTTTTTTTTTAAAAGCATGAGGGTGTTACATAAGTTTAGGGGTAAAAAATACTACAAATAATTCTAATAGCTGAAGTCATAAATATTAATGTACATATGAATGAAATTTTGAAATTAACTAACGCTTGCATCACGCGTTACTAAATTAAAAAATTTCATCATATTTCAGCATATGCAAACGAGTTTTAAAAGGTGAATCTTTGATTTTTATTTTGATGGATTTTAGCCCTGACTGGTAACTGAATTATAAAAATATTTATTTCCAAATTTTGGTGATTTCCCGAAAAATATTTTTATACCAACAGTGCTGGTACATGATAAAAAAATGCAATATGAAGTTTTTAGTGATCCGTCATACTTGGTAATTTGTTTTTCGGCGTCAAAAATGTATAAAATTCAAGCATAATTAAATCTTTTGCTCGATTTTTTTAATTTTCTATGAGAATCAAAACCTACACAAAACCAACATATTATGATCATATCATGGGTAATCCTCCCCATATCAGGACCAAATTTGAATTGAATTTGAAAGGAAAATTTGAAGAAATTCATTTTACAAGGGAATTTTTCATAAGCATTGCACTATAAATTTTTGATACTTTTACGGCAATCAAAGCAAGCTGTAGAGATCTTCGTGTCCAGCATTCAGAACCAAACCTTGAATAATAAACAATATTTTCTTAGTCGGTTATCAAACCAAAACTAAACACTCTTTTAACATTGATTTACAATTTCACTGGATCCTTGCACATATCATTCAAGGAATATTTAAATAAGGAAGTTCCGAGAGTTACATTAGATTTTTTGTGACGTCACAAAAAGGAATGTATCCAAAATTTATATGGCAGAAATTTCAATGAAAAACGCGTTTTAGCAAGAAAATAAATTCGAATTTTATTTTGATTGTGTTGTAAGGTTTCTATTTCATTATAATAAATGATGACAAAAAATTATTGTTAACTTGGTTTACTCAAATGCCAATAAAGGTTTGTGTTTTGATAACTTCATTGGAATAAAGAGCTTTAACTGCAATGAATTGAATATTTTGCAAATTTCAATTGGGAAAATACACCATTTTTTCGAACTTCGATGGTCTATCTTACAGATTACTCGAAAATCCAACTTTTTTGTACCGATCTTGCAGAGAAAGAATCCTTCAAGAATAACATGTTTTCAAAGTGGAAAATTTCGAGAGCTTTCTTCGAATTATCAACGAAAAAAGAAAGATTCCTAGTAAATTGACAGATTTTTCTTGACTGTGACGTCACAGTATGCACCAATACTAAGGCAGTGCTGCTTTGGCACTACCTTCTTTAACACGTTCGTCGCCACGCTCATTTTGGTAGTTTTTCTAGCCGAGCCCAAAGAAATTTTCAGAGAGAGAAAGCAAAGAGGGAGAACTCCCATATTTGAAACGTGTGGCGAAGCTGAGCGGTAAACTCAAGTAAAAGAGCGTCACCTGCTTTTTGATGTGACGGGGCCCCCAGGAAATACATCCGTCTGCCGAATATGGGTGACGTGGCGACGAACGTGTTAAATATTCCTTGCATATCTTTTCCATTTGGAACCACTACAGCACCTGTTTCAGTGATCTATTCCTGGGTCTAATTTACACAAGAATTATACCAAAGAAATTAGATCTCATCCTGTGAAAATACTGGCAACCCCACTCGTGTTCCATTAACTGTCAAACGATTTAGAAATCCGTCAATGGATTCAAATCTCATCAGTTTTGGATCAATCCTTATACTTGGTGAAATTTTTTACATCTTCGATCTCGCACAAACTTGATTGAAAAAATGGCTTTATTGAAATTATTCGTTCCCAATATTTCATTTCACTACCTATTTCCTGAAATGTAGCATTTTAGCGTCGTCTCTGCACCCCACCGAAATTTTAGACAAAGTTGAATACCTGCTTATCGAAGTAACACATTATAGTAGAGCATTCTTCCTAGGTGTTTTTTACAACCCACCTCGAAACGACTGTGTAGATACTCTGAACAATCTTATATGTGACTTTTCGCTTACGTATGAAAACGTTGTTCTTTTAGGAGATTTTAATACAAATTTACTAAGCTCTACCGAATCGACCCTTCGATTCAAAGATATGATTGAATCACACGGCTTCTCATGAATCAATAATACACCAACTCACTTTTTTTCGACAGGTTGTTCACTTATCGATCTAATGATAACTAATAACCCAGACTTCATATTAAATTTTAATCAAGTTTCTGCTGGTGGTTTCTCTAAACATGACATTATTTTCTCTTCAATAGATATTGATCGAAATATACCTCAAGCTAATAATCTTATCAGAGATTATTCACATATAAATATGCCTGATTTAGTACGAACATTTAATGAGATCGACTGGAGTTTTTGTAGCCGAGTTAATGACCCTGACATTTCGGTCGAGCTTTTTAACAATCACATTCTAGAATTGTATAACAGCTTTGTACCCTTGAGAAGAGTTCGACCTAAGCAAAATCCTTGGTTCACAAATCAGATTCGTGAATCGATGCATAACCGAGATCTAGCATACCGGACATGGAAATCATCTAAATCAGTCTCGAACTTTCAGCAATATAAACGATTAAGAAATATGGTGATTAATCAAATTAAACGAGCTAAAGTAGACTTTGTCTCAAATCAAATGCAATCTGCAAATTCAAATCAGGAGCTTTGGAAAAGACTGCAAAGTATTCACAGATTCAAATCCAATTGCAATGATGTTTCATCTCACACAAGCAATGAAATAAATGAATATTTTGTATCTAATTTCTCCAAGAGCAATTCACAATTGCCTTTTTTACCACTTAACCAAAGTGGCTTTAAATTTGCATCAATCGATATTAATGACGTAGTATTAGCTATAAGCACTATAAAATCCAATGCTGTAGGGCATGATGGCGTATCCTTGAAGTTTATAAAACTGTTACTCCCTTTACTTCTCCCTCCCATGTGTGAACTGTTTAATTCAATATTAGTTTCAGGGAAGTATCCCAAGCCTTGGAAAATTGCCAAAATTATACCAATTAAAAAAAAATCTAATTGTAAAAATATTTCTAACCTACGTCCAATCAGCATATTAAGCACACTTTCTAAAGTTTTTGAACGTATCGTGAATAAACAAATGCAGACATATATAAGCAGTATGGACCTATTGAGCCCATTTCAATCTGGATTCAGAGCAAACCATAGCACAACATCCGCAATGATAAAAGTTATCGACGACATTCACTGTATGATAGATAAGAAACAAAACGCCGTTCTTCTGATGATTGATTTGTCGAAAGCATTTGACAAAGTGTCTCATGTCAATCTACTGAAAAAACTGTTTATACAATTCAATTTTTCACGCAGTGCTATTTCTTTGCTAAAATCGTACTTGAGCAACCGTACGCAAATTGTAGCTATTGGAAATGATTACTCTAATGCTGCTTATGTTACATCGGGTGTTCCACAAGGATCCATTCTTGGACCGCTTTTATTCTCTTTATATATTAATGACCTAGAAACTGTTTGCTCAAATACCAAAGTTCATCTTTTTGCTGATGATGTTCAAATCTACATCTGTTCGCCAGGAATTTCCTCTCATGAAGCAATAAGCTTAATGAATGACGATCTACAAAACATTTACCAGTGGTCCTTGCATAATTTACTACCAATCAATCATGACAAAACTAAAGCTATCCTTTTCCCATACAATTTGAACACAAGCAATGTTCCAGCATTGAGTCTTGGTAATCAAAATATTGAATTTGTTGATAAAGCCACTAGCTTAGGTATATTAGTTCAGAGAGATTTGAAATGGGACGCACTAGTCAACGCTCAGTGTACTAAAATTTACAACACTTTACGAACTCTCAAACTTAAAACAAGTATACTTCCCATTAACATCAAATTAAAACTCTTTAAGACCCTCATTCTCCCACATGTTGTTTTTGGAGCGGAATTACTTTTAAATGCGTCGGAGTCCTTGATGAGCCGTCTTCGATTAGCCTTGAATTGCTGCGTACGATATATTTTTAATTTAAATCGATTCCATAGAGTGAGCCACCATCATCAACAGCTTCTGGGTTGCCCTTTTAAAGTTTTCTATAAATATAGAGCTTGTATGTTCTTGCACAAAGTTGTTCAAACGGGTGAACCATCTTATCTTTATGAAAAACTTACTAGATCTCGAAGCTCTCGCGTTGCAAATTTTATTATCCCTCGCCACCATACTGAGTCTTATAGTCGATCCATTTTTGTCAAGGGAATAAGTTTCTGGAATCAACTTCCTAGTACCTTACGAACCTGTAATTCTTTTATAATTTTCAGACGAGATTGCAAAGAATTTTTCAACCAGTAATACCAGATACCAAAAAATACCAATAAAATTCGAATTGTAGAGTAGCTATCAAGATTAATTAAAATTATACAGCAGAGAATTATCTAAATGAATACTATGTAGCACAAATTGTAGTAAATTATAAGGAATTAAATTACCTTAAACTACATGATTTTCGATATAAATAAATAAATAAATAAATATTTAAACTTTTCTCCATTGGGAACCGGAATTGCTTTCACTGCTCAAACTTCCGCATATCAAACCAACCAGGAAAAATAAATCTCCCTCCCCGCAGCACCGAAAATAATCTATCATAATGTGTCACGCTCATCACTCCCCCCAACAAGGCATTAGTGTTCTTAAATATACCAGGAACCACTTCGACAACTTCCACCGGTCACATATTGAAAGTTAGTTTTTTCTTAAACTCCTAGTTAAACTTAAACTTCGCTAAAATTGTTGTTGGAGTAAAATGAAAACGCGTGCGTCGCCAAAAAGTCATGGCTTACTTCCCCAATCTCTACAAAAAATCAGAGTATTTTTGAAAATTCGTAAAAAGTCATGTCTAATATTTTTTTTTATAAAACTTTAGACAGAAAACTGCTGTCTTTAAAATGTTTCTTGAAAGAATTTTGGAAAGAATGAAATAATAATAACACGACACATTAATTTTCATCAAGAAGATGGAATAATTTATTGTTTTTTTTTGTTTTGTTAATATTTTTCTTGCAAAAAGTATATCGTAAAGTTAATTATAAGGTAAAGCTTTGAAAGAAAAATATTAATAGAAAACCATTCAAAAGTAGCTAGATTTATAAATGGTGTCTTTAAGACAATGAAGTTTTATGAAATAAATAATCTTGTTTTATGATAACTCATTGATTACAATGATCTTTTTCCTCCCGAAATGTGTGTTTTCTTAGACAGTATTAGCATTCTGTTACAATTACATGCTGTTGTATACATTTTTTTCCAATTAAAGAACTCACTTATCTTCCTCTCATGAATAAAGAACAGTAGCTTATATTGATTTGATAAGCAAAAAAATATTTCTGGAGATGCGGGGCATCGATCCCCGTACCTCTCACATGCTAAGCGAGCGCTCTACCATCTGAGCTACATCCCCTTGATATAACTAAGATCGTCATAGATACCAATAGACTAGACAATTATCGGCTGTTGCTTAAATGACCAAAAAAGATCTGCGCCCAACGTGGGGCTCGAACCCACGACCCTGAGATTAAGAGTCTCATGCTCTACCGACTGAGCTAGCCGGGCAGTCGTTTTCCGCTGAAATATCGTTGAATCCGGATTTTTTTCTTGGGATTTCAGACCCTCTCCCAGCTGAGGACAAACAGATTGCCGCAGCCGCGCCCAATGGTGTTGTTGTACCATGTCATCAACGATCGATGAGCGCACCGCCTATCTGGAGAACCCATACTTCAAGGGACACATCTACGGAAACTTTAACCCGTTCTACGTGACCATCGGTGTCTGCACGGTGCTGGGAGTGTTTATTTTCCTGCTGAACATCATCTGCGGTTGCTGCTCGAAGCACAAGGGCTACTGGCAGGATCGCCACACCGGTAAGTGATCGTGTTTTACGTGTTTTTTACTAAATTTGTCATATTTTTCGTGTGGGTGCCAAACTGGGGGTATTTTGATCGGTTTAACTTGACTCGTGTCGCCAGATCCACAATAATAGGTAGTAATCAATACTGTAATGAACACTTCATCTTAAAAATAGTTTTGCAATATTTCAAAACTAGATCCAACCTCCGGGGTCATACACCACGATAACGATCCTCATCACCAAGCAATAGCACTAGCTGGCTTAGCTGGAAGCAACTGGTCCTCAAACTTGCACACAGAAGATACCACCCTGGCATCCTCGGGGACAACTGACACCGGAGGAAACTGTGATAGTACAGCGACCACCAGCTCCGCTGATTGTGGGAGCGGAGGAGGGGGCGGGGACTCTGGAAGTGGAGGGGGAGGTGGGGGAGATTGATCAGATTTGCACCATCTTTCAGTTTTTACATTGCAGTAAGTTTGACAATCATTCGAGTTTCGTTTTTATTTTTTTTCAAAAAGATATGATCTAAATTGGGATTAAGGTTCAGGTTACATTCATTGGATCTTATTGATTCTTTAACTACTTTCATCATGAAATAAATTGTTTTCTGAAAGGGTTTTCTTTTTTATGTTTGCAGGTAACCGTTTTCTAGTATCCATCTGGTCAGTTACTCCCCATAAACAGCCTCCACTCGACTTGACGGAACTGAAGGACGTCCGATCATTCCAGCCTGTTAACGTAAGTAGTCTTACTCCAGCCTTCAAGAGATCTTGAAAAATGCACCATTCAATACACTCATATTTTTGGCTTAACACATTAGGGACCGCAAAGAAATCTGAGCCCGAAAATACCAAGACTTGCCGTTCTCTATCTCAGAAACGAAATAAAATTCTACAAATTTAGTGTTTTGAGTTTTTGAAACTGTTGTTTAATTTTTTTTTAATGAAGTTTCTTTGTAAAATGTACCACACTTGATTTATACTTTTTAGTGAAGCGCATTCCCGTCAAGCGAAAAAAAAGAGACATCTCGTAAATATTTGGTCCCCAATGTGTTATTTAACATTATTCTTGTTAGAATTTTTTTTTTTGGAAAGATCAATAACTATTAAATAGCATTTTGTATTAATTTTATTATTTTAAACTATAAACTATTAATTTTCAATTCAATGATTCGACCTTCAACATTCACTTGAGCTGGCCTTAGATATGAATATTACTGTAACACTTACTTCCAGATTTCATTCAAGTTAATATAACAGGGGAACAGCAGTTTTGGGGCCTATGTTTTAATAACTGATTTTAGAATATTTTACCGCCCTAACTGAAAACCCTATACAAACCTAATCAAAGACTCGGCAAGCCTCGTTGGATAAAAATAACCCTTTTGCAACTTGATGCATAGACAACTTCGTGGCATAGACATTCGGAAAAGTTGGAAAATGCAGAAAAAAGTCGGGATTTATAATCCATCGGGAAAATGCGGGAAAAATCGGGAATTCCCCCAAGAAATCGAAAATTTAAGGTTTAGCTGCTCTGTGCAATCAGTCAGTGACAAAAGTTAGTAACCATGCAAGAACAATTTCCACATTCAAGAGATGAACCAGCTGAAAGCTGAAAATCTCTATAATAAAGACATTAAAAAAAAAAAAAAAAATCCACATTCATATTGCTTATTTGCTTTATAAAATGAATGTATCATGATTTATTTTTTCTGAATGATAGTATTTAAGTTCTTTATGAGTATCATACAGTTATTTTTCTAAAAAAACTTAGTTAAAGCAAGTGTTAACATTTAAGTTCTAACCACCAAATTTTAATGGAACAAAAGTAAGTAACCCTATGAAAAATGGAAATAAACTTATCAAATTTAAAAGAAAAACAACTGAAAGCATATTATAAATATTAAATGTTGCAATACCTATCGAATCGAGGATCGAGTATGACCACTTTTTTGCACAATGTATCTCAGGAATGTCTAGGCTCGAGGGAGGACCCGGGTGGTTTCGAAATTCAAATTAATCTAAAAATATATAATAACAATTCCAAAAATACACAAAAAACAAGGAAATGGATTTCTACTGAAAGGTTGATTGAAAAATTCCACTGTAGTGTTTTGAATTTGAAGAATAAAATAATCGCGATTTGAAATGTGAATTTTTTATTAGAAAAAAAAGTCAAAGGTTTTTGTTGTAAGAACAACAAAAACTAAAAATTGAAAAACATAGACAAACTTATCAAAAATATTTCTAAAATTTTAAAAGGTTGACTTTGAAAATCGGTAAATTTGTAAATGTGCTATTAAATTCGATTAATTCTTTTGAAAATTACAACAAAATATAAAGTTTGAAATGATAAGCTTTTTACCATTTGAGAGGGATTTTTTCCAATAAACATGCCCTATTATTATGAAAACTTAATTATAGAGTTTAATTGATAACTCAAGGGAGAAGCATTTTGGTCCTTATGTTTTGATTATTGATTTGGTAGATTTCAGCGTCCTGAACTCGAATATTTTGTAAAATTTCAATGAGTTTTGGTGATATGGAGTTTTAAAATGTGTCACTTTTAAGTAATATTAATAACTCATAACTGATTAACTATCAAACATACATTTTAAAAATCTCATTTTGATTTTGTTTATTATACTTCATTCAAAAATTATTCCTTAATTGTTCGATGATGTTCATCATCGTGATCTAAAAAGTATAATTCAACAGTTTTTTGAAATTTGGAAAAATATCATAAGGTAATAGGTACAAGTAGTTATAACATTACTGCAGAAAGTTAAGAAAAAACTTGATTTCATTGAACAAATTTGTTGAAACCTGCAAAACAATTAGATTTATTCTTTGAAATAATTCTAAAATTCATTTTGATTTAAAATTTCTATAAAGTTTGTTTCATGAGGATAAGAAAACACATAGAAAACTTTTATAACTTTTATAACTCCAAATTACTTGAAGTCTTGAGGAAATTTATTTTATTTTAAAATGCTATGTTTTTGTTTTAAATTTTTTTCAGGAATGGGTAGAACATTCTTAAATAATTTTAACCTATTTTGAAAAGTTATTTCAATAACAAAAGCTGATAAAAAAATGCATATTTAGATTCAGAGCACCTAAATATGTAAAAATTATATTTTTAATTCATTGCACCTTGGAAAAATATAATTTTTGTTCGTTTCAAACTCTGTTTTTTTTTAGTTGCACTTCCTAATATAAAGACGAGGTAGGGTTTTTGTATGTTAAGTTTTGAGTTTTAAAATGGGGGAGGGGGCGGGGTTAGCCCGTTTGCACGGACTTTAAAATCGTAGGGGAGAGTGGGGTAACGTAGGTCACTCTAAATATCTCAGCTGTGTGTTGAGATAACAATCTCAATCCATCTGTTATCGTCGTCGCTTTGCGCAAGCATGTTTTTCTATATGTTGCTGACTTATGTACGCGTCATATGCTTCTTTTATTTAAGTAGCCTAGAAAAATGCACTCACATAATTAAACAAGCACCCGCAAATTGCATCCGTGGGAGACTTAAAGCACATAACAAAAATATGCTCATACGCTTATGATCTTAGTTTTGTTATATTCATTAACGTGGAAAAGGAATTTTTGATTAAACATAAATAAGTCATACAAATGCAATCAATTTGCAAATCATAACTTGTGGGGAATCGTGAGCCACCTATGTTTCGGTGTCTTATACACATTCAGAACTAAAAATACGTTTTTCCTATCTGCAAAGTTTTCGTATGCCGCATAAAAAGTTTTGAAAAATATTTTGTCCATTTTTTCCAATGCGATAGAGACGAACATAAATCCTATATAATGAATTAGCCGAAACGTTCGCGAGCCAGGAATCAGGAACTATTCGATTATACACAACTCTCTTTTTTATTTCCTCATCTGAAATTGCTTTGAAAATAACTAAATGAATTATGAAATTTTAGTTTTGGGTCAACTCATAATCTTTGAACGTTATGTAGTCAATTTTGATTTGGTGGCTCACGATTCTCCACAGCTTAAATCAGTAAAAACTAGAGATGTACCGAATATTCGGTCGGCCGAATATTCGGCGCCGAATACCGCCAAAAAACCGTTAAGCCGAATATTCGGCTCACCGAATAGTTGAGCTAATTATTCGGCCGAATAGGCCGAATATTTATTATTTAAAATTTACACAAAAACAGACTTCTCAAATTTTTCAACAGATGTTGGATAATTTATTAAATATCCGAAGGTAATGTTGAAAAATCTTCAAAATCATCAAATACTTATGGTTTCAGTTGAACATTTTAGATGTATTCGAGTACATTTCACTGTAGATAGCTTGCCAATAAACCAAAGGCTTGCTCATAAACCAAACAAAGAATTCGAGAAAATTTAATCTGACCGGGATGGCCACATATTTTTTTAAACTTTCCGGATTTTATCCGAGTTTATTCTTATTTTTTGCTAAATGAAATTTAAAAAAAAATCTCTTAGAAAATTTTTAGATTTTCTGTAACAAACCGATTTTCTAAAGTAAATTTATTTGTTAGATATGATTTGAACACTGCGGTTTTAATTCGATGAAAACTTTAAATTTCAAGGAATTTTATATCTTTTTCCTCTTGTATGTTCAAGAATAATGCCTAGTTTCCAGATTTTCCCCTTTTTTAACAAGTTTTAAAAAAAATTGTTCAGACCTTGCCGTGTGGATACCTGTCGTAGAAAGTATTGTATGCTCAAGGTTAATGATCTTCGTGCTTTTTGGCAACTATTTTGAAAACATCTAGCCATGATTAGAAATTCATCTAATTCGATACAAAAGAGCAATTTCAAATAGCTTAACAACTGTTTAGACATGTTTTGTCCCAGATTTCATTGGAATCCAAACTCTTTTGTGATAAACGCCCTAGAAGCGACAAGTCATCTGATGTCCATTCAACTCATGGTGACATTTTGAAAATCAAAGAGACCTCTACTTAAAAAAGATCGGATACATCAGGTTGGAAATAATCGACTTAAAAACATGAGCAACATAAAGAAGAGCAGAAATAGAAGATTTCTATTAGAAATAGCAATAGAAATAGAAGTATATCTATTGAAAACTCAACTGAATATTCGACCGAATATTCGGCCGAATATTCGTTTGGCCGAATAGTTGAAAAGGTCAATATTCGGTATTCGGCCGTTCGCCGAATACCACTATTCGGTACATCTCTAGTAAAAACTTTCACCCCCAAACTGCATCACACATATGTATAACACAAATGTTTTCTCGGCACACATTGCATTATAGTTGAACCTTAAGAATTGTATCCAATTTTAAAATAGCATTTTATTCAAAATCGTTTATAAAATTGACATTTGTCCAGAAATATAATATTTGTGGATAAAGATTCACAAATATCAATAGTAATTTTTTTCACCTTACCTAATATGAGAAAAAAAATAGAATTTATTTTTTTTTGTACTTGATCCGGAGTTTTTGGTTTTTTGTACAAGTATTTCTGAGCTTTTAGCAAAATTTCATATTTTGTTGTGCACGATCGGAATTATTTTTTTTTTACATTTTAAAGGTAATTGTAATAGTAATAAATTTTGAAAAAATATTATAATTAGTAAGTTTTCCGAAGTGATACTTTACACGAAAATTCATGGTGATAATTCATGGTGATAATTTTGCGATGGCTAACCACCAGTTCGACATGCCTGATGTAGATGGAATACACTCTCAGGCCTCCTAAACCGTTTTATTTCTATCTCCCTATTGTTGCCTATGATTGTTATTTGTTCTTGAACCGCGTCTAAAAATGCTCTATGGAGGTGAAATTTGTCAATTTTTAGGTATTTCAAGATGTTTAGGATTATTTTACAGTAGTTATTCTCGTACAACATGAGCGGTTTTCTCTATTTCAATACCGTTTGGAGACAATTTTCACGTGGTAGATCCGGTTTCTTGACAAACAAATGCATGCCATGTTAGAGGGTGTTCAAAAAATCCATTTGAAACATCGTAGAGTTGAGAAACTCCATGCTTCAGAATCTACTGACTACATACTCATAAACTCTTAACATAGCACCAGAGCGATGCCAAATATAATTTTGTGTGACTCATTTTAAAATGACGTAGAATCAGTCACATTGTTTTTAAATAAAATTTGAAAATGAATTTGCGTTACAAAAAACGATAATATTTTCAAAAATTCATTTTTGTGCCATGTGGATTTTATGCATTTTTTCGCATACAAGATTTGTCTGATATATTCCAATTAAATTGTTTTTCAGAAACAGTTTAATAATAATATACCTTTTTATCATATACTTAGTACTTACTATAGTGCTATAGGTATGATATTTTCGATAAAAAAATCTTTCCACTTTGTTTAAAATACCACAATTAAGAAAAATAAATTTCAAATGTGTGTTTAGTTTTAAAATTTGCGCGTTTTTAAGCTTTAGAGGCGTATAGATTTTAAAATAAGTTTGCTCATTAGCGAAGGATGGAAATGCGCAGAATTAGAGCCGGTTACAGCGAGGTTTTGAATAATGGAAATCTTCTTGAAAAGACTATGATTTCATGATTGATTGAAAAAAATTTAACTACTATTTTACCGAATGATTAAAGCTTTTATGACTGATTTTAGTTTTAGTTTTTGAGAATAAGGAATTTTGTTAGACCATACGGGAAAAAGTCGGAAAAAATGAGGGATATCAAAAATTTAAATTTAGTGACCACTCTGAGATAACTATCAGTCTTTTTTGTTGAATTGTAATTCAGTGTTGCTATTCTTTCGAAACCAATTTCATAATACAGTACTCGCTCGTTAATCGGACATCGGGCTGAGTATAATGCCAGTTTTTCTCAATAGTTGAACATTTTGTTGAAATATTTCAAAAATTCAAGATTTTTTTTTCAATTATTCACTAATCGACTGGAAATCGAAAATGGTTTGGATTTTAATTTAATACCGGGTAAATTTTCAATAAATTTCAATTCAAGGAATATGGCTGTCCGTGAAATTAGCATTGTAAGAGCACATGTATTCTTTTTCGATCAAGAAATGGGCGTACACTTCTTTTTGTTGAATTGTAACTGAATGGTCTCCTTTTTTTGTTGAAAGATGTTTAATTAAAGAAAATAATTCATTTCGTCCAATTTATGAAGTTTATGTTCTTTCATTTAAACAGATAAATTCCAAAAAATAACAATTCTTAAAGCATTCATTGTACAGTACTTCAGCATTGCACTTTTTGTAGAATGCTCCAAACGGTTGAAACTTCATCTGTGGCCAGATAAAAGAAGACAAACTAGGGTCATCTAGGAAAATAAATAATAAAATAATAAAAAGGATAGAAACGACAAAGGAAGATTCAACTGAGTAAAAAAATAAAAAGAAAAAGACTAAACAAGATTTAAAGTTGAAGTTAGTCTACAGTTTACTTCTAAACTTCTTTCAATTAAATTTTCTTTGTGGCTTTTTTAAATGTTTAAGCGTTCTGTTATGTCTTGTTGTCTTGACTACTATTTGAATATTATTTGCTTTGTTTTCTTTATAATGATTTTGAACTCTTTTGTCTTATTTAATCTTTTTTTTTTGTTTTTTTTTCCTCTAGTTTTGTTTTGTTTTATATTGTTTTATTTAGTTTTATTTTTTATTTTTAACCTTATTATCATGTTTTGTCGTGTTTTTATGTAGGTTTGTCTTGTTCAATCTTGTTTAAACCTTGTTTATTTTTTCTTGTATACTATGGTTTATCTTTTTTATCTCGTTTGATTTCGTTTTATTTGGTTTTGTTTTTATTTATCTTATTCAGCACTGATTATAAATAGTTATGTCTTGTTATACGTTTATTGGGGGTTTCATCGTTTTCAGTTATTTACAACATTTTAACATTAAGTGGAAGCCGCCAGAATTCAAGATGGCGTCGGTCAACAAAATTCGACTCCTATTTACTCGTTGAGCCCTTAACCTAGTAACCATAATCTAGGTCAATCTAGGTCTTAGTTATTCAATTGAAAAGGACTTATATATATTTTCTCTCTGATATAGCGTTTATTGCAAAAAAAGAAACAACGCGTTATTAAAAATCGCGTAAAAACGATCGCGTTGATATAAACGCGTAAAAATAGGCTTCAGTGTAGTTACACTCATACAAAATGAGCGATTTTATCAGGCTCAATTTCGCATTGGAAGCAGATCAGGTGGATGAATTAATTTCTTCACGCAAAGTGGCAAGTCAAGTTATAGGAAGCTCAAATAATCCATTTGAAACACAGTTGAGTTGAGTATCTCATAACATGCCCTAGGCTTGCCAGACACTTTCAGAAAAAAGCGGGACATTTCACGAAAAAAGCGGGAGACAACCGAAAAAACCGGGACATTTGAGAAACTCTTAAAAACATCTTTTTTTCCGAAAAAAAAAAATAAAAACAGCTCAATTATATAACCAATTACCATCCAAAGTTGTTCTTAGAAAGTATACTAAGGTTTTTTTTCACGCGAATTGATTTTGTTCAGTTTTCTCTTACATGACTTCTATTTTCCCTGGTTTTTGCAAAGGCACGTTTAATTTCCACGGATCTCACGAATTATAGAAAATATTTCAAGTTCTACATGTAAACGGCGGAATTGATATCGCGTATAAACCATTGTGTATTAAAAAATTTATTTCAATTTTTTTTTAAATTTACAAACTCAAGAAATTTTCCATAATTTTATACTTTTGACAATTGAGTCTAGAAAGGTGATGTACAATATACAAACTACAATACAGTACAATTCATAACTGTACAAGATACAATACTTTATAAAAAAAAGCTAAATTTTTTCATGCCATGTGTCAAAAGCGTATTACCCTCAAACTGACTGATTAGATTTGTTGAATCTCTTCAGCCATATCGTCAATCAGCTGTATGCGCATTAGACGGCTGCAAGCTTTATATGGAAATTTCAAATTCTTAAATTTTTACACTTCCCATAACTTTTTTTGGTTGTTTTTGCTGCCAAAAATAGCAATAAAAAAATTCCAGCGATCCATTCAGTCCTGCATTAGCGCAACAATTTTTAATTTTGTATGGAAATTTGTATGAGAAAACAAAATTTTTCATTCAAAAATCGCCAGAGATGTCCTGGGAGTTTAAAAAACTTGCATTTTTTAAGACAAATATTCCTTGATTCTTGCATTACAATTCATGTGAACAAAGCACAAACCTATCTTGCACCCCAGAAAAGTTATTCCATGTTATAAAGAAAAAATATTTCAATTTTTTTTTAATTTTGCCTAAGCAGACAAGCTTGTTTGAAAGCTGTGTAACCGTAGGAAAGAAAATTTAAAAAAAATCTCAAAAAACTGCTTTGCATTGCCAGAGATTTTATTGATTTATATAACCCTTTCAAAAACATTTCATGCAATTATTAACAGCTCTAGCAAGCAAAGTCTGCCATTTTTACTTTTCAATGGACTCAGATTTTTTATTTTGAAATGGTCACAACTTTTTTCACGAAATTCTTAGCTGCTTGTTATAAGCTTGTTTGCAAAAAATGAAGCTTAAGAATAGTCAAAATCAAAAATCAAAGACCGACTTCATTTCAAGCTCATTTGAATTTTCTGGACGATTTTATGTGCAAACATTTCTTCTTCCATACAAATTTCCATACAAAATTCAGGCTTGGCAAAAGTCATCGTCATGAGGCGTGAAGCTGTGACTGTGAAGCCTCTTGGTCCGTCAAACTCAATTGACTGTTCCTTAACGACCAGTCACTTCGTTTGCCAGTCATTCATTCCCCAGTCATTTGAAGCTAAAATAATAACCTAGTCAAGCAATCGCATTCAAACGACCGATGACGAAAAAGAAACGCATTTATTATTATTGTTGCTTCTGCCAGCAAGCCGAAGACGACCGAAGAGGAACAAGAAAAGCATTTATTATTATTGTTGCTCCTGCCAGCAAGCTAGTTTTCAGTTTTTTATTGCTATTGTTGCTCTCTGCCAGCAAGTCGTTCAATTAGTTGTACCTGCCGTCAGCAGCCGATCGAAGTGTGAAGAGATTTGCCAGTCACTCTCAGGAGAAATTTTGACCATGTGTAGGAGCTTCGCCAGTCGATGATGGAGAAATGTTGATTGTTGTCGTGCTTTATCCGTCATGCGAGTAGTGAGGCTCCGTCAATTGAGAACAGTGCCGGGTCAAGCGTGACGGGCGAAATTTACCATCACTGCCTTAAAGCATCCAATTCTGAACAGAGAGAAAACGATTTTAAAATTAAATTTAAAGAGGTCTAAAAAATTTCTGCATCGATGTTTTACGTTCTTAGGAGTCCAGTATCTACTGGTTTTAAAAATATGAAACATGCCACATTTCCCTCACCAGAAAAAAATAATTGAAACATATAAAAAAAAAAGTGATCAATATTACCCCGGATTACGGTGCTGTTAATATTTTTGAGTTCATTTGAATTTACCTCCCTCCCCTTATGGACAGGTCCTTCGCACGGACCTGACCTGAAGGATGCAGGCGTTTCTTATAATCATACCCATTTTTTCGTTCCCGAATACCTCTCATTTCAAATTTAGTCCCAAGCTCTTGAGCTATACATCACAATAATATGGAATCCTCTCCTTCCCTTTCCATTCTTCAAGGCGGAAGGTTTTATATCAATCTTAGAAACATATCTCGTAACCAAGCATCTTCCATGCCAAATTTGATTCCATTAGCTTGAGTAATTTTTAAGTTATGCCAACAAAATTGTATAATGGCCCCTCCCACTATCGTATTGATTGGAAGAAGGGTGGTGCCTTATATAAAAATAGTACCATTAATCACACTGACATGACACTTAGAACAAAAATCCGATCATTTTCTGTCTAATTTTGCCACCTATTGAGTGTCCAGTCAGTATGGTGAGTGATGATACCATATACAGGGTGGCCACCCATTCGGGAAAAACGGGAAAAGCGGGAAAAAGACGGGATTTGAAATCCAACGAGAAAAAAGCGGGAAAAAGCCGGGAATTTTTTCGAAAAGTCGGGAATTTTTGGCTCAGTGAAAGTCTGTTCAGTGAAATTTAGTCGAAATAGGTCGAAACAAGTGGAAATGGACAGTCGAGCACCAGTCTCTTTCCATTTGACTTCGACCGATTTCTACCAGGTCGAAACGAATCCTCCTGCCGAGCTGGATCGGTTTCGATTAGTTTGAACTTGCTTCATCGAACCACAAAAGGATGTTCCCGAACAGCCAGATTGCTAATCGAATAGAAATGGGAAAAACAAAAATAAGCTATTTGATTTCACACGGTATTGCTCTCTATATTTTGAATGAAGTTTTCCATTTACTACAAAATTGCAGGGAGTTCGTATTAGAATTTGACGCTTCTGGAATCCAAACAAAAACCTAGTTGAAGCAAGGTATATTGGTTCTACATTTTTATCGTCGACGCGCTCGAATGACCTTCTAAATGACGTGAAACTATGTTTTTCGGAAAATCCTGATCTACTGAAACGATTGATTCAGTATTCCATGGATGGTCCAGCAGTGAATTGGAAAATGCTGAAGGAACTAACTAGCGAGGTTCAAGAACTTGTTTCGAATCCGGCGTACGAGATTCTCACAATTGGGAGCTGTGGACTTCACACTGTAATTACATAAAGTGTTCAAGGAGCGACTGAGGAAAAGTTAATGGAATTTGGATGAATTTTTGAGGACGTTGTATAGCCTTAGAAGGGCATATTATACTGCAGTAACGGGTTCAACTATATTTCCGTTAAAATTTTGTGACGTTCAATGGGTGGAAAATGAGCGCGTTGCTGCCAAAATGCTACCGTACTTCAAACGGTTTGTCGACGAGGTTAAAAAAACAAGATGAGAAAAAGATGAAGGAAAACCATTCAAATTTTAAGCGGACTTTTCCATCGATTTCCCGGTCGAAGATATTCGACATTTTTGCTAAAACTGTAGATGATAATTTGCTGGGAGCAAAAATGAGTTGTTTTGTTACGGCCGCTTCGACTGTTGAGACTTTTTTACGCGAGTATCAGACAGAAGCACCGATGGTTCCGTTTCTCTTCGATGATTTAACCGGGCTTGTAAGAGCATTCATGGGGAAAGTTGTAAAGCCTGAACGACTAAACTTAAATCAAAAACACTTATTAAAATTGAACTCTCAAAAATAAATCGACGATTAAGAAAGCAAAAGATTCTGGTCATGTTTCCGACAAGGATATCCTTGTATTGCCAAAAAACGCTTAGACCTGTGTCTAGAAATACTTGTTGACAAGCAACACTTAATTAGAGCTTGTGACGATAAAATTAAGGAAGAATTCGGACAGTTATGTGCAATACCTTCAATAAAAACATCATTTCGGGATATCGAAGAAAAACACAACCATTGGACATTTTTGGGATGAAACTTATTGGCGAACCGAAAAAGGAGTTCTTCAATTTGACGACTTTATTGAAGAAAATTCTAATTTTGTCTCATGGCAACGCGACGATGGAAAGAGGTTTGTCTATTAACGCGAAATGCCTAGTTGAAAACCAAACCGAGAGTCTAACAGCCTAAAGGTCGCGGTACACCTCAGGTGAAAATGAAAATGAAAAATCTTATTTTATCAAAAACTCAAAAAAGTGACACATATTGGATTTGTAGCATGGTGGAATCGTTGGGGAATAGTTAAAAACTGAATTTTGAACCGGTCTCAGAGTTTAAAACTTCTTAAAAATGTTTTGATTTGATTCCCCCAACATGAGGAAATTTCCGCGGTTAAAATCGTATTTTTGGAATCAACATTTCAGGGGGAGTAACAGCGATAACGGTAACGAGATCGTTAATCCAGTATACCCGCAATTTTCACTCGAGATATGTCGAGTCCTTAAAAGCAAAAAAATGGAGGAAAATCTGAAAAATATTATAGCGAAACGGAAGCGAGAGGCAGGAAAGGAGGCTAAGGAACTGGAAGCGAAAAAATTGAAGGTGCTTTCCGACACTCATAGAGAGGCAAGCTTAATGGACAAAAAATTAAAATACTTAAAAATATATGAGATACGAATAAAATTGAAACCCTTTATCTTTTTTTTAACATTTTCGAATCGAGTGACATAGTTTTAAAAATTTAAAAAAAAATCCTGCTTATCAATCTAATGATTTTTAGGTTAATTTGTAAACATTACTGAAACAAAAACCAATTGAAAATCATTTACCACTAAAAGAATGCTTTATCGAGTTTTGCTTATACCTATGGTTTCAACAATGAATATTCGAAATTTTGTTTGGTTTTCTGTTGTATAGAAGCGGGAATTTCATGAGACCATGCGGGAAAAAAACGGGAAAAATGCGGGAAATCAAAAATTGATTTTGAGTGGCCACCCTGCATATATCAATAGAAAACGTTTTTTTTAATACTCGTACACGAAAAATTTTGATCCATTTTCTGTAATTGTTCTCGAGATAAGCAATAAAAATCGTATGGAAGCCTCACTTTGCCCTTTCTATCTTTCCAATGGAAAAAGGGAAAGCTCTCAAATAATCATAGAAATATTTATCGTACTCAAATTTGATTCCATTTACTTAAACACTTTTCAAGTAATGTAAAGAATTGTATAGGAATCCCCCTCCCTATTCCTATCTCCCCACTGAAAAGAAAGACGGATACCTACCAAAGATTCCGGAAAACATTTATCATACCCTTATACCATCCCATGCCAATTTAGGTTCCATTTGCTTAATTAATTCTTGAGTTATATGAAAAAATTAAAAATGGCCCTCTCCCGCGTTTTAACCCCGTACTGGAAAGAGGGAAAGGGTCACAAATAATCGAAAAAATATTTTTCGTATTCAGATACCCTCCCATGCCGTGTTTGGTACTATTTGCTTGATCGGTTCTCGAGTTATGCAAACCTTTTTTTCATTTGTTCGGGGAAGGGGTCTCAAACCATAATAGGAACCTTTCCCGGCCCCCAATACCTTCACTTGCGAAGTTTCAGACAGACAGACAGACAGACCAGAAATTCATTTATATATATATATATAGATATATGTATACCCAAGCAACCAAAAGTCGCGTTTTTACTTAGAGATGGAACCCCGAAGTTCACATTTGACTGAAAAAATGTTTTACGGGAACTTCAGGTGACTCTTGTCGCGTAAAAGTTACTCAGGAACTTCCATCGCCCTTTAAAAGGTTGAACTATCGATAACGGACCTTCTAAGCGCTTTTAATGGAACTTCTTTAAACAAGGTCGATAACGTTCGCCTAACATTCTAAAATGCATCATTAAGATACTTGAAGGTGTTTTAAAGAACCAATATGGGAATTCTAAGCGACATGTCAAAAATGTCCGTCAATTTCTTGTCATGGTATTTGTTTTGTTTATATTCGTACTGCTATTTACAAATGGAATTCAAGATTTTTGAGGATGAGAATTTTTGTTTAATTATTTATATATGGTGTACTGAAAGTCCTTGAAACGAAATAAGATGCAATCTATTGACTAACCCATTCAATCATCTCAAATGACATTAAGTTTAAATACTAATTATTACAGTGGCAATGAACTATTGCTGGATTGGTCGAGAGGCTGGTGAGTTTCATTGCAACCTAGAGAGCAACGGTTCAATTCTCTAGGCGTAAGCAGCTTTTGTAATCAAAACAATATAATTAAAACCAATGAGATAGACCATGATAGACCGACAACCTAGCAATCTGATATCTGGTTGTCAGAGCAATCTGTCAATCGGATTTTTTTTCGGCGCGTAGAAGTTTCTTGACATTCTCTTAGAAGCTGAATAGCGTTCTCTACAGCCACCTAAACGAACTTGAAAGTAGCTTAAATAACTAAAACTTTGGGCTGATTAGCATTCTCTTCAGACACAAACGAGAGCTGATTAAGCTTCTATGGAACCTTTTTAAGAGAATTCTGGTTGCTTTGGTATGTACATTTATAGATAGATATGCACAACTCCTTTGCTCGACCTTCTAACTAAAATTGGATACCAAGTATCAATTGACTGCCTCCCACAAAATTATTGCAATTTTAATATGGAGGCCAATTTCCATTACAATCCCATGCATAATCAAGACAATGTTGAAAAAACAGTGAACAGAAAATATCAACGACCCTTTTGGCCGACCCCTGTCCCTCAATTTGATACCTAGAATTGATTGCTCGTTCTTCACTTACACTCATGTATTAATTTTCATCACAATTCGATTTATAATAACGATATATCGCTAAAACAACATTTGTCTTGTATGGACGATCCCCTTCAAAAGGGGTCATCCGAAACTCTGAAAACATTTTTCATCATTCCCGGTCCTAATGAGCATCCATGCCAAATTTCAGATCTTTATGGCTTAAGACGGCTGATTCTATAGAGGACAAACAAACACACATAACTTGCTTTTTATATACAGTGAGCGAAGATTATTTCTACAAATTTTCTATGTAAAAGTGAATAAAGACGCTTTTAGGAACTATTTGAATAGATAACAGCATTTGTTTTGGCGTTTTCTAGGATTCCAAAGGTTTTGAAGGGATTTTTAGAGATTTTCCTCTAGCACTAAAGATTTTCACATTTCAGCTTTTAAACTTTATCAAACTGCTATATTTCGTTATAAACATGACGTGAAATGATAGAAGAAACCTTTTAGGTAAATTTCATTAACTTTATTTTTTTCATCAAACCACACTTTTTCTACGTCCGAGTCGTAGATGGCAGCACTATTTTGTAGTTAAAATAGGGTTGCCATCCGTCTCGCAAAAACGGGACATGTCCCGCTTTTTTGTTGACTGTCCCGCCGTCCCGCTTTTTCCTCAAAATGTCCCGCTTTTTTCATGGAAAACTTTTAAAAAGTTCCCTGAATTACACTGGAAAAAATCCAACTTTATCCTCAAATTCAATTCATTGGTTCAAAAAAAAATTTTTTCGAAAATGTTTTTTTTTGTCAAAATAAGCAACACATCACAAAAAAAAATCGAATACGTCTTTTTCTCAACATAAGCATAAATTTTTCTCAACTTATATAGGACAATACTGAACAACTCTACACAGCAAGAAAAATTCGTGTAAATTAGGATCGAAAACGATGCACGAAAACGGAACATCGATTTCAATGCACGAGATTGGATCACAAAAGCCGTCGTGTAAAAATACACAGAGATTTACATTTTTAAATTTATTATCGTAAATATTGATTTTTTTTCTAAATATAAAGGTTTTTGCTTTTGTCTTGAATAAATACGCCGCATGTATCATTTTAAATTCACATTTATTTCCAAAACTGAACATAAAAGATTCGCAGCACGGGGATGTTTTTCGAATCAGCATGATCAGCATCCTTGAATGGTTCCGGAAATCATAATTTTTCGGTCAGCATCCTACACACTTGAATTGTTATGACAAAAGTTTCCCCGGATAATCACTGGCCCGATATCAGCCGCTGCGAAAATTTGACCTTGCTGTAATGAAGAGAAAACTAATCAGTTTCAACCAGAGCTAGGAATGGTGATCGTTAACGACTGACATCTAACGAAAATGCCAGCTAGATCAAAATCATCATCATTTCTTGAACCCAAAGCATGCCATCACAACATGTGGTTTATCAGTCTAGAGCGTTTCCGTTGATAGCTTCAACCCATACCCAATAACTTTCTTAACTGTAGTGACAGAGTCAGTTGTTGAGATTTAGCGTACGTTTGTTCGTCAACGTGCTACTGAGCTTGAGATCGACTTTTAACGGTCTTTGACTAACACAGAAAATGGGTACGGTGATATTTAGCAAAATTAGGGTTTACATTCATGCACACGTGACTGTGCGTTGAAATTGGATGGGAAACAAAAAGGCGGGAAAATCCTTGCTCTCTGAAACAGGATGCAGTTCGTTTTATGAGCTATCTAGTTGACAGCTTGGCTTTATAATAACAACATGGAAATTTCGCTGTTGCCGGGTAAGATGAGAAATAACAACCTTTCAATATCAAGAGCCGGCATGGGAATGAAATTTAAGCAGGGCATCATTTCAATGGAAAAATGACATTGAATGTTTACTATGCTTACTATCATTGAGATTTTCACGATTATAATAATCAGCCTGCTGATGATCCCTAACTGTGGCTCGGTGCATAGTTGGAGTTTGGAAAAGTGATAATGATTGGAAAAAAAAAATAGTAGCCATGAAGGCTGTCAATTTTTTCCAGCTCTGGTTTCAACCATATTCTTCATTTCACGTCTCAAAAACTTACAACTTTAAAGACTCTTAAAGTGCTCATGTAGCTACGCCTTTGAATGACTCGTTTCCGAATAATTTTCCGACTTGTTTACTTTGTGCCCGATGCGCAAACTAACTTGAAATATAAAAAGGCACAATTTAAATATTTGCATTCAATTTTAAATCAAACAGATATAATTTTACACTGTTTGTCATATAAATTTCATTGACCGGTTGATTTTTGCATGATGCAGTGTAAAATTAAATCAAAACAGTTTATTTCTATTCAATTTTGGAAAATAGACTAATATTACATCGAAAGAAGTTTAAAATTACATCTTTTTGTAATTACACTCAAGAAAAAATAGATCACTCGTGTTTTAGATTCCGTGTACTTTTAGAAATTTTTTGCTGTGTAAAGTTAAAGTAAGATTCTGATACAGTTGAGCGTTCTTTGAGCACGTTCCACCAATGCAATGTACAAACTTTGGTATGGAAAAATATAGTAAAAGTTGCTTCTAAATGATTATAGATCTTAATTCACCATTCTTTTTCAACTCATTTGTCCAAAGTATACAATGATGGAAGTTTCCTTGAGCTTTCAAATTTTTAAAACAATTTAGAAATATATTTGTTTTAGCACGATATCAAACAAGCCGTTTACATGTAGGACTTAAATATATTTCTCTCAAATAACGTGTTAATTCGCGAGAACCGTTGAAATTAACCGTGCTTGTGTGCAAAAAACCGTATTAATAAACGTCAAGTAGGAAAAATTGAAAAAAATTCAATCCGCTTTAAAAACAAACCTTTGTGTATTTTATGTGAATAACTTTGACTGATGGAATACGTATAAGTTTGGCAATAAAATTAAGCTTTTTAAAGAGTATCTTAAATGTTCAGCTTTTTTCGGCTGTGTCCCGCTTTTTTGTTGTGAAATGTCCCGCTTTTTTCTGGAAGTATCTGGCAAGCCTAAGTTAAAACCAAACAATGTCTCAATATTGATTTTCCGAGTGTATTTAAGCTCATCTTGATTTTTTCGAGGTTGTTCTCCAACACATTTCTATTTGAGTTCACGCTGAAGGAAGCTTTTCTGAATTTTCAAAAAGTCACCAGCACAAGTATATTTATACCACCGTATATACCAAGTTTCTGCTTACCTCAACTTCCTAGTCAATTCCAAATCATACCTACCAATAATATGCATTGCTAGACCAGATGGCTATCAATTTTCACCGGAAAGCAAAACATTATTCTGATTATCGGACCAAGAAATTCACTTTTAAGTTACCTTGATGCAATTCTAATTATTTGATTAACTGATCTTAGAATTTCTAAGGCGTTCACGCTGTACGAAGTAATTATTTCTTTGCCAAAATCTCTCAGCACACCTTAGTTAATCGCGGATAGTCGAAAATGAGTCCAATTTCGATTAACAGCAAGATAGTGCTGCCAACTACGACTAAAAAGTGATAAATATTGTTTAACTGATTAAAAAAATAAATGTTTTTGAATTAGAATTCTGTTTTTTGGATTCAAATTCAGCCTAGAATCTATGTTTTATTATTTCATGACATGTGAAAGAAAAAATAAGCTGGTTAATATAGTATAAATGAAAAGTCAAACTCCTTAATGCTAAAAGAAATCTCTTAAAACCCCTTTAAAACTTGTTAGAATACTATAAAACGTCTAAAATGCATTTATCTATTCAAATAGTTCTTCACTTTTCCACAGTACATTTTTAGAAATAATTTTGATTTTTGTAGAAAAACTTTAGTGGAACTATTCTTATTTCACACCCTTTTTTCCATATTGTTGATTCTCAACGCCAATTGCTTAATTCAAAAAATTAAACTTATTTTTTAAAATTTCTAAAATATTGTCAGCAATCTAATCTGAGCTTTTTTTTCTCGACCTTAATCCACAGCCCGACATCGAACGACCTGTGGAATACACTGTTCAGCACCATCGTCCCCAGCATCAGCAGCCCCAGTACGGTCGCAGCGCCGGCGGATATCCGGAGGAGTACGTCGAACTGCACACCAAACGAGAAAGCGACATCTAGAACTTATTGTTCAAGTACAAAGAAAAGTTTTTAAACCTATATTTTAGAAGAAAAACAACCAATAATTCGAAAGCAAAGAAAATGGCGTTCATCGTTCTGTATCCGGCCGTGGCCATGTTGGCCCTTTTTATCGTGCTGGTCATCATTCTGATTCTGAGGTGTGGTGGCCGACTTGGGTTACGCCATCACGCCCTACCCGATAGTAACGATCTTCGGGATCACACCTACGACCAGAAGGTTAGTTATGCCTGAAAAATAGTCCGACCGATTGCCCTCAGATGACGGCAATAGTACGTTGAAAATGCCAAATTTTTATATATCCTCTGATTAAGATTATATTAAATGTAGTAGTTTTTAACAGCCCAGATTTATACTATCTCAACGGTGGAGTCGATGCATCGTTCAGTCTAACTAAGCCCTTTTGTGGCGGAAAAAAACCCCAAAACCCCTCCAAGTCCCGGAAACGAACTGGACAGTTAGGAACGGACAAGTTCCGAAAAAAAACAATCATCACAAACAGACGCAATCAGTCAGTCGGGCCAAGCGCAACTTCTTTCTTCAATTTCCTTTTGGGCGAGTTTTTTCCCGCATCTGCTTTTCTGGAAGAATTTTCCCTCTTTTTTTGGAACTCTATCCAGCAGCATCAGCCGCAGGATGATTGGGAAAGAATAACGGATTCCCTTTTTACAACTTTTTCATCTCCGGCACGGGAACCCTTCGATTCCGGAACTCGTCGGAAGTTGTAAACGCGTTTTTTTTTATCGAATAACTTCTTGTTAAAGGATGTTTTGTAGAATGGTTAGTTTTTCAAAACCGATCTGAGAAGTTTCCTTCCAAAAAATATCACATTTTGAATAGAAACTAGCAGGAAAATCACTTGTTTTTTTTTCAAATTTTCACTCGTGTGTATAATCCTACACTGAATTCCTTACAAAAAACATTCTTGGTTTCATCGGAAGCAAAAAAGATCCAATCAGTTTAGTTCATTTCCGGTCCAGCATGCATGTAGGCATCGTGGCAATCGGGCAAAATCTTTCCCAAGATATCGTTAACTCCCACTTCCAGGAACGCTTGACGCAGTCCGATTTTGTACTGCCGGCCGGGGGTTTCCGTTCAAGATGATTACAGAACAAACATAAAAAGAGAAGAACCCTTCCGACGACCGACCCCCGAGATAGTATAAATCTGTATGTATCTGCACGAAAAGATCTTAAATGAAAATCGATTCCATCCAGTTTTTTTCCCTCTATTTTATCCCCGTACAATCTTACGCTACTTACTACAAACATTCCCAAGAATTTAGTTTACTCAAGAAGTTCATTTCTCCTCTAACCAGATGATGCTTGTTTTGTTACTGAGATAGGTAATCTTGTTTTTTATCTCGCCTTCTGGTTTTGTAAGTAACATTCTTTCCAGTGTTTGGAAAACTGGAGGAAGGGAAACGCCATAGAGGTTAATGAGCATAAAATTATTCCATAGAAGATTTGTTAAGACAAAAAAATTTAACATATAAAATTGAACAAAGCCTAAAAAGTGCCTTGTAGAACAACAAAGATTGTAAACATCCGTCCATTCCGACCACTGAAGTATAATATTTTTTAACTGAAGATTAGAGATTTAACGCACAATTTTATGCATATCGATATTGAGTAGCAACGTATAAAAAAGTAATAGACATAATTGTCACGTAACTTGTGAGATGTTTTCTCGAAATCGAAAGTCCAAGAATCTTGTATGTAATGTCCACTCGAATATGCATTTTTACAGTTTCAATTAAAAGTAATACCTACGTAGAATACATTAGTTTATTTTTCAATATCCGAAAATTATATCAAACCATTTAAAACACTGATGCGTAAAGGGTGTCCACGATAAAATTGCCACACTATGAAATTGACCTAACTTTTTAACCGTTCTGAAGAATTTAATGAAAATTTGGGTGGATTTAGTTCATAGTTTACATCCTGCAAGTTTTAAAGTCCTGTGATCAAAACTCGGGGAAATGGAGTCGAAAAAACAGCTCGTGCCAGAAAAATGTATTTTAAAATTGCTGACGGAAGATGAATGCTGCATCATGGACGATGAAACATATGTGAAGGCCGACTTCAAAACAGATCCCCGGCAACCTGTTTTTCACGGCCAAGGATAAGTTCAGCGTTCCGGAGCATGTCCGCACTCAGAAGATGTCCAAATATGCGAATAAATTCCTGGTTTGTCAAGCCATCTGCACGTGCAGGAAGTGGAGTGCACTTTTTGTTACCCAGGAAACGATGAACGGACAGGTGTACATGAAAGAGTGTCTCCAGAAGCGATTGCTTCCTCTCCTGAAGGCCCACAACGTCCCAACAATCTTCTGGCCGGATTTGGCCTCATGCCACTACTCCAAGGACGTACTGAAGTGGTATGCAGACAATAAGGTCAATTTCGTGCCGAAAATGTTCAACCCTCCCAACACTCCGGAGCTCCGTCCCATCGAGAAGTACCTACTGGGCGATTATGAAGCAGCACCTTCTTAAACGACTTAAGGTAGTGAAGACAGTCAAGGAACTGAATAAAGTATGGGTTTACATGCAAAAACTGATTTATTCACAGGTTGTGCAGAATCTTATGGCTGGGGTTAAGGCCAAGGTGCGGACATTTGCGTATGGACTGTAAATAAAATACGAGTAAAATGGCGAAATGAAGTTTAATAGTAATTTTTCAATTTTGCGAATCAATCTTCTGGGTGGCAATTTCATCGTGGGCACCCTTTATTTGAATAAAACGTTATAGATAATTCAGTTTAAAATTTGACAAATAAAAGTTAACTTTTCCGATTGGAATTGTTTATTTAACACTGCATTTTTTCTAGCAGCTCTTGTTATCGAAATAACTTTGCAAAAAGGAATTCATTCAATCAATTTGTACACTTTTTTGGTAAACCTGTAGAAGATAACAGAGATTTGAAAAATGAAGGGTACAAGTGTTTTTTTTATTCATAAAATGACATTTTTGTCGAATATTCCTTAATGAGGTCAAAAGTCGATATTTTTCAACTCCAACTTTCATACAAAATACGAAAATATTTTTTTTTATCAACATCTCCTTGCATGGAAAGATACATAGTTTTAACTTCTTTTCTAATTTCGATTTTTTTTCAAAATACCTCTGAAATAAATAGTTTAATGACAAAAATTTGCAGAGGGGGCCGTGTGCAGCATCCCACCCTTCTAACTCTTTCAAAATGAATGTTTTTTCACTGTTTTTTAGATTAGATTAGATTTTTGACCGTTTACATAGGTTTTTCATCAGAAGTTGTGGTTGGAAAGATACAAAATTCGCCAGTTTAAAAAAAAACTCAAGCGCTGATTACATTTTGGAAATTAACCATTTGAAGATAATTTTAAATAGAAAATTGGGTGCTAAATCCAAAAAACTGAAATTCAATAAAAATGAAAGTAGGAATTTGGTTCAATTATGCGATTTGTAACATACGATATTTTGCCAAATTTGAAACAAAAAATTTTTCGAAATTTTCGAGTTAAGATTCTTTTGTGTAAAAAGTAAACCATATTTCAAATGCAAATAACTTTGTAATTTTTCATGTATGTATGTATGTATGTAGTTAAACCCACCAGTGGCTATTAGGTCTTTCGACCAGAGTCGGTACGGGAAGTCTCGATCGCACGTTCAAATATTACCCATGCTTAACTCACCAACCATATTTGCAGTGCAACCAAGGGGTCCGTTACCACTGGTTTTGGATAGGTTTGACTCACCAAACTCTCTTCCGACTGTTCGAAACAAATTTAGAATTATGAAAAGGAACCATAGTATCTTTCTCATGATTCTATATTTGCCGAGATTCTCCGGCTGGCTTGAACCCACAATCCATTGTATATCAGTCTTTCGTTCGTTTGATGACCTATCCAACTTCCCACGAATCCCCTTGAATAGAGTTAAGCTATTTTAAATTTATGAATATAATACATTTTTAACATCTTACCTTTTTACCATATAAATATAAACACATTTTAAACATCTGTTTAAATTTTTACCATTTGAAAAGGATTCTTATCTTCAAACCATAAAAGGCATCGGGAATATTTAAAAGGTTTGACTGGTCGCAGCATGCTTAAAATTGCTATAGCGATCGACCAAACATAAAATTTTTTCTTACACCAGCATTATATTATGTTCACCAGTTAATTTTGAAAATATCATTCAGAATAGAATTGCAATTTCAATATTCATGCTTCCAACTTGATGTTATATCTCCTCATTAGGTAGCATCCAAGGATTTGGACTAACAAACACTTTTCACTAAATGTGCAAAAACGCAACCACAACCTTTCGTTTCATTCATCTGTTTTTGGGAAGCAGGATACGAATTTCAACCAGGTGAACATGAAGAAACTTATCCATAAGCAATGCCCAATGGCATTGCCCATGAGTCTGATTTCCGTGACCCGAAACACTCTCAGCATTCTAAGTTCACAAAATTCCAATGGTATTCACTTAAATCACTTTATTTTGAAATATAAGATTTTAGTTTTTCACTAATCGTACTTCTGTAGCCAGAACTTATATCTGAGTCCCAAAGATTAATAAGTATCTTATTATTCTTCTTGTCTTTGTTCATGTTTTTAATTATTTTAACATAAAAACATTAAAATGATCAAAAACACAAAACGGTTGGGCCTATCATAGAGCAGAGAACGCAGAGACATCTGGAACACAGGAACAGGAAGAAACGTGGACCACCAGTACCATACGTTTGAATGGGCAGTATTGTTGGAAGCATGCTAAGAAAAATGCTCTTTGATGAAGAAACCATGTGCAATCTTAAGTAATTTTGCCAATCACTAGGATCGTTCTGGGGCTGGAAATGATTTATTTTGTACACAGAAATCCCAATATCTAAGTATTTTGAGAAATGTATTAAAAAAATCTTTACAAATCTAAGCTTTTTTCTTGGACTGTTTTGGTTTTCAATGTACAATCATTTCTGGTCTTCGACCAAGGATAAAGCGCCTTTACTCGCTCTTGAAAATAAAAAAGAGATAACGAAAAATATTAATAGAACAATAAACCTTTCGAGATCTGCTTAGAGCTCGAAAAGTTTTTAAAAAATGTTTAATCGTATAATCAATATTAATCATTAAATTACCTCGAAAGTTCTCCACAAATCATAAATTTGGAGTTCTTAACTAAAGTTATAGATTGCAAAACTGATTGAAGATTGAAAATTAAAGAACTAAAAAAAGAAAAAGGAACGTCCTCACCGGTTTTCTGCTTACTTCCGCCTCTCGCTGCTGACCTTAAATTTTGCCATTTTAAGCACACATTTCTCAGGAATTCAATTTCCTGATTTCACTCCTGAGCGTATTATGCGGAAGGCATTGTCTTCAACTCGAGACACACATTAGAACTTTGTTTCTGTTCCATCCCATTTCTAGCTACTCTAATTTTCACTTGTATAAATATACTCAAGAGAAACCATAATAAATATCTTCGATCACTAGGAATGACCATTCCCCAATGCCCCCGCACGTGTCTAAACAATTAAACATAACCGCTCGTTCGGTATCCCAAAAGATTCCTTGCATTAACAACACTTCTAAACCATCAAAATAAAACCCCTCCTCGTTAATTAAACTGTGCAAAAAAACTTCCTGACGCTACCGAACTGAGCAATACAAAACTACAACGATATTCAGTGCAATAAAAACTGATACTCATGATTCATTCATCAGTTGATTATTGGTATCAAAAATCACAACTTTCTCTCGAAAATGACAGAAAACGACAAAATTCAACGCAGAAAAAACAAACGCGACCGCACTCGACCAAGGCCTAAATATAACGTCACATGCCACATTTGACTCTAATTTTTTGAAAAGTTTTCGAGTTAAAAAATGAAAAAAAAAATGTTTCCTTTTCAACTTAGTCCTGAAAAAAGGAAGGGTCTCAAATTATTCGTACGCGAACAACATCTCTGCTAAAATTGATAAGTGCTCGATTTATGCAAAAAAAAAGTTGCATGTGAGCCCCTTCCTTTCTTTTTCCATTCACCACTATTTGAAGGAGGTATGCGTTTTCTATAATCATAACAATTTTTTTCATTCCCGAAACCCTCTCAAATCAAATCTGGTTTCTTTGGTTGATGCGTCCTTAAGCGATACAACCAAATGATATACAACACCACCTCCCCTCGTGTATCCTCTCTACAAGGCGGAAGTTTTTATAACGATCATAGAAACATATGTTGTACCCAAATACCTTCCCATGCCATATTTGGTTCCATTCGCTTGAATAATTTCCAAATTAAACCAACTAAATTGTTTAAGGGCCCCTTTCCCTTTCTATGTACTCACTGAAAGAAGGGTGGTGTCTAAAAAAATAATGTAATCGTTTTTCAATGTGATTTTCTTCCATTTCTCAGATAAGTTCTTGAGTTTTGTAAAAAAAAATTATGGGAACCTCTTTCCTCCCTTCTTATATTCCCAATGGAAGAATAGATGGGTTTCAAACAATCATATACGTATTTCTCAAATCACATTGTTTATTGTTTATTGTTTATAAAAAAACCATCTGACGTAAATGTCTTAAAGGTTTACTTAATCTAGGTCTATCTTGACATACATTCAAAGTTTTCTTATTATGTAGTTAGTTCTTAATTGGTCACTTATGCTGGATTCGATCAAGCGTTTAAAGGTTGCAGTTGAGACATTAAAGTCAAAGAGAGCATAATTGCGTAAGAAGCTTACTTTTGCAGAACGCAGGGGGTCATTGCTACCAGAGCGCGTATTTCTTGATTCCAGTGATAGCCAGTCACGATTTCGCAGAGTTCTTTCTGGAGCATAAATATGACAGCGCGAAAGTATCCAAGAACAATCGATTTCGTTTTTGAGAATTTTCGCCACAAACAGTGATTGCCTAATATCATGGCGATTCGACAGCGTGTGGAGGCCAAGCAAAGCGCAGCGTTGTGCATAAGGTGGCAGATTTCGAGGATTATCCCACGGTAGATCACGCAGAGCATAACGTACGAATTGTCGTTGAACCGCTTCAAAACGCGCCACCCATGTAGTTTCGAATGGCCACCACATCAGATTTGCAGATTCTAATATTGAACGAACCAGGCAGCAATACAGAGCTCGTAGACAAACAGGATCTGTTAATTCTTTACTCAGACGTATGACAAACCCCAGCATTCGATTAGCCTTTTCAAGTGTAGCAGAGTAGTGTTCCTTGAATGTCATATGACTATCCAAAACAACGCCAAGGTCCTTTATTTGATTAACACTATGTAGAAGTTCGCCCTGGATATAATAGTCGTACAAAAATGGAAGTTTCTTGCGTCCAAATGTTATGATACAGCACTTAGAAACGCTTAAGGCCAGTAGGTTGACAGCACACCAGTTCACTACTGTATCGAGGAATTGCTGTAGTATCTGACAATCTGCCAAACTGTTAACGTTCAGAAAATTTTTCAAATCATCCGCGTACATAAGTACTCCGCATCCAAAAAGCAGCATATTAATATCATTGCAGAACAGGGTGAACAATAAAGGGCCCAAATTACTTCCTTGTGGTACTCCTGAAGTCGGAATGAAATCTGAAGATTCAGATGTTCCGATTTTAACAGCAAGACTACGATTTGTTAAATAGCTTCTGATCCACGCACAAAACCTTTCAGACAATCCCAGGCGTTCTAGCTTTAAAAGTAAAATAAAGTGATTAACTGAGTCAAACGCCGCAGTGACGTCTGTGTAAATTGCGTCGACTTGTTTGCCACAATCTCTATTAGATATTCAAAATGATGTGAACACTGCCAGATTAGATGTTACCGAACGTTTCGGAAATAAAAACCGTGTTGATTGTCCGAAATCCAGTTCCTGCAGGCTGAAAACATAGCATCGTTGACAATCCTCTCTAGGACCTTCGAGCAGGCAGCTAGTGATGTGACACCACGTTAATTGCGAACCTCTTGCTTATCACCCTTTTTGAAGATGTATACTAGAGTGCCCGAAATGACACAACTTTTGAAAAAGTTATGAGCTGCAGGCTAAAATTGATCCTTGGCCTAGTACAAAATCTCATGCCAAATTTGGGCCAGATCGGATCACGGGAAGGGGTCGCTCAACGAGCCTGAAATTTGTATGGGATTTCAAGACATTTTGTTCGGGAGAAACATGAAAAATCAGTTTTTCAGCAATTACTTCGGTTTCCGTCTGCCAATTTCTTTCAAAAACAGGTTTTCTTAAAGCCTTAATTATGAAAAATATTTCTGCTATATGCTGCTTACAAAGTGAGCATTCCAGGTTTCCTGGTTTTATTAACTTTATTTCAACAAAGCCCGAAAAACATTACGATTGAAAAGGATTTTTGATATTGGTGTAGGTGTGCTTAAAGACGGCCTTGCACTTCATGTTTTTAAAGTTCCTTCAAATTCCTTCAATAGCTGTTTTTTTTTAAATTATCATTTATTTTCTACTTAGAGCGTCAATATTTTTTCCCCCAACAGGCATATTTTTTATGAAAACTTTTTCAATGATTTTAAATATGTTTTATTAACACAAAATCAATTCGAGACCCCTTTGCAATCGATCACCAATCACTGTTATTTCTTCAGATTTGCAAATTCTAAAAAAAGAAATAATCTCAATCAATCACAAACATTTTCCTGCACTTTATTAACAAGGTTTGGAAGGAATTTACAAAGTCGTATTGAAATGAATTAAGAATTTCAAAAATAATTTTCAATTTTGATGGGCCATAACTTTTATAATACTCAAAATAACGACTTCAAACCTGTACCATTGCGTTTTTCGAATTAAAATATAATTACTTCACCGAATCAATAACTGCTATTCTCATTTAAAAAAAAACATGCATTTAAGAACTAAAAACTGTTCCACTAAGGTTTTTTTTAATTAACCCTTCGTGTAACAAATTTGCAACAATTAATGTATGGAAAAAGTGAAAAAAATGTTTTAAATGATTACTAAGGAAAAATAAAAAAAACAATGAAATGAAGGGTTAAGTATTGGATTCAGCGCCCAATTTTACATAAAAAATGTGGTTTAGCTATTGAAGTTCAAGTTTTTCTTTTATTTTGCAAACTAATGTACATCAACAATGCAAAATTAAAATTCAAAATGAGGAAAGACTTTTATGGAACTTCACATATAATATACGGCGTATTACAGGACACGACACTTGACGTTCTTACTAACATAAAAGGATTTAAAATTACCTTTCTTGTCGACCGGTTTCGGGCTCGATGTTGCCCATCTACAGGACGATGTCCGACTGGTTACTCAAAAGAAAAACACTAACACAGCTTCATACTACTGCATAGTATTCGTCGAAGGATGGTCATATCATTTTTGGTTGGCCAAGTTGAAAAGAGGCGATATGACTGGCGGGTCGTCCTCGTTCATTAAAGGCCTCTCAGAATCACTTCCCTCTGTACCGTTGAGCCGTCAACACGTACGCCGGAGCATCGTATCGTTGCTGT
This sequence comes from Uranotaenia lowii, assembly GCF_029784155.1. Classification (NCBI taxonomy): domain Eukaryota; kingdom Metazoa; phylum Arthropoda; class Insecta; order Diptera; family Culicidae; genus Uranotaenia; species Uranotaenia lowii. Next base: position 44,381,279 of record NC_073693.1, read on the forward strand.
GTACCTGAAGGAACATTTTACATTATTTATTTTTTCCTTACCTGTATTTCAATCAGCACTTTTCAGTGCTAAAATTATTTTCATTTTCTTTTATTCATATTTTCTCTTTTCTTTCCAGCATGGGGAAGTCTTCGGCCGGCTCAAGGGCCGGAAGAAAACGGATTGCTGAACCTAATCCAGGGCCATCTGCCAAAAAAGTTGAAATTTCCAATTCATTCGATGTCCTTCATAACATCGGTGATGAGGAAATATTCATATTTAATTCTGATAAGAGTACTAAGAAACCTTCTTATACTCTTAAAAACGAAAAGATTCCACCAATAACGGTCACGATTCCTGACTTCAATGCTTTTCGAAAAGAAATCGTCACTTCCGTCAAGGATGTGAAGATTTCTTTTCAGATCGGTCGAAGGGGAACTGCTCGTATATTGGCGGAATCTTTTAATGATTTTCAAAAAATTTTAAATTATTTGAATAATAAAAAACACCAATTTTTTACGTACGACACTAGAGGTGATCGTCCTTTTAAAGTTGTACTTCGTGGTCTCACCGGCGATCAGACACCGGATGAGATCACAAATGAATTAAATTCTTTGTTAGGTTTTTCTCCAATTCAAGTAATTCAAATGAGGAAAAGAACCAACACGAATAATACCAGTAGTGTTGGTTTTGCTCCTGAACTTTATTTGATCCATTTTAAAAAGGATCAGGTTAATAATTTGAAAATTTTGGAAAAGGCTCGTCTTATGTTTCATTGTCGAGTAAAATTTGAACCTTTTCGTAAATCCCATACCAATTTTTTACAAAATATTACGCAATGTCGTCGTTGTCAAGCTTTTTGTCATGGCACTAAAAATTGTAGAATGAATGCCAGATGCATGCCAGATGTTGTTTTGCGGCTCATTCGATCATGAAAAATCTAAATGCCTTTTTGGTGGTGATAAGCCAAAAACAGAATTTTTTAAGTGTGCGAATTGCGCAGGTAATCATTCCTCGAATTCTCTAGATTGTCCCGTTAGAACAAAAATTGTTGCTTCTAGGAAAAACCCCAAAGTTTCCAGAAAAGTTTCTTCTCCTCCTTCCTCTTTTTCGTCTACACACGTCAGACCGGCAAACAACCTGCCTGTTCGCAGTCAGCCTCGGCCTACATTGGAATCACGGCTGGGTAATACCCGAAGTGATTTTAATGTTACCTGGGCTGATTCTGCGCCACAGACTCGTTGTTTATCGTTCTCAGAGGTGGTTGAAAATGGGTTGCCTTCTTCAGGTTCAACTAATAAAAATGGGAAAAAACCAAGTCTCAACGTTCATGCGAAGGCTTGGGAAAATCCCCGAAATTCAAATACTTTTTCTTCTCCTTCCTCTTCTGATTCTAACAATTTTGTTGATTTGGGTGAGATTACTGAGGAAAAATTAAAATTTTTGCATCAAAATTTAATGGAAATGATGCAACTTATGTTGAAAGCAAATTCAATGTTTGAAGCTTTCCAAACTTCTTTTAATTATGCTAACAAAATTATTATGACTTTACGATTCCCTCATGGATCCAAATAGATGTTTAAATATTATGAATTGGAATGCTAGATCTTTGCTGGCTAACCAAGATGAATTCTTTTTATTTTTGAAAACTCAAAACATACATATTGCTGCCATCACTGAAACTTTTTTAAAGCCAGACAATAACTTGAAAAGCAATGCTTTCTTTAAAATTTTACGGAATGATCGACTTGATCGACAAGGTGGGGGTGTAGCTATTGTCATCAATAGTCGTCTCAAATTTAGACTTCTTCCTTCTTTCAATACAAAAGTCTTAGAAACAATTGGAATTGAATTAGAAACTTCTATGGGGAAAATTATAATTGTTGCCGCATATTTGCCTTTCCAATGCAGCGGTGAACAGAAAAATTTTTTGAAGGGAGATTTACAAAAACTCACCAGAAATAAATCTAAATTTTTTATTATTGGTGACTTTAATGCAAAACACCGATCTTGGAATAATATTTCATCAAATTCAAATGGGAATATTTTATTTAACGACTGCTCTGCAGGTTATTACACTGTTGAATATCCTAATGGGCATACTTGTTTTTCTTCAATTAGAAATCCCTCCACAATTGATTTGGTTCTAACGGATTTAGGCGAGCATTGTAGTCAATTAGTTACTCATGCGGACCTCGATTCAGACCACCTTCCAGTAACATTTTCTTTATCCCAAAGTCCCATTGAAAACCCTTTAAAATCAGCTTTTAACTTTCAAAAGGCTAACTGGGAGCGATATATGAATTTTATTGAACGTAATTTGAATGTAAACGTTCCACTTAATTCAATAGAAGATATTGATTTGGCTGTAGAAAATTTGACAATTTCAATAGTCAATGCTAAAGCCGCTTCAATACCTAAAGTTAAACATAAATTTAATCAACCTTTAATTGATGATGATCTTCAGTTTTTGATACGACTGAAAAACATTCGTCGACGCCAATATCAACGTACTAGGGATCCTTATTTGAAATTTATTTATTGCGACCTTCAAAAAGAGATCAAACGTCGTTTAAATTTCATTCGTAATGAAAACTTTGCCAAAGCAGTAGAGGACATAAAACCCTACTCAAAGCCTTTTTGGAAATTAACTAAAATTCTGAAAAAGCCCCAGAAGCCAATTCCTACTTTGAAAGATGGGGATAAACTTCTTTTAACTAATTCAGAAAAAGCTCAAAAATTAGCCCAACAATTTGAGTCTGCTCATGATTTTAATTTAAACGTTGTAAGTCCAATTGATGCTCAAATTTCCCTAGAATTTGATGATATTCTTTCTAAGCAAAATGTGTTTGAAAGTTCTTGTGAGACAAATATTGATGAACTTAAATTGATTTTCAAAAAATTTAAAAATATGAAAGCCCCGGGGGAAGATGGGATTTTCTATATTCTTATTAAAAAGTTGCCTGAAAGCACTTTAAATTTTTTAGTTAAAATCTTCAATAAATGTTTTCACTTGGCTTATTTTCCCAATAAATGGAAAAATGCCAAAGTAACTCCAATTTTGAAACCTGGAAAAAGTGCTTCAGAGCCTTCAAGTTATCGACCAATTAGTTTGCTTCCTTCTTTAAGTAAACTATTTGAGAGAGTTATTTTGAATAGAATGATGATTCACATTAATCAGAATTCTATTTTCCCTGATGAACAATTTGGTTTTCGTCATGGACATTCTACTACACATCAACTTTTGAGTGTAACTAATATGATTAACGCTAACAAATCTGAAGGTTATTCAACTGGTGTTGCTCTTCTAGATATTGAAAAAGCTTTTGATAGTGTTTGGCACAAAGGTTTAGTAGCTAAATTAGCTCGATTTGATTTTCCTCTATATCTCACCAAAATTATTCAAAATTATTTGACTAGCCGAACCTTACAAGTAAGCTATCAAAATTCATGCTCTGAGAGGACACCCATTAGAGCTGGTGTCCCTCAGGGCAGTATACTTGGGCCAATTTTATACAATATTTTTACTTCTGATCTTCCTGATGTACCAGAAGGAAAGGGTAGAAGATTGTTTGCTGATGATACTTTGCTTTCAGCCAAAGGTCGAAATTTACGGGTGGTACGCAGTAGATTGCAACAAAATTTAAATTCCTTTTTGAATTACTTGAAAATGTGGAAAATTTCTCCTAACGCTTCCAAAACACAACTTATTTTATTTCCCCATAAGCCAAGAGCAAATTTTTTAAAACCTAATGAAAATCATTCCATAACTTTTAATGGGGTTTCTTTAGAATGGTCTGATCACGTGAAGTACTTGGGACTCACACTTGATCGGAATCTTTCTTTTAAGAATCACATTGAAGATATTCAATCTAAATGTAATAAATACACTAAATCTCTTTATTCTCTCATCAACAGGAAATCCCGACTTTGCCTGAAGAATAAGATGCTTATTTACAAGCAAGTCTTCCGACCAGCGATAATGTATGCAGTTCCGATTTGGTCTAGCTGCTGCGCGACGAGGAAGAAAGCCATCCAGAGGATTCAGAACAAGGTTCTGAAAATGATTTTGCGGCTTCCACCTTGGCACAGCACCGAAGATCTTCATCGGATTGCAGGCATTGAATCTATCGAAGAGATGGCCAACAAAATCATCTCCAACTTCAGAGGCAAATCGATGCAGTCTTCCATCGCAGAGATTCGCTCTCTCTACAATTAGTTTAATTTTAGGATAGCTTTAGTTTTTTTTTTTTAGTTTAAAGGCCTCTCAGAAGTTGTTATAAACATGAACGAGGACGACCCGCCAATCATATCGCCTCTTTTCAACTTGGCCAACCAAAAATGATATGACCATCCTTCGACGAATACTATGCAGTAGTATGAAGCTGTGTTAGTGTTTTTCTTTTGAGTAACATCTATTTTTCAAGTCATTTGAAGTTTTTTAATGACTCGTTGAATTGATCCTGAGACTCTTTGTGGTATGTTTAATAATCCCCTTTTAAAGTCTTTTTGAGACTCTATGGGAGCTTTTTCTAAACATATGTTCAGACTCTTTGGGAAGGTTTTGAGACTCTCTAAAGATTTTTTTTAAAGATGTTGTTGAGACTTTTATGACTGTTGTAAAGCTCTTCCTTAATACTTGTGAGACTCTAAAAACTGTTGAGATGTTCTTGTGGGACTCTTTTGTAATTCTTACGAGACTCTTTGGAAACTGTTTCAATATTTTTTTAAGGTTTTTAGGACTCGACTCATTTAAGAATTTTTTTTAAGGAATTCATGAATACTATTAGGACCACACTAAGCCTCTTTAAGGAAACTTTAAGGAAAGTTAAGGAAACTCTTCAAGGATTGTGTTTTGAAAAGTTTGAGCCCATTCCCAGATTTTTTTTGAGTTTTTTTAATTACAATTTAATTTTAGATTTCTGTTGTTGTTTCGAAACTGTCTTCAAGCTCTTTAGATTCAATTGACTCTCGTTAGACGCTCGCTCTTAAGACTCCTTTGTGACAGTCGATTGTTCAAAGAATTGAAAAAATCTTTAAAAGTCCTAATGACTGACCAAGTTATTTTTTGACAATTTAAAAAATCGTTTATCGTTCCAATATGTGAAGAATTTTTGAATCTGAAAAAATGTGAGAAATATAGTTTACAGTCGAGAAGAATAAAAAAATCTATACTATTTTTATTTGTTTGCTTTTAAATCAGGTATAAAATTTTAAAGAAGTGTTTAATTCGAAAATGTATAACTTATAAACAATTTGTTATAGATATGTGTTTTCAGGGCCGTAGGAAGAACCGACTCATGGGGGGGGGTTTTGGTGACGGATTTTTATCTATGATTCTTTGCCCAGCAACGCACGAACAAAAAAATTAAAACAAATTAAACAAACATTTTTTAATACTCATTAATAGTTTTCGTATTTAATCGTAACTTTAAAAAAAAGGGGTTCTTAGCCTGAAGGGTGACCTGAATTTTTGTAATGAAACCTCAAAAAACAAAATATGGATTTTTCTTTCATCGATGGTGAAATTTTTTATGTGTGTAAGAGTCTGGTTTATCAAAGTTATTGGATTTGAGCATAGAATAAGTTCTTCTTAGGAGAGGCGTTATTTTCTTAAAACAAATTATGCTGTACTCAAATCAAATAAGCCCAATCTTTCAAACTCTTTTGAAAATTCTAAGACTCTAACTTTTGATGAAAATTAATGAAGTTTTACAAAAAAAACAGTAAGAGATAAAAAAAATTCGGATCAAACTCTCTTGATGCAAACTTGAACTAAATATAAAATTTTGATTTCAAATTTGGCTTAAAAAATGCAATATTTATAATGTTAAACAATACACCGAGAAAGTATAGAATTTTGAGCAGATTTTTTGGGTTAAGATCAGGTAAATGTTTCTTTAACAGCAAATATTTGTCATAAAGAATCAATTCTATAATGAAAATCTTGTGGATGATTTTTTAAATACAATTTTGATATTTTGCATAAAACAAAATTAGAACAATAACTGAAATTCTACTTTATATTTGTAATTTTCAGCTGAGTTGTGTGTACAAACTAATTCTGAAGCAAGCAATTTTTAAGTATATGTTCTCTTGAATTCTTCAACAATTCAATATTGATTGAAAAACTCATTCACAAGATATATCTTTTTGTAAATTTTCAATGTGAACTCTGATAATGAAGTCTTAACCTGAATTCGAAAATTGACCTTTGAATCTGTTTCCGAATTTCTATACGATTTTTGAAATGTACAAAAAATACTATTTCAGAATCTTTATTCCAGATCTAAATTTCTCAAGTCAAGTTTAAAGCCCTCATTCATGAATCTATTATTTATATTATGTAGGATGGTTTAATTTTAATTCATCATTTCAATTATTTATTTTTAATTTATTTTGTGAATCTGGATTTAAATCGTCACTTAGAAGCTTTAAATATTTCAATTTTGTGTAAGAATAAAGTTTAAGAACTTCGAATTTCAATATCAAACCAAATTATTATTTTTTTAACATTGGAAAAATTATTATCAAAATATTGAAAATGCATATGATTTTCGAAAAACATGATTAAAATTTGATATAAATGGCAAAACCGAATGTGAACCAGGATTTAAAAGCAGCTCATGATTATTCGAACTGAAAATCAAAAATCCTAAACTTGATACAGAACCAGAAATACGTAATGTAATGAAATGTGAAAAAGGTAGAAATACAATTTTGGTTTTGGGAATAAAGAACCAGAACCTCCAAAATGGGTTAAATATAAAATTTAGTATTCTGACCTGAATTTCAATGATAAGGATGCCAAATTTCCCGATTAACCGAGTTCGCCCAGATATTTGAATTAAAATTAAGGAAAAAGTTCGGTTCCACCCGGTTGCCCGGATTTCATTGGAAAAGCCCGGATTTATTCTCATCCTCATTCATCAAACTTTAAAAAAAAATTGTAAGAAGTTTCAAAAAAAAAAAATCATGAATGCTTTTAACAAGTTTTTTTTTATATTGATTTTGATGAGTAATTTCTAGGTTTTGACCAAAATTGTCCGGATATTGTCAGGATTTTGGTCGACAAATCAAATACCCGGATTTTTCCAGGTTTTTATATAAAACAGACCAGATTTGTCCGGGCCAGATAAGTGCTGAAAAAAATCTGGCTACCTTATTTTATGAAGAAGTGACAAAATTTTGAATTGTAGCATAATTTTGAAATTAGTATGGAGTTTTGAGGTTTTGGCATTAGTTTTTAGTTAAAATTGTTATTTTTGATTACCTTTGATCTATTATCATGATTTAATTAAGAATTTAAAATTTTGAGTATAGAGTAGAAAACCTCGCTTGCTTTTTTGGACCCTCATGGGAGGGGTTTAACCCCCAAAACCCCCCCCCCGTTCCTACGGCCATGTGTGTTTTGTTGCAGGAATTCACAAGTTTTCAAATATTTATTGTTCACGTAAACAGCTTTTTTCTATGGTAATATGACACTTTGATGTCACTCTTCCCTACACCTAAATAAACAGCATTTTTTTTGAGCATTATTGATTCATACTTATTTTTAAAAAAATTCAACATGATAAGATAGCCAATCAAAGAAAGAAAACTCATTCATCAGTTTCTTGTAAAATCTGTCACTTTTACTATAAGGTACACCGGGGCAAGTGCAAACGGTTTTCACCATAGTTCAACTTTCACATGTCTTAGAAAAATATGTATGTCTTCAAAAATTATCGTTTCGATGCATCACTAAAATAGTTCTCAACAAATTCCCGTTGAGAGTCAAAAATTGAAAAATGTTGGTAAAAAGCAACGGCACTTTTGTGAAAAAATTTCTAAGTTTGCACTTGCCCCGTTTATGGGGGTAAGTGCAAACGCAATGCCTTTTCTAAACTTATTCAAAGATGCGTCAGTGTATCGTACTAAAACGAATTTAATACACGTTCCGGTATGTTTTATAAACTTTTTTTTTTATATATTTGCTGTTTTTCTGCAATATTAATTACTTTTTGGAATTCCATTTTCGTTGGCTGTTGTTTTAAGCAAAAGACCTTTATTTGTGAAGGCATTGCGGAATTTTGAATATCCGCTTCAGAAACACTTTGAATACCCCTTCTGATCATTCTAATATAATGCTGAACCATTTTTGAGATGATTTTTTTTTAAACGGCTGATGTTACATGACTTAAATGTGCGTTTGCACTTGCCCCGCAGTGTGGGTTGACAAGGTGAATATTATTTTCACAATTTTCAGGGTGTACTGAAAAATTGTCATAAATTTTCTCCCTTGACTTGAATATCAGTTCCAAACACTCACCTTTCAACGAAAAATTGGATTTGAATGCTTATTTTTGTAGCCAATAAAAGCAAAACAAAAACATACTTTTCATGTCTACCTAGTACGTACTTGAATTCGTGTGTAATCAAACAGTGTCGTGTTTCTTATTGAATAATTTAAAGAAAGTTTAGTTTATCTATGTCAGAGTGTTTGTTTGGGCCTAAACAACAACTTCTAGAAGAACAAATATTTTTAAATTTTTTAAGTAACAGAGAAAAGTTGATCGTTTGCACTTGCCCCGAGTTTGCACTTGCCCCAGTGTACCTTAACTAGAAAGCATGCCCAAAAAGATAAAAAAGTTTGTTTGGCATACAATTTTAGCTTTATTCATTGGTTTCACAGTCATGACTGTTTGAAGAAATAAAATTCCGCAGAGTTTTTGATAAAAAAAAATACTAGTTTTTAATAAGCTTAGTAAGTTTAGACTTATGTTGTAGGTACATAAACGATTAATTTTTTTTAAACATGTTCAAGATTTTATTAAATTTCCATTTAACCAATAGAAACAAAACAGAAGCAAAAAACTAATGCAACTGAAATCGATGCACGCTCTTTTGTTTTAACTCAAAATTAAGTATGACCGAGGTTCAAAACATAGTTCGATTCTATGAACTTAAAGTTAAGTACCCTTTTTTCTCCTTGCGATGGTTCAAAACGGAGTTCGAACTGCGAACTCAAAATTGATCCCTTTTTTTCCTTCGGCGAGGGAGCAAAGCTGAGTTCAACCATATGAACTAAAAATTGAACTCTCTTTGTTGGACTGAAAACACTTAGCGAGTTCAGTTCGAACCGAAACATCAACCAACGAACACGTCGCAAAATTTTGTCGTTCCGGAACAATTACCGGAAGACTATGAAGGAATGCATGTTCACCGTGTCAGCGTAAAATTCTGTCCGTCATTGTCACCATACGGTGAGCGGCTTGGAATGTCCGGAAACTTCCGGATGTTGTTTACTTCCCGTAGGAAGTAACATCCGGAAGTTTTCTTTGACCAGGAGTGTCAAAACTTTCCACCGCTCTGTAATTGCAATGCAATGTACCGGAACAGCAACATCCGGTACAACAAATTTTAATCATCCTTTAATTCCCTGAAAATCAGCTACCCTCGAAAAAAAAGGGCAAATTCGAGTTCGACAGCCGAACTTAGTATTGAGTATGCCTATCAGAACTTAGTTTTGCTATTGCCCAGACAAACTCAAAGTTGAGGGATGCCACTGAAGTGCTGTTTTGAACCAAAACTACTTAATTTTGAGTTTAAAAAAAAGAGCGTGTGGATATCGCGTTCTTCGAGCATTTTGAATCTTCATTTTAGAGCTGCTTAAGATAAAGTTATTGGATATTTAAGATTCAGAGCTGAGAAAAAAACAGCTGTATAGAATTCTCGACACATGTGTTATTTAGGTTTCTTTCATCGATATTGAGAATGAACAAATCGAATCTTAAAAACCACAACAATAAAAAACAGAATCAAATCAAGTTGTAGACAGATTGAAATGGAAACTTGTCCTTACAACATTTCAAAATGTTGCTTGCAGCTCCAGATTTGATTTAGTAAATAGATAGTGTTCGGATAAAAAAAAGGTCAAACCAAATTGCGTATAAATCGATTATTTGTTTAATTAAAAAAAAATCAAAGTATCTTTCTTTTTGAAGTTTAATGGAAACAATAGGGCTTTTGCTACACACACATACAAGAGGCACACATCAATGGTTTTTATATGCGGAAAAGGCAAAATTTAGCTAAAATGTTGTTTTAAAATTAATTGAATGCGCCTGTTCTATATAAAAAGTGCCAATATGTATATTTCGAATCATTGGGTAACAAGTGGAATCAATTAGGTGAATATTTGATTGAGCAGCAGTGCAGAAACTAGAAGAACAAAATGGAAAAAAATATTTATTCTGTTTGAAAGGTACATTCGACGGCTCCCCCAGATCTTTTGATAAAGTATTTGGGTATATCTTTTAGAATTTTGAACTTGGAAGATGAAGCTAAGTGTTTTCGTTGAGGAATTTATATAGATCTTTAGCAATATTTCCTCTGCATCCCAAGAAAACAGTCGTATCCTATACAGAATCTTAATTTTTTCAAAGAATCTCACTCGAAATCAGAAAACAAATTTGCGAACAAATAAACAAATGCACTGGCTTCTCAAAAACGTGCTGCATGTTGAAAAACTTTCAATAGTTTTCATAAATAATTTCGAAAACTAACTTTCTTCCTTCGAATCGTATTCATTTTGCATTAAGCTGTAACTTTTGTTTGCCCAACGGCTTACTAATACTAATGCACTGTGCAAAAGCCCTATACTCAATTAAGATTCCATCGACCTAAGTGAGTCTTTCTTTTGACGCCTGCCATCAGATTTTGTACAGTCACCTTATCCACTTTCTTCGCCGCAAAACACCAATTTGGTTTGAACTGCTTCTTGCTGCATACAGTTTTTTTTTGGGTCTTCTTAAGGTTCTGCTTAACTATCGTCCGATATTTTTCGATTGGGCGAAGTGGTGTGTTGGGAGGGTCCTTGGGCACAACCTGAATATTTTTAGTGGCATTTTTCCATAATGGAAGTGTACAAAAACAGCACAGACAAGGCATGTTTCTTTAGGAAAGACAGTAAACGCTTTTACGTAAATTTCGCTTTTTAAGCCACAGGCACAGATAGCTTGTCAAACGAGATATTTCTTGACAAACTTTGATAGCTGAATATGCTTTAAAATGTCTGAAGTCTGCCTTGGCGTAGGTTTCGTCGTCCATTACTACGCAATCAAACTTTGTCAACAATGTCGTAAACTTTTGTGTGGAATGGGACATTCTTGCGTTGAACGGCAGAATAACTAGAAAAAAATATTTCCAATGCACGACATTTTTCCGGTTGAGATGGAAAAGTCCCGGTTTTCCTGATGCTATTTTCAATTCTCGTTTTCTTCCCGGTTCGCTGGCCAATCTAAATATTGTTTCTTTTTTAAATAATTTTCGGAAAGATTCGATGAAACAAGAAGCAACTAACCCAACTCTTCCCGAGAGAAAATAGTTTGTTCGGAAAGTCGCAATGAAAACACACGTTTTTTAAGAACATAAATTTTCTCACTTTTATTCGTTTTTATTCTGGTTTTTGGACACAATAGCTTGTCCAAAAAGGGGTTTTTTCCACATTTTTAACATTTTTTTTTCTCTTCATCTCTCATCATGTAAGTATTTTCTGCTCGACTTTTTTTTATTTGTTTTTTTATTCTTGAGTTTTTGTTTTGTTTTTTTTTTTATTTATTTCGTCATATATGTAGTTTAACGTCTTCTGTTTCAACTTACTTTCTCTCTCTGTATCTCATGCACGCACACACTTGTATACCCTCCCACTTTATTCGTTTCCTAAGTTTTTTGTTTGCTGCTTCTGCTTCGTTTAATTCTATACAATAATAATTTAGCCGTTTCGTCAATGTAATCCGCGTACCCCCAGGTCAATATGTTAGACTGAGTCAAATGTAAGTGAGTTTGTGGAGAAAAACTGATCAAGTAGAAAAAACAACAAAAAACAACAATCTCTAGAATTCTTCTACGGATAATCTGATTCTTGTGTTTAGTCGATGAGTTTGAGATCAACATTTTTGCAACACCCAATTGCACGTGTGTATTCCGATGATACTAATAAGAAGAGAAAAAACATGGATAGTGTCTCTGCGTGAATCAAAAGTTTCCGAACCAGTCGTTGTCGAGTATTCTAAGAGATTAGTACTTCGGGTTATAAAGATACAAAATACAACAGATAATCTACTACTGATTTGATGATCTATCTCTTGTAAGGTTACTATTTTCAAATTTTGTCCTTCGTTAGTCTGAGCGTCCTTTTTATTTGTGCAGTTTCATTTTCTCTCATTTTTATTACAAATATAACTCTATATTTTCTCCTCGAATCTCGTTTAGATTTCGTTCATACTCTCTCTATCTCTCATTTAAAAGGGGTGTATTTTCTCAGTTGGTTTACTCGGTTTTATGTAATTTTTTCTTCTTCTCTCTTTTAAATATTATTTGTCACAGTAAAAAGTCTTTCGCCATTTCTATATATGTTTCCTTTTCTTATGAGTGAGTGTGTGAGTGTTGTGGTTTATTTCTTCAATCAAATCTATATTAATGTTTTCTCTGTTCTTCCTTTGTTTTTTTTTTACAAATTTTACCCTTTTGCTCTCAGCGTGCGTTTCTTTTGCCATTTCTGCTTTAGTTTCCATGGTTCTCTCACAGTTCGTTCTCTGGATTCTCTGATTTGTTTCACGGGGGCCTCTCGATGTTCTCATTCCCATTCTTTCTCAAAACGATTAGTTAACTTCCCTGTCTGAGTGTTCTATGTTTTGTGTTTCACATTGAGTGAGTGCATTTGTCGACTTTATGATTTCTGTTTTTCACCAATTATCATCTCTGCAAACGTCTAGATGTTTTACTATTCCTTTCAACGAGTTCATCTATCGGGTTTCCTAAATTTCATCCGTCTTCTGAGAGCGTCACATGGAAAATTTCTCTTTTTATATTTTATCCAATTCTAGTGAGAGTCGATGTTCTCAAAATCACTCAATTTATCAACTCTCGCAAATAGGAAAATTTGTGCAGTTCTATCGTTAGGGTGTTGTTTTTTTCCTTTCTGTAGTAAAGAGGTTTAAAATCTCGACCTGGTCTTTCTAGTATTTTCTACATTTTCACTAAAATCTGGGTCATTTCTCAACTCTGGTTGAAAAAATGCCTATAGAAACCCTTTCGACTTTCTCTATCTCATAACATCACTTTCGTTCTCTGTTTTCTCCTCTCTCCGTTTGAGTCACTCTCTATGAATGGTACCGGTGAATTGTGTTTCTCACTTTTCGTGTTAATTTGTTTATTGGCCGGAAATGCTGTTTGTTCGTTAAGGTTTTATCTCTACGCAAAAATAATAAAATGGTTCTTCCTTGTTGGTTTATTTTTGGTTTGGTTTGATTTGATTTGGTTCTTTTCGAGGAATAACCGCCGGGAAGAGCTGTGGAACAATGTTTTGGGGATAAAAAAATAACGCACGTCTCGAACAAACCTTCCAAAACGAAGACTATTTTGTTCTTCCATGTGGGAGAGATTTGATGTTGAATATTGAAAAAAAATCAGGGAGCTTGAGGTAAGTCTAATTATCAATTTTTCGTCGTTCATCTTGTGAATTTAAGGTTTTTGTATATGAAGAAATAACAAAAAAAAGAACTTGTTCAACTGAAAGAACAAAAAGTAAATGAATTTGAAAGACTACACATTTTTTTTAACTCATAACGAAAGAAATATCAATATTTTTTTAAACTCAACATGATCTGTTTTAATTATTTTAAAGAGTTAATTTTGAATTTGAGTTCTGAAACAACTCGTTCATTATTTTCTTTTTTTCAAATTTGGCTTTGACTTCTGAATCATCACTCATCAATATCACTCATAACTTTTTAAAAATTTCAATTGATAGACTTTCTATTGTAAATGAAGATTTTGAAAAATAAAACAAACTATTTGACTCAGAATGTTCTGTCTAGAATTTATGCTGCCATTTTCGGTATTTTTTTCTAACTTGGGACATCTCTAAACACGATCGTGCCTTATCACGTTTTCTCATTGTAACAACAGAGTTGCCATCAGTTTTTTAGTCGATACGTCGCTACTTTTCTGTCTAATCTCTTAGTAAAAAACTTACTCCACATCGAAGCACACCTACTTGCTGCTGCTTGTTTTTTTCCTTTAATGTTTAAGATTGATTTTATTTTGAGTGTATTCTAAGTCACACTTTTTACCATCTCTACTTCTACAATAACATTCTCTCTCCCATTCTCAGTGGTTTTTTGTCTGTGTTTGTGTGTGTGGGTGATGGGGTATTTTTGTCTGTGTTTGTGTATTTTCGTTCCATTTGTTTTTTTTTTCAGTTGTAAATATCGTTTTGCTACCATGTAGTTTAGTTTTGTGTTGTTCACTTCCTTCCTCGATAACTCGCACAATGATACTCGTTTGCATTGCTACGTGTTTATTTTTGTTTACCTTCTTTTAAACTTGTGTTGTGTTTCATCAATTATTTACCTCGTTCACTATTGTAATGATTCATTCTTCTTCGCTTTCTTCCTCTTCTTCGTCGTAGGGTGTATGTGTATAAAAAATAAGATCAAATAAGATCACGAACAGTACTTCTATAAGAAACTGCATTCTTTCGCTTTCTCTCTCCACGTTTTGTTTTGTTTTTTTTAAAGGGTCATTACTCTCTAAATCTACATCATTGTTGGTTGCGTACTTTTTCTTCTTCATCTTCATCATATATCAGCTTTATTTTCATCATTTTGTTTACGTTTTACCTTACTTGTAACTTGTAACTCACTTTTCGCTTGTTTTATTTTTTTTTGTTTTCTACCACATTCAATCAAACTTTGTTTTCCTACTAACACATTGTTTGTTTGTTTTGAGAACATTATTTTTCACAATTGCTTCCTTCTGCTTCCTATTGGTTGTTGGTTGTTGCTCACATTCACACAGCGCATCTCAAGCCTCAACGGTTTTCTTTTTCGATTTCCTGGTTTTGTCAGTTTTTAACAATAAGGTTTTCGTAATGAATAGTTTTTTTTTGTTTCATCGGCAGCACGAGCAGCCAGCCGTTTTTGTGTCTGTGTGTGTGTGTATCATATTTCGTACTTCTTCGTTTTATCGCCAGCTTTACACTGGCGCTGCCGCTGCTGCCAGCTCAGAAAATGCTTGCTCTAAACAGTGTTTCAGTTCAGCGTAAGTTACCACTAATACTGATTGTTCGTCACGTGACATAAGTTGGACCTGGAAGAGACGAAACAAGAAGGGGACAAATGTTAGATAGATATAAGAAACAAATAAAAAAATAGAGCCTTGAAAACAGATTCATCTGCTTTGTATAAAAATTATCGAACCAGTAAATAGTTTCAATTTGTAAAGCACACTTCATTCAAGTGTGACTCATTCTGAAACGGTATTTGAGTTCGACTTCAACGTCACTTGAACTTGAACACTTGTGTTATTGGAAGCACTTTGGGCAGTGGAAAAGAGAGATCTGTTCTTTGTGATGATAGAACTAGGAATACTTCATTTCTATCTAATTCGCTACATTAAATACTAAAACGTTTCCATGGTTACGGATACTAACTGTTTATTCATTATAAACAAACATCATGCGTGTGTTGCTATTCATCTCATCCATTGCTTCGATGAGACGAATCTCAACACTCCTTCCATCCCACGCATTCCGCAGCCTTCTTACTGCCTCCGACGGCTCCTCCTGAATATGGGGCTACTACTCTTCAACGCACGCACCACGAAACACGCTCTCGCGCCTGTTGCAACTCGATGACTTTCCAAGGCACCAGTTCGACGACCTCCACCGGGATCTGGCACTGCGACCTCCACAGAGATCTGGTACGATCTTCCAGTGGCTTCCGGTCCGACAACCTTCCATGGCTCTAGTCTCGGCGATCTTCCTGCAGCTCTATGCATTTCCTGTGGCCTGCGCCTTCCAGTGGTTCCAGCCCGACGACCTCCACTTGGCTTCCCGGTCAGACTACCTTCCATGGCACCGGCTTGGCGACCTTCCGTGATACCTAGTTCGCAAGTCCAACAGTGACTCCTGGTTCGACGACCACTACCTGGTTCCTGACTTGACGACGTTCCATGATGATGCTTCGATGTTTTAGTCTAGTGGCTTCGGTCCGATGACCTAGTTTGGTTCCGGCTCGACGCTCTTATTTTGGCCCGACGCCTCACCAATGGCACGACGACTTTCCGCTGGATCCCGACTCGCCGACCTTCCAAAGATCTGACCAAACGACCTTCCATGGCATCTGTCCGACGACCTCCCGTGTTTCCTGGCTTGTCGATGTCCACCTGGCTTCCCGGTTCGATGACCTTCCAGTTGGCTCCTGGCCCGACAACTTTCCACGGTCTCCGGCTCACCGACTTTCCAGTGCCCCGGCTCAACAACTTTTATATGGCTCTGCACCGACGACCTTCCAGTGGCTCTGGTTCCTGTCTCGATGACCTCCCAATGGTTCCTGGTTCGTTGTCCTTCCGGGCTTCGCATCGTTGTCCTTCCTTCAGCACTGGTTTGCCACTGTTGATTCCGCTTCTCCTCCTTTCCACTAGTGCTGGGCCCATAACCTGTTGTTAGAAGCACTTTGGACAGTTGTCCCTTCAAATGCTTCGATCAGACAAATCTCAACACTCCGCCTCAACATACACATTCGCAATCTTTGAACTGCTTCCGACGGCTTCTCTTGAAGATGGGGCTGCTCCTCATCAACGCACGCACCGGACTTCATTCGTCGCATTCATTGTACGAAGCTCTCGCCCCTGTTGCAGCTCGTCTACCCTACTTCTGGTTTCCAGATCAACGATCTAGCAGAGCCTCCAGTCCGTCGATATTCCATGATTCCTGGCTCGACGACTTCCAACTGACCCCCAGGTACGACGACCTTCCAATTGGCTCCTGATCCGACAACCTTTCATAATATCTGATCCCACGACCTCTATCTGGCTCCGATCCGACGACCTTCCATCTGACCTACGGTCTTGACTCCCTTGCTGCGGCTCGAAGCTTTCTCCTTGCCTCGACGCATTTCCTGAGGCCTGCGCCTCCCAGTGGTTCCAGCCCGACGACCTTCACTTGGCTTTCCTGTCTGAGGACCTTTCATGGCACCGGCTTGACGATTTTCCGTGGTACCCTGCTCTTAAGTCCACCAGTGACCCCTGGTTCAACGACCACCCCTTAGTCCACCAACCTTCCATGGCTTTCGATACGACGACCTACCAGTGAATCTGGCCCGACGACTGCTTCGTTGTTTCTGCCCAGCAACCTTCCTTGGCACCTGTCCGACGACCTCCGTGTTTCTTGGCTTGTCGACCTTCACCTGGCTTCCCGGTTCGATGACTTTTCATTTGGCTCCTGGTTCGACAACCTTCCACGGTCTCTGGTTCACCGACCTTTCAGTGGCCCCGGGGTTTGGTTCCTGCCTCGATGACCTCCTAATGGTTCCTGATTCGTTGTCCTTTCGGGCTCCGGCAATGTAAGCGATGTTTCTTGATCTAAGATCGAGATGGCGTCCTCAAAGCTCAATAGGTAGCTAACGGATGGTCGAATGTGATCACTTAAAAATGCTCAAACTCCTCGCCCGTTATTTTAACAATGTCTGTGCATTGGGTTTGAGAAAACACATCATAAGAAGGGTGGTGGGAAAAGTGGACCTGCTCTCTAATACTCGAACCTGGTTATAAAACGGTTGTAGAAAAAAAGTCGAGGCTAGAAATCGTCGTCGTAACGAGTTTCGAATGAGCGTCGCGGCCATATCGTTTTACGTTGAGAATCAAGATCGTTGGCCTTAGTAAAAATCCAGGAAGTTGACAGAAGTATCGTGATTTGAAATCACCTCCCTATCCGACTAAAGAGGCAATTCGCCTAGATTTGGACACCCGGAAGACGTAGTTGGCAATTCGTTGTAAAGTCTCTTTGGACTTCGTTTAGAGCTTCGGGATTGAATTGCACTTTCATCAATTATCAAAGGGCCGATCTGAATTTCCAACACCAAGTCTATCTTGGCAGCTAGCATATTTATCTGCATTCACTGATGGCACAATTGATTATATGGAAAATCTGAGACATTTGGAAAAACGATAGGATGAAGCCATCCTGTGTTCCGAACGTCATAGAATCGGTAGCATTTGAAGCCTGACGTGGACTTTAAAATAGTCTAGAAGATAACATCTTTGAATAATTATTCAAGCAACTTATTATTCCATTTTATTTTTAACTTTAATAGGCAGAGGTATGAAGTATTAATCGAATCCCTTTTTAATCGAAAATCAAAGATGGAACGCACACCTGATGAACTTTTCTGCACATTTGATGAATTTTGCCGCACATCTGATGAATTAATTTGCTGCACATCTGATGAATTTCCGCCCGTTCCAGCGCACATTTCCGCATACTTCAGTGGGCTATCAATGTGCTTTCCTCGCGTTCCAAATGAACACTTCATATCTCTGGTAATAGACTGGTAAATTAACTATAAACATATTTGGGCCTTCTACTTACTAACGCGTGAACGCGCACAATTGTGCTCACAGCATCTTGATCTGTCAAGAGTGAACCTGCGCTTTACTTACGTTTGAAAAATTCGTTTCTCCCAAAATGTCGCGAATTAAAAAAGAAGTTTAAATTCGTGTGTTGAACACTTGGATGCGAGAGAAGGGCATCTCGATGAATGAAGTAGCGAAACGTAAAATCCATCATCCGCAAGTTCGTGGAACACTATACGTTCGATGATTTGCCAAAAAGAGGCAAAAAACCAGGACCATCTGACCCGAATCAGGACCGTAAGTGATCAACCTCATCAACCGAAATCGATCGATGATTTATCCCAAAGGTTAGCCTTAAGCCTTGGTTCAGGAAGTTGGACTTGAGTCGAGATTTTATTAAAACATTTTCTCGTCTCATGTCCAATCACTGTGCCTTGGATGCGTTACTCTTTCGTGTGAATCTGGCTGGCAGCAATCTGTGTGTTTATGGCCAAGGTTACCACGACATCGAGCATGTTGTTTGGTCGTGTGAAGTCCACTCTGTCGCTAGAGCGAAATTAAAAGGTTCCCTTCGGGCCGAGGTAGACAAACCCATGTTCCAGTTAGAGATGTGTTGGCTGCGATGGACCTTGGCTATATGTCCGAAATTTATCTTTTTCTAAAAGCTATCGATCTTCGTCTGTAAAAACTTTTCTTTTCTATTCTATTCTTGTCCTAACATCATTGTAAAATAGATTTAAGCAATCATTGTATATACAAAACCTCGATGTTGGCTCCGTCAAACTGAAAGGTATGAGCCGATTCAAATAAAGAAATTACAAAAAAAAAAAAAATCGATCGATGTCCATACGGGATTTGGCGAAAGAAGCTGGGGCTTCGATCGGAATGGTACAGCGGATCAAGAAACGGGTTGTTCTGTGAAGACATACAAGAAGCAGAAAGTGTACAAACAACAACAAAAATCACGAGCCAAAACCAGAGCCCGGAAGCTGTACCATCGGGTTTTGCTTATTATGTGTATAGCACCAAACCGAATAGCGACAGTAGGACTAGCGACGCTTCTTTACTAGCGAGATTCCTGTCATTCGCAGGTTTGTTTTTCTTTTTTCAGTCCACTAGGCGATTTCGATGTAGTACTCGAACATTGTTTATTGTAATTTTCTTTAGGACATTAATCGCATGCTTGAAGTCTCCTAGGAAACTCGCGCTGCATCGTTATTATTTTCAACGTCGCAACGTATGCGACGTGTCGCTAGTAGACAAAGCTGCTGTGATTATTAGCGCTCATATTTTGGATTTTTTCTGCATGCATAATATGATTGAAAATCAAGCAGCCGATGACCGTTTTGAAATTCTGATCACGGTTAGGTCACGTCATAAATAGACAAGGTAGGCTACTAACACGAGTAAACAACTCGTTTTAATGTGAACAAGTGACGTCGGCCCTTATTCTGCCCCGCGCATGAGGTGACGATTGTCACCTCACCTCGAGTCACCGTGAGATTTGTCACCTTATTCCCGGAGTCGTTGTGGGTAAAGTGACAGAGGTTCACTCTAGGTGAGTGACCGAATGAACACATCTGTCAAAATGGTAGAATTTTGCTGGTGTTGTTTGGATTTTGCTCTCGCTTCGGATTTTCCGAAGTAAGTTTTTAGAATTTCGGTTCGAAAATGGCCAGTATCGGATGGTACGGTTACAGCAAGCTGCTACTGGAAGAAAAACGGACGATTTGTGCGACGTAAGTGGAAATTTCGTTCATCAAAGCTAAGTTCGGATCTGGGTCATATTGCCGTGGAAAAAAAATCAGATGCCGACGGCTGCTGCTCCAAAAACCCAGCGCACAAAAAGGCGGTGTTTGTTAAACATTTCCAAAGGTTTATCAGGTATGTAAAATAATTTGTTTTGTACCTGAAACTGTTCGATCATCCAAGAGAAGTTAAGTTTTTTTTTTCGTTTTCAGTAATGGCGAATGCTGCCGGTTTATATATTTTCCTCAACTGAAGTTACCCCCGTGGCATGCCGGAAGTTGTTTCGCCTGCCAGATAGGAGATCATGGAATGCCGAGCATTTATTGAAACCAACGAAATAGCAGCAGCAGCATCAGATTCAAACGACAAATTTCGGTCACATAAACCTAAATCCGGTTTCTTTGCATAGCATATTATTAAAAAGTGAAAATAAAATTAAAAGTACTATAATATTTGAATTCCAAAGTTTTCGTCATTTCATCGTTTTAACGGTTCGAAAAACAAACTTCAATTAAATCTGAATTTTAGATTTCATTAGAAGATCATACTTTCCATTCAGTATTCCAATCCAAATTACATATTTGAGATAGCAATGAAAAAGTTTCAATATATTTAAAAATCATATTTGCTAATA
The DNA here is from genome assembly GCF_029784155.1 of Uranotaenia lowii. Taxonomy (NCBI): domain Eukaryota; kingdom Metazoa; phylum Arthropoda; class Insecta; order Diptera; family Culicidae; genus Uranotaenia; species Uranotaenia lowii. The sequence continues at coordinate 44,402,040 of NC_073693.1, forward strand.
AATTTGCTTAATTTTATTTCCAAAACTATCATTCATTAGTATAATTAACCATTTAGAGCCTAACATTGTGATTTACATAAATTCTCGATTAAATTTCTATCTCGTCACCACCTGAAAAGGTACCGACAATTGTCACCTAAAATCGTCACCCGAATGCGACGATTCTCACCCACGGTGACTACGAGAATAGGGTAAGAACTCACAAAGTTCATCCGAAGTGACGTTCCTCACCTAAACCGACTGCTGGAATAGGGTGACTTGGGTGACTCTACTATCGTCACGTCACTCGAGGCGCAGAATAAGGGCCGTCATTACTATCTTCGAATAGCGTGCCAGGCAAAAAGTTTTGCGCGCGTAAGATAAAGCTTTATACACCGAGGATCACTAGACGGATAGTAATGACGACATTATCGGGAAGATATCACCTTATTATATTGTACACCGTGGGTTAGGTCATGATTTTTTTCAAAAAAAAATCAAGCTCACTAGGATTCAAATCAGCTCACCAATCACGGGGGAAAATTCCGCTTACCAGTCAATCAGGTGATCTGTTTTGTTATGATTTTTATTTTTTCTGTTAGCGAGTTGCTAGATGGTGAGCATGATGAAGTTTTCGAAGTGATCAAATGTGTTGATTGAATCCGACCGGGCTACTACACATGATTCAAATTTGAGCGATTTTTTCTTAAATGATTGGATTTTTTGCAGCCTTGCAGTTTTGCAGAAGCCAGATGCGTGCATTCTCATGGACGATGAAACTTATGTAAAAGAGGAGTCCAGTACTCTTCCGGGACCACCAGCTATAAGGGAGGATGTCAGTGACCACGAGAAGTCGATTGAGGTGGAAAAGTTTGGCCAGAAAGTGCTTGTGTGGCAGGCAATCTGCTCCTGCGGATTGAAGTCGGCGAGTTCCTTTACAAAAGGAACTATAAATGCCGATATCAACCAAAGAGGAGTGTTTGCAGAAAAGGTTGCTGCCACTATATAAGAAACATACAACTCCACCATTGTTCTGGCCGGATTTGGCGTCAGCCCACTACGCTAAATCCACTCTCAGATGGTTCGAGGATAACGATGTAGATTTCGTTGAGAAAGATATTGAACCACCAAACTGCCCCCAGCTTCGCCCCATAGAACGATATTGGGCTATCGTCAAGAGAGATTTCAAGAAGGATGGTAAGGCCAACAGGATCATGGCGGTTTTCAAGAAAAATTGGAATGCTGCGGCCAAGAAGTGTGATCAATCAGCTGTACAAAACTTAATAAATCGCGTGAAGTCGAAAGTCCGAGAATATTACCAATAATTACTTTTTTACTTGTATTTTTTACAAACTGTAGGAATAAACTCTTTAAAACACTTCCGAACTGTTTCTTTGTTTGAATCATAAATAAAATCATTACAATAAAAAAAAATTGTGTTTATAACTTATTTTCGATACACTCCTTATTGTCCTAACCCTCTGCATCGGAATCGTCTCCAAACAGCGAGACCTCGACCAGCTTGCGTGCTGACGCTGTCGGTTTTGGTTTTGGTGGAGTGTTACTTTCGTAACCGCCAACTGCAGTATATGACCAGCGAAGGATTAGAAACAGTGAGCGTCTTGGCAGGGGTTCCACAAGGATCGATACTTGGCCCTGTCTACGACGAACTGCTGAGACCGCGTCTTCCTACGGGAGTGAGACTTGTGGGATCCACGACGACGTGGTTCTCCTGGCCTCGAGCCTATCAACAGAGAAAGTTCAGCTACTCGCCACAGATCAATCGAACTTGTGGAAGTTGGATGCGCTCACCTCAAGACCAAGATGATGCTGATTAAAAATCTGATATCAGCACGAACAGGGACGATTGCAGCTGGAATCGACCGCAATCGAGTCCAAGCGTGCGATCAAGAACTTGGGAGTGATGATCGACGATCGGCTGAGTTTCACGAGCTATGTCGATTACGCCTGCAAAGGAGTGGCAATAATGGCAACGACAGCTCTCTCGCGTACCATGTCGAAAAACTCAGCGTTCCGCTGCTCATCTCGGTCTTGTTAGAGGAAGATATATTCTGCCATGAGCACAGACATATGCCCGATGTGCGGACACATAACAGAGAGGCCTCGATGTCCGACAAGCAGCACCAGTGGGACAACCCGGTGGAAAGCGGCCGGTGGACCCATCGCCTGACCCCCAACGTTGGATTTTGGATGGATCGGAAACATGGAGAGGTGGATTTTCTGCACGACGCAGTTCTTGATTGGTCACGGATGCTTCATGCAGTATCACCATCGCTTTGGACATGTGACCTCGCCATAATGCCCAACCTGCGGTGACACAATTGAGACACCAGAACACGTAGTGTTCTACTGTCCGAGGTTCAAAGGGATACAAATGAGGACGCAAATACTTTGCGCGTGGTCAGCAATGGGTTCACCCGGATCATGACTGTCCTGCAGAGGGGTTGAAACCAGCACCAGTCCGCGACCAGTGTAGGGTGACTCCTTCGCCGGGGTGCATCTGAGTAGAGCGCATCCGAACCTAGCAGTAAAGCATACAAAGATAGGACTTTACCTTCTGCGTATGCCGAGCTGCTTGGTATGTCGGGTACGTGTGTAGGATATTTACACGGTTACCGCCGCGCAGTATCCGAGTAGGACGCACCCTCTGCCACGGAGGCTGCGGGGATAAGACAATGCATTTTCCGCAGTCGAACTCGTAGAAAGAAGAGTATTCACGTCGCGGGGCTTATTCTGTGAGTCTTATGACGTGATTTGCAAAATTTCATATCGCTGTGCTGGCTCCAGAAAAAAATCCATGCTCAGATGAGCTGCGATTGGTCTTCAGAGCATACCCGAATTTGCGTCTATTTCTGAAGCAGCGTAGAACTTCGCCCCAAGGCTAGAGCTCAACAGATCATCGCCATGCGAGTTTTCCCTTCAGAAGCTTACAGAACGATCTTCACAGCATGAGTCTTTGTCCATGATCAACTAGGCCCTGGAAAACCTACAAAAGAGATTTCTGTGACGGGGCCGAATTATTCAGGCGTTACTGAATTGGTACAAACTTAGTTTCATAGCTCTGCCATTCTGAGGTTGGCGGATGTAATTTTTAAGATAAAAGAGGATCGATTTACAAGGGATGGCCGCTCTCTTACCTTCTCCATAGTACCGGCGTCCAGCTTGTTAAGACACTGCACGATGTGCGATTGGTTCAGCCAAGGCCTGCCCTCCTCGGTCACGGTGTGGAAGAGGTAGTCGCGGAACAGCTTCAGCATGTACCGGTCGCCCGTCTCGGACCAGGTGACGTCCAGGTTAAGTCTACGAGGTACAAATTGAGATTTCAAAAGAAAATTCTTAAGATTGAACAAAACCAATAAACTTACTCAGGCCGTTCATTTACGGTGCCTAGCTTGACCAGCAACCGGTACAGCCGCCCGTTTTCCATCTCCTTCGCCAGCTCATCGTCCTGGATATCACATTGGGCTTGTAATGCATCGAGTTGTACGTAGAATCGGGCACCGATCATCGGCATGATTTCAGTCACCGAGCGTCGACTGCTTGACGACAGTAAGTATCTGAAAAAAAAAATGGAAATATAAGAATCAGACAAAGTTTAAGTTATTTGCTTTTGATAAAAATTCCCTACAAAACAATGTTCCTCAAATCCGACGAGTAGTGGCGCGATATCACTTCAATACTGTTCTGAATCTGATCCCTTTGTACGGACTGGAGGTTTCGGCATGCAAGGGCCAGGATCAGTTTACCCAGGGCCGACAGGTCATCCTATTCAAAAACGAGAGATTCTATTAACGAAATGGACCAGCGGAAAACCAAGAATCATGGACAAACCTGCTGGTGGTGACTAACGGCGGACAGTGGGTTCGGTTGGCTTGGATCGTAGGCGGCAATGTCCGAAATGGCCACGCAGCTGAATCGTATCCGCTTACCGGTGATGATGATCTTCGTTGGGTCCAGAGTTCTAAGGAAGACAAAAAAGGAATCAAAGGATTAATTCCTGAATTTTAATTTCTTTCGGAAATTAGGGTGAATCTTACCGACAGGCCAGGCCAGCTTGATGGATCGCCCGGAGACCGGCCGTCAGCTGGATGATAATTGACCAGATTTCGTTCTCCGGCAGTAGCGTACTGGTGGCATTTCGGTGTAGGGAACTTTTGTGACTAAATTCATAAGAAAATTGACAGTTGAGGAAACTTTTATGAAGCACGGTTAGTTGAGGAATACCTGAAAGGTCGTGCTTCGCCGGAGAATGGATCGGAATAGCCATTCGTGGCTTCGCCACCGGGTAGGAAGTACTTCGATAGCAGCGTCTGGGACCCGGGATGGTAGTCATAGACTATGATCAGGGCTGAAATTCAAGACGATTTACTGTTGAATAGAAGCTTGAATTGTTATAACTCTGAAGCACAGAGCAAAAAGGGTACTCCGTGTAAAATGGATTTTTAAAGCTTAATCAAACGCCAACCGATTGACTCTGCATTTTGCGTCATGTATTTATAATAAACCATATTTGAAAGTAAGGTGAAGAACTCTAAATAAAACTTCCATTATCAACCGGGGGTCGTTCGAATGCCGTCTGGAATTTGGTAGTGATCATAAAATTGTCTGGCAATTTTTGTTTGTTTTGGACTACTTTGTAATTTTCGAAAATTTTCTATGAAAATTACTATTTTAACTAACTTAAAATAAATTCATACAAAATTTTTTATAAACAACTTTTAAAGTAGGATGCTTGGTGTTATTTTTTCCCCTTTTTTTTTCTTTTGAAAACCGGGTTTTGGACTAATTGATCATTAAATGATAAATATATTCGAGACATTTCATGAAACTCAAGAGAAAAATGTGTGAAATGGTTGATCAATCATGAGAAATATTTTTTTTTACAAACCAACATCAACTTTGTTGAATTTTTACTCATTAATGGGTAAAAATTACCTATTTGCATGATATTTTCAGCTTTATTTGACTATAACTCGAAAAACGGTGCTTTAAGGTGCCTGGCAATCTCTTCCATTATATTTTTTGGGGCTTTCAACTAGATCTTGATAGTAAAAAAAGTATGGGGAAATGCGAGGATTTTTTTTGGTAAGGCTTAAAAGTTTTTGACTTTTGAAAAAAAAAATTATTTTCTCATATCTATGATAAGATCTATTTAGTGTGTTAAAATTTTGGATGGTTCAAATGATAGCTTTTAATATAAGCTTTCATATGGTGTACTTTAAATTTAAGAAAAAAATGTTTTCCATAGAAATATATGTGATTTAAACTTTTTTCTTTATCATATAAATTTTTCAATTTTTAAAAGTCTGATGTCTGTGGTGCGTTCAGTATTCAAGATAATAAGGTAAAAAACTGCAAATATCTTAGTCAAGTTTTAAGTTATTAACAAGTGAAAATTAAAAATCGATCCAACAAAGATCAGTTTTTGACTTTTTGCCGCCTCAAACCCCATAGTGTATTGTCGGGCAAACCTCTGAAAATAATTTGGGAACGGTTAGGCAAACCACCCGGATTTCATTTTAGAACTGTTGAGTTTAGAAATGAGTGAAAGTTGTACATTCGTAACCATGATGCTTTTTCACTATTGAATAATGGCGCCGATCACATCCTGGGAATGAAAGTTGAAAAATGTCACGCTGTGGAAATGCGTCCTTGCATATAAATTTTTGGTTGGAGATATGCGTGGTATAGTATATTGCTCCTACAGAGAAAAGTTGGATTTTTGCAACTCTTCCAAAAGAAGAAGAAAAACTACCGCAAGACGTCAAAGCTGTTGCACTGAAACAAACAATTCAGATTATATTTATGAGTTTTTGCGGGCAAAAAAAAACCATTGTTTAAAAGTCAATTATGAATGATGCAGTGACATTTAAATCCGTTTTCAATGCATTTTACCAATTCTTAAATGATTTATCACATTTATTTAGAAAAGAAATATATCGAATCATGGATTTGAAAAACAAAACGGGAACCAATCTATTTCTTTTTATTTATAAAAATTTATAGTTTTAAGGGATTTATTTTCTAACTTTAAAGCGGATGGTATAATAAGAGCGACACGTCAAGAAACGCGACGGATCAAGAATTAATTTGTTCAGAACCATTTATAGTCCATGTCATAATTACAAAAAAATATAGTGAAGGGATTGTTTTCGACGTCTCAAGAAAAAATCAAATTCCATTAAGGGGCCGTTCAGATACCACGTGGACAGAAAAATGAGATTTTTTACCCCCTCCTCCTCTCCGTGGACAAGCGTGGACATTTTTCTAACCCCTACCCCCCTCTCCGGATGTCCACGTGGACACATTTGAAAAAGTTTTTATTTTAAATACCTATAATTTGACAGTTAGAAAACACCACTTTTTGCCTTTTTGTTAAAGAAATGGCTGATTTTGTAAAACCGATTAAGAATATCCTGATATAAAAAAAAAATTCATAATTTTTATTTTCTTAATTATCATATTTATCACTTGCTTTCAAGTAGCTATTTATTGTTTAAACTTGCCATTTTAAGAATATGATTGAAATATCTAAATATTAATTCACCATAAGAAAATATTTTGAAAGTGAGTATGTCCACGTGGACATGACCCAAACCCCTACCCCCCTCTCCGTGGACAAGCGTGGACATTTCCATACCCCCCTCCCCCCCCTAAGTTGTCCACGTGGTATGTGAACGGCCCCTAATTTGCTGTAGAAAAGTTGACTTCAGCCTTACATATTTACCATTCCGTAACAAATTGAGTTATAAAAATATTAACTCTTATACTGCCGCTGCCGGCAAGTCTGTCCCATATGCAAAAACAACGAACCGAGAAAAACGGCTTTAAAGATTTTTATAAGCTTTCGTGGATTTCTCGGTTGAAACTTTACCTATTCTATTTTTTTCTTCACAGATATTAAGATAATTGTTGTAGTATTTCGTCCAATGTTTTTTTGCTTTGGAATTTGTTGATGCAGAGGAGAAAATAATGATGCCTTGCGAGTATATTTCGCATGCGTATTAAATGTACCCGCAAAGCTGTATCATATTTGGCTTTTCTTTTGTCAGTTGATCATTTGATTCTCTCTAACTGCGCTTTATTATTCACTCTACTGGTTGTTTACTAATGAATATAAGTTTGAAATTATGTTTATGACGTATTTTTATAAATATAACGTAAGTTTACCGTAACAATTAAGTAGGTCTAAAATAAAATGAATAACAACGTTCCATTACTAAAACAACCTGTACCTTCGTCTTTTGGAAAGTTTTTCGATCGATTATCTTTTAAGAAAGACAATACAAATTAAATTAATGCTGAATCAGAAACAGCAAAGCAAAGCAAAGCCGATAAAAAATTTATACTTCTGTCAAATGAACCATTCAGTACCATGTATAGATTGTCTGTAGTATAAAATCATTATAATAAAGATATTACACATTATGGACAGCGAAAAAATCAAAGCCAGGAAACACCAAAGTTCAGTATTCTATCACGGAGAAAAAAACAACTGTTGTTTCAATTATTTCAGTTAGTTTAACAAATCATAAAAATATATTTGATATTTCGCATTCAACTATAAATATAATGAACTCAACTACATACTGCTGATTGATTTTATCCAATGAACTATGAATATCATGGGTTGAACTTTAATGGTAAAATTGATTCAACAGTCATTATGATAGGTTCAACTACAATTGTATGATTGATTTCAGGCATTCAACTATAAATATAATAGATTGAATTACAAACTGCTGTTTGACCTTAGGCAATCAACTAGGAATATAATAGATTCAACTGTAATGGTATAATTAATTCAACTGTAAAAATGATAGATTCAACTACATTTGTATGATTGAATTTAGGCATTCAACTAAAAATATAATAGATTCAAATATACCTTTCTGGCTCGAAGTCGACGAAACGGGAAGACACCTGAACATTTTTCGAGACCGCAAGACCCAAGCCGGTACCAACGGAACCGAGAAGCGATGGTGCTGCAACGACTGATAATTACCCAAAAAACATTTTTTGCTGAACAACCGCTGGAACATTATTGAGTTCTAATTTTAAGCCATCTTGCTGAAAGAACGCAACCAAAATTCAGGGAGAAGCTGCTGTTCAGCCCTTAAACATCGAGATTTGGAGAAATTAATCAGTGAACATGACATGAAACGTCAATTGACGGATCAACGAAAAAAAACAAAAAGACGGGACCGATGTAGGCCCGATGTTTGATTGCCAGCTACCTTTCCCCTCTCGTGTTATTATATTCGTCATTTGAACTTGTCTCGAATTTTGAACCTATGACTTGTTGGTCTCATGCCGCAGAACGCAGAACCAATCATGCATTCTGAGATGGATCAGAAAAGTGTCATTCTTAAGCGACCGAAATATCTCCCAACCAAGGCCGATTTCATATGAAGAAATTGAAACGCTTCGAGAAAGAAAGGAAAATTTCCCGGCTAGGAAATTTTATCAAGCAAAGAAATTTCGAATGATTAGAAAATTAAAAAAAAAACATTATTTCGATTCATTCACATCATGCATATTGATTGATCAATAACTGAACAACAAAAAGTTTGATACAGCTGAGGCGCTTTCGAAGCTACCCTTGTACAGCTGACGCCTGTCAAATTTGAAAGGTGTCAAAAATGGCTGGACAAAGGCTGAACGAGTTATTCTTCAACCGATTTTCCCCTACTTTCTATTGGCTGAAATAAAGCTTCCTTACACGATGAAACAGCGCTGAACTATTTCTTTCTTCAGCCAGCAAGCTGAAACAGCAATCAGTACATTAACACAGCATACGATCAGAGAATTGGCGTTTTCAATCAGCAAAAATGTTTGCTGAGTAGGACGGTACTAAAAGCTTTTCTCTAGCGCTGGGAAGAAGCATAAAAACGTCGTCGATTTGTTTTGGTGCATCTCAATTAGAACCAAATGTAGGAGCGGGAAGAGCAGTTCCTGGAGACTATTTCGTTAGTAAAAGTCGATAGCGAGTCCGTGGAATGGTACAGTGAATGTTATTTTCTACAATATTAATCACACTGTTGCCCTCTTCTAGGTTGATCCCTGCCGGAAGTGATGCACTGCCCGGCTGGGGGCAAATGGAAATAACAACTCCCTTAATCATCTTTGGCAGCAGCTCCGGAATTTTTTTTTGCAAGTTTGATAGACCGGATCTCCCTGGATTTGAGCGGCGATGGTAATTTACAGGGCCAAAAACAGCAGCAGCAGCAAACTAGGAACGCTCGGCTGAGGCGCAGGGAAAACGAATCTTTAAATTATTATGTTTCATGTGTAAATGTGTATGTAAAAATACGTTTGATGAATTAACAATTGAGATGTTCATAAAACAAACAAAAATTGAAATCAACAAGGAAACAGAACTAAAAAAAAATAACTTTAATCATTATTTTATTTTCAACAATAAATGTAGTAAAATCAATCATAGAAATATAGTTAAATTTATCATAGTTATAGTTGAATCAACCATTTTACTAATGTTGAATCTATTATACTTATTGTTGAATGCTAAACATCGATCATAGAAATATAGTTGAATTTATTATATTTAATGTTGAATGCATAAAATTAATCATAGAAGTATAGCTGATTCTATTATAGGTATGGTTGAATGTACAAACTCAATCAGATAATCTATTGAATATGTAGTTTAAAATTTAATATTTATCATTGATCGAGAATCAATCAGAAATATGATTAAATATAACTGAATTATTGTTGGAATCAGTATACTTTTGTCTCCGTGATATTTCAGAAGCAAATGGACGAAATCCTACAAATTTAGTACCTTCGAGTTACTAAAATGGTTCGGTTAAATTTCATTGAATAATATTTAATTATAATATTCATGACATAAAATTATGCTTCTTAGAATAGCACATCAGCAAATAGCGAAAAAAAAAGAGATATCTCTTCTTTGGTCTGCAATGTGTTAATATACATACCATGGCTACCCAAGTAACACCGATAGTTTTATTAGATTCCTCTAGCCCCTTATAAAACCAAAATTTAAATTAGTAGCCTGCTATAAAACTTTAAATCTTTCTTGGGTATGGCTTTACCACACCAGCGAGACATAAAAATGCATCCGAACTTATTGGACACTCTGCACATACAATAGGACTCAATCGGTCTCCATCAATCATCAAATGACTTGATGATTAAATTAATTTTTATATTCACTATTTGTCACTATCTCTAGAACAAAATACCGAAGGAACCTTCAGTCGACGGTTATTTATTGTCATCTGCGCGTTTTTGTTTTTGAAGACGATAAGCCCCTTGCATCTATCTACAGTGAGGGGAAAAATAAAGTGTCCAAATTATTTTTTTTCAATTTCTTTTATTTTTCTGGTTAAAATTCAACGAAAACACATCGTAATCATTTTTAAATTATTGTTTATTATGTTCTTTTCAATTTTTGTTAATGTTGCGCTGAAAAAAAAAGAAAGTTTTTCTGATAGAAAAAAGAACAGTTAATATTCCAAAAAAACAGGGGCAAAATAAAGTGTCCAGATCAGTACAGCTTCAAATAATTCAAACTGAAGGCAAACAAGAACGATTTAATAATGGGTATGGCCTCCTTCAGCGTTCAACACCTCCTGCAAGCGCTTCGGCACACTTTCAACAAGGTTGTGCAAGTGTTGTGGGTCGAGTTCTTCCCACGCATGCTCCAGGGCATCAAAACAAGTACTTTTATTTGTCACACCAGTCTTATCAATCAGAGCATCGAGGATGGCCCACAGATTTTCGATGGGGTTCAGATCAGGACTTTGGGGGGGTCATTCAAGGGGTTTGATGCGGCAGAAATGGAAAAATGACTTCGTCAGATTGGCCGTATGCTTCGGATCGTTATCCTGCTGTAAAACGAAGCGCTCTTCGAGGCCCGTCTTGATGAGGGATACTTCGAAGTTTTCCCGCAGGATATTGCAATTGCAACTCAGCTGTCATGATTCCGTCAATTTGCCCACCCCACCCCAAGAAAAGCACCCCCGCACCATTACGTTACCTCCTCCGTGCTTGACTGTTCCTTGGATATGGCGGTCTTGGAGCTCCTCACCCGACTTGCGCCACATATGATCCCGCTTCTTCCGGTTGAATAGCTCAAATTTGGATTCGTCGGTCCACAACAATGTTTTCCACTGAATCAAAGCAATCGAAAGATTCCTTTTAATTCAACCACGGTAAATGAAAAGTTCAGATACCGGTATTTCGATAGCAACTTACTATCTTCTTCAGTAAGCGTTTTCGATTGATATCGAGCACGAAGCAACGGAGGAAGTAACGTGATGGTGTGGGGGTGCTTTTCTTTGGGTGGGGTAGGCAAATTTGGTAAAAATTGACGGAATCATGACAGCTGAGTCATATTGCAATATCCTGCGGGAAAACCTCGAGGTATCCCTCATCAAGACGGGCCTCGAAGAGCGCTTTGTTTTACAGCAGGATAACGATCCGTAGCATACGGCCAATCTGACGAAGTTATTTTTCCATTTCTGCCGCATCAAACCCCTTGAATGACCCCCGCAAAGTCCTGATCTGAACCCCATCGAAAATCTGTGGGCCATCCTCGATGCTCTGATTGATAAGACTGGTGTGACAAATAAAAGTACTTGTTTTGATGCCCTGGAGCATGCGTGGGAAGAACTCGACCCACAACACTTGCACAACCTTGTTGAAAGTGTGCCGAAGCGCTTGCAGGAGGTGTTGAACGCTGAAGGAGGCCATACCCATTATTAAATCGTTCTTGTTTGCCTTCAGTTTGAATTATTTGAAGCTGTACTGATCTGGACACTTTATTTTGCCCCTGTTTTTTTTTTTTTGAAATATTAACTGTTTTTTATCTATCAGAAAAACTTTCTTTTTTTTCCAGCGCAACATTAACAAAAATTGAAAAGAACATAATAAACAATATTTTAAAAATGATTACGATGTGTTTTCGTTGAATTTTAACCAGAAAAATAAAAGAAATTGAAAAAAAAAAATTTGGACACTTTATTTTGCCCCTCACTGTAAGTGATTTAGATAGAACCAAGATAGATGCGTCGTTCTCTGTCAAAATATGCCATCTTCGATTTTGAATGATGCCCAAGTATCCAAAAGAAACCCTCTTGGATAAACTCTGTTTCACGACCGCCACCGATATATAAACAAAATTCACAAAGAGGAGAACAAACTCTAAAACTTTTTGTCTTTCTTTAGGTAGCGCGTATCGTGGAAATATGACATCAATTTATTCCCGCTTCTTATGACTCAAGCGTTAATCATGGAACTTGTTAAATGTCTAGCAGCAAGTTTTGGAATGAGTAAAACCAATTCAATTCATTGACAGCATTGAGCTCATTAATTCCTAGGGGTTTCTAAGAGGTCTCTATGGTAATGTAATGTCTAATGTCATAGGCCGATCATTGAAATTTAGTTTACGAATTTTAATTCTTTGTTAACTGTACTCAAAAACGTATAATTCGGTTACTTTGCCACAGGAACCATCAAACTACGAAAAGGCTGGCTCACCGTCAAAAAAGTCCTAGATACATAGCAACCAAACAAGCTTCTGATCAATAAACTGGAAAAAGCGTATTCCGAAATAGGATAGTAAGGCTTCGAATTATATCACCCACCGTAAAAAAAATCGCATTCACCAGACACGGGCTCTCATTCTGCGCCGCACGTAAGGTAACGATAGTCGAATCACCTTCAAGGTCGCCGAAACCACAGAAAAATCTGTAATTTCACAGAATTTTGAGCAAATTTCCATCACAGAATCTGTGTCACAGGACACAGAATTTTGAAAAAATTATAGATTTCATAGATTGTTTAAATATTTAATGAATTTCCAAAATTATGATTTTTTGACCATTATTTAACTTAGATTTTTTTTACATTGAATTAAAAAAGTATAATAAGTTTGGTAATTTAAATTGAATTTGAGACCCAATTTATCATGAATTTTAAATAAAATTGAAGGAAAAAGCATCACAAAAAACCATCTCAGAATTTTTTAATTTATATCACAGACATTCAGATTATTATTTCTCAAAAACACAGAATATTTTTCGGCAAACTTGGTCACCTTATCGCCACGAGACTAGTCGCCTTATCCCGATAGTCGATGTATGTAAGTGAAGTGACTGAGGTTTATTCCAAAAGGTCATCCGAAGTGACGTTCCTCATCTAAATCGACTCCTACTTCTGGTAACGAGTGACTTGGGTGACTCGACTATCGTCACCTCACGCCAAGGTTGCCGAAACCACAGAAAAATCTGTAATTTCACAGAATTTCGAGAAAAATTTTATCACAGAATCTGTGTCACAGAACACAGAATTTTCTAAATAATCACAGAATCCACAGATGTTTTAAATTTTGTTACGTTGTTTCATAATTACAATTTCTGATTTTTATACTATTTTTGGATTTATAGCTTTGAATTGGAGAAATATTAGAAGATTGTTAACGTTATTGATTTTTCTGAACGAAAATGTAAAAAATGATTATTTTTCAATGAAATTAATGGGAATAGCATCACAGAAAATCATCACAGAGTTTTTGGGTAAAATCATAGAAAGTCAGAATACTTTTTCACAAAAAAAACACAGACTTATTTTCGGCAGCCTTGCTTCACGCGCGGCGTAGAATAAGGGCCAGGGTTATCTCTATTTATTATTTTGTTTATTTTAAGATGCTTTAACCTTTCCAGTCTTTCGTCCTTTGCTTCAAAAGGGTCATTTAAAAATTCAAAACTCAACTGTTCATTTTGAAGGTCCCTTAGGAAGATATATGAGTCCTCTATTGTTCAATCTATTTTTAAACCAATTTTAAAATAGTTGTCGATACAGAATTATTCTTCTACACAGATATTCGAAGATGTCCTGCTCGATGGCACATTTTACAAATTTTTTGTCGCTTCTAGTGATTCACTAAAGGTTCTCGTTAAGCTTATGTCTAGGTGTGAAATGCGATGAAAGAAAATTTCCTAAAACCATAAGATCATTTTTTCTATAATTTTTTATTCTAGTAGATATGATGTAATGTATCTTTATACAGCTGGTAACGTGGTTCTTAAAAAATTTCAGTTAAGATATTAACTTTTGTGGGAAATTTCAAATTTTTAGTATAAATCTTTTCAGATACTCACAGTTATCACCGAAGATTTTTGTGGTGAACACTTCGCGCAGCTGTACGACGTTCGTGTGCTGTAGTTTCTTCCACAGGTCGACCATCTGGATGCATTTGGTCGACTGGAGACGGAAACCTAAAATAGTGTTACGATTCAAAGTTAAGAATGTTGGTCTTCGAAATTCAAATGAACATTTCTTTTACCATGAAGGCGTCTAAGGCAGTACTTCACGCCCGTTAGATTGTGTGTTGCCCGGTAGGTGGACGACGATACCGGTAGCTTCGGATGGACTGGCAGAGACTCCAGCAGACAGAGGGAGTGGTAGTTCTCCACTTCTAGAGGTAAATCTGGGATGTGGAAATCAGTTTTAGTCCCAGTGTTCTCTAAGGTTCAAATCCCTTACCTTGACACTCGGTTTCAATACTATTGACTATTTCGTTCCTAGTTAAAATATCATTTCTCAGTTCGTCCTGCAGGAAGTACGCCATCGATACCTGTGCCTTGGGCTGCATGTTGACGACGTGCGATGCAGGTCCCGGGTAAACATGTCCTAAAAATTATAGTAAAAATAAGAACATTAGTAAAAGTCTTCAGGTTTTGGATGTTTTTGTGGGCACTTACCTGGATGCGAGTAACTTAGATTAATTTGTGAGCTGGCTATGTGGACAAATGTGTTATCAGTCGTGTTAACTGTACTGCTCGGTGCCAGTTGATGGTTCGCCGCGGTCGGATAGAAGTAGGTCGTGCCGCCAACATTCTCCTGTGGATTTGGGGATGAAAACCGGAAGTTAGTAAAGATTTTTTTCTAGAGAGCCTGATAACAGAAACTGGCTTAAAATAATTGGTGTCATTTTTCTTTCTTAGTCTCTTATAGCTTATTTCAAGTTCATCAATCTAGCTTTCGAAAAGCAACTGGGGAGAAAAAAAAAAACAGATTACTCGAAACTTCGTCCTAGAAGCAAAAAAAAAACAACTTTGTCTCCCAGAGGAAGCCTCGTTCAATCGATCAAAACATAAAATTAATTAAAACTAATATATTTCTGCCAATTAAACCGGACGAAAAAATATGTTTCTTGTCGTGTCCTGTGACGATCTCATCCCCCTTTCTCCATTTCTCATCCCACGATCCAGGGGACGGTTTCCGGGGAATATGAAAGTAACACCAATTACGACACCCAATCAGCAGCAGCGCAATTCCTGTTATCAAGCGAAAAGGACGAAGAAAACGTCCAGAAAAAAAACGACGATGAAGAAAAAAGGACACATTTACCTGATGAATGTTGGTCGTAATTGGCGGGGGCGATGGCTGAGGCGTAATTCGAGGAGATGTATTGGTGCTCTGCGGTGATTCGTTGCGGAGTAAACTTCGACCTTTGAATGGGAAACGGGAGAAAAGAAACAAGAAGAAAAAAAATTAAACACAAAATAAATTCGATGAGCAGCAGTGAATTGCTTTCAATCAGAAGCATTTCCGCTGCTGATATTAGCAGCCAGTGACGTGATGGCGGAATTGGGAATGAATTTTGATGATGTTTCGGTTTCGGCGTTAATTAGTAAAGTTTATCTCCGGCGGTTTTGAGGTTTTGTTCGAGGCGTTTTTTTTGTTCTGTTTGTGGCTTCAGAAATGTTCTGCAGACGTAGATTATCCTGAGGCTTCATACCTTCATGTTGTAAATTAAATATCACGTGGGTGAGGTATTCAATTTGTTGAGAATTGAAAAAAAAACTCTAATTGAAATAACATGGAAATCCTTCAAATAAAATACTAATTTTTTTCTGCTAGTAAATTGTTAATGTATAATATCGGCTTGAATTTCGAGACCTAAACGCTATTTGTCAAGACGAAAACAAAAATGCAAATTACAGAATCGTTTTTTTTAAATTTTATGTGGGAAGGGTTGCAACGTGAAAGTGATACTTTTTGGTTATTGCATAAAACTCAAACGATTTTTTATTTCTCTTCTTGATCAATTTCAAGAGTAAGAAGTAAAATTACAAACTAAGTAGGTAGTTGAGTTCAAATTTTTCACCTTGGTGTTTGATAAAGGCCCGTAGACGCCCGTAGTTCGACATTTTTCCCCAAACCTTCGACAAATGTGTTTAAACGTGTTCAACCTCGAATGTCTAACGTCGTCCAACTTCTCTAGCATGCATGTATCCCCAGATGCTTAAGTCTACCCAAGCAATTGGTATCTAAATGGATATCTAGCTGTCTGTCTGTTCCCTATAGACTCGGAAACTACTGATACGATTTTCTTGAAACTTGACAGGTGGGTGCTTTTAAGGCTGGAAATGAGTTCCTATTACAGTTTGAGACCCTTCCCCCTTACTGGAAGGGGGAGGGGGACTTCAAAGCAAAAAAAAAATGTTTGCATAACTTGAGAACCATTCAAGCAAATGGTACAAAATTCGGCATGGGAGGAGATTTGGCTACAAGAAATATTACAACATAACACGAGAATTAATCAAGCTAATGGAACCAGATTTAGCATGTGAAGGTATTTTGATACGAAAAATGCTTCAATGATGATTTGATACTCCTCTCTTCTTCCATTGGAAAGATTGAAAGAGGAAGGGAGGCTTCCATACTATTTTTACTTGAAAATTCGATAACTATTCGAGCAAATGGAACAAACTGGCTTGGGAGAATATTTGGATATGGGAAAAGCTTCTATGATTGATTAAAACTCCACCCGATTAGCATTGGGAGAATAAGAAGAGGGAAGGGGACTAATAAAAAAATTGCAATATTCGATAAAGCATGGATCATCAGAAATCTGGACGCACTGTTTATTATACCATAGCGCTCCTAGTTGTCGGATGTGGAATTTTTTGACAGTACTTTGTTCGGAAATGTTTCCTCTATCAGTGCTGAAAATTTCATAACGATTCGTTTTGTTCCAAAAAAGTTACACGTGATATAAGCCGCGAGACGAAAATTAATTTCGGACACCCACGCTCAAAAACCCGATGTGGTCTGGTTCAAAAATCGCGAAATCTGATTTTGGAAGGCTTCCTGACCAAAAATTTTACAAAGCCACTGTTCGGAGTGATGTCCCAATCAAGTTCAAATTCGTTTTTGCCAATAACTTTGCAGAAAAGTGTTTGATCTTGCAAGATATTTGGAGCTGCGGCCGAAAAACCCCGGTTTTTTGTGAAAAACAAGACCATGGACTCCGAAATGTACAAGGAGGAGTGCCTGAAAAATGATTTTTTCCTTTTATTAAATCTCACAAAGAACCAGTAAAGTTTTCGCTAGATTTGGATAGCTGCCACTACAGCGAAAAGGTACTACAGTGGTATCGGGCCAACTGGAGGATTTTGTCGAAAAGGACGTCAACCCACTCAACTGCCCTCAATTCCGCCCTATCGAAAAATTTTGGGCAATTGTTAATCAGAAGATGAAGAAGAATGGTAGGACTACCCGAAATGCAACAGAGGTGAAGAGATTGTGAAACAAAATGGCCGCTGAGGGCACTGAATGGCCGCTGAGGGGTCAGTGAATAAGGTGTCCAAACTTAGATGAGTGGTTCTCGACGAAAAGTACGAAATTTCATCAAAACAACATCGGAATATTTTTTTAATTATTTTTCCTCAAAAGTGCAGTAAAAACCCTACAATTTGAGCACAAAACATTTTTATTTCGTTTACATAGCTCCGAGATAGACCCTTTTTAATGCGTCCAAATTTGTAGTGATCCATGCTTTAACTGATCAAGCGAGGGGAATCAAATTTGGCATGCGATAGTATTTAGGTGAACGAAATGTTCCCAAGATGGCTTGAAGCTTTCATTAGAGAAATATAAAGGGGGAGAGGGCTCCATTTTTTGCAGAATTGGTGAAATGATCGAGCAAATGGAACTAAATTTGGCATGGGAGGATATTTGGATACAGAGAAAGACTCTATGGTTGCTGAGACCCCCCTGTGCCAGTGAACAAACACGAAGAGAAGAGAGTTAATCTGTCGAAAGACACCGGGTTTTGTATTAGATTGTATTTTTATAGGAGTTATGTTTTCATAATTATTTGGGACCCTTCTGTTCTTCCATTGAATGAGATAGGAAAAGGAGACGGGAGCCTCATACATTTTAGTTGCATATCTATAGAATTAGTCATACGAAAGAAACAAACTTTAGTAGGGGAGGGTTTTGGAATGGAGAAAGGTTTTCTATGCTTATTCGGAAACCCTCCCGGAGGGGGGGGGGGATTAATAGGGAAGAGGGGGGTTCTCATACACTTTATGCATAACTCTGAAGGCATTGGGGTACGAGTCTTGATTATTAAACAGGCGGACTGTCATAATTTTATTTTTAATGACCTGGAAAGTGATCAAGCAATGGAAAGAAATTTGGCTTAGGAGAGGAAAGTAAAACATATATTGTGGCAGAATTCAGGAACCTATAAATAAATAAATAAATGAATACAGAATCTTGATTTAAGATACCAAAAAATGATTGTAAAACAAATTTAAGGACAGGTTTTGAAAGCAGAAAAGAATATTTAAAAAAAAAACAAGAATTACTCTCTTTTGTTCAATTTCCATCAACTTTAAAAGATGTAGAAAAGCACACCGGGTCAGCTAGTAACTTTTTAAAAGCACTGTATTAGCATTGGTTGATGCTATCGCGTTTATGGGCCAAATGCTGGAAAATTGCAAATGGCGTTTAAATGAGGAACAACCATGCGGGAAAAAAATATATTTTCGATTTTTGTTTGACTTCATTTTTCTGCCATGATACTGAATTTGGCTTATGTTGATGTTCGCTTCTGCATATTAGGGGATCTCTAGGGTAATTTTCTACATGATTTTTTTTTTTAAATTTTTCCACTGAAGATGACCTGGAATCGAACTCATAGCCATGACATCTATGGCTCGGACATTTTTCAGTAATGCTTGTGGACCTATCGCGTGCTATCACGTTAAATCGTTGAAAAAAAACCTTATTGCTTAAATTAATGAAAAAGCAAATGAACGAGTTATGATATGATTCCAATACCGGAATATATGGAAAAAAATTCAACTTAATTCAAGTTGCGTTGAAAAAATAGTAAAGAGTAAAACCAAAATGTTGAGCGAGTCGTAAGGACAGCTTAACCATAGTCACAATTTGCGGGTTGAGAAGGCAGCTTGAAATTGAAAGGCGAGTTGAGAGGACAGCCTGAACATATCGATAAAATTTCAAGCGAGTTGAGAAACAGCTTGAAATTAAAAGGCAAATAAAGAGAAAGGCTTTAAAACTTATCAAATTGATTATCAAGCGGGTTGAGAGGACAGCTTGGGATAAGATCACAATTCAAAGCGAGTCGAGAAGACAGTTTGAAATTTTAGAAAGTGCGTCGAGCTTCAATATCTTATCAAATTGAAAATCTACGGGATGAGAGAACAATCTTAGATGAGATTGAATTATTAAGCGAATAACAGGGTGGTCACTCAATTTTAATTCCACATTTTTCCACGACTTTTATCCGCATGGTCTCATGAGCTTAACATATTTAGTATTTCAAATTCAAAAACTTTACCTGCCAGAAATTTAGTTTTTTTTTCCATGCAACCACAATGATACAACAATTTTAATGTTTTTCTTCGTGATATTTCATCTAAAAATATTTCTAAGGTTTTCAATTATATACCAGGGGACAAATGGTTGGAATTCGACAAGACCAAACTAAACGGAATCAACATTTTTTTCGAAAAACTTCAGTTTAATGTACAAATATTCATACAACACGGCGAAAAAAAGACCACAGTTATTCTTATTATTTCAGCTGGTTATACCAATCAACAAAGCGTAGTTGATTTTTCGGCATCCAACTATAAATATAATAGACTCAACTACAAACTGATGATTGACTTGACGCAATCAACTGTGAATATAATGGATTCAACTATAATAGTATAATTGATTCAACTGTAAATATGATAGATTAAGCTACAAATGTATGATTGATTTTAGGCATTCAACTATAAATATATTTGATTCCACTACAAACTGGTGATTGATCTAACACGGATTAAAAAACTCTACAGGTTGTTATCAAAATTCGTATGATTGGCTCTTCCATATCACTGATTTTTGGTTGAACCCATAATATTGCTAAATCTACATTGATAGCTACGAATAAACTAGCGATGCTGTAAAGTTGTTTTGACTATTGAGGATTTCTCATCTGGTCATCGCTAATACAAACTAAAATATGGCGGATTTGGCTATTTTATTCATGTCAATTTAGAGATTCTAAATTTTAGTTTATGAATGTCACAAAAACAGAAGATGGGGGAAGTTATTTTTTGGAGAACACACATCAGAAAGCGAAAATGTAAGTTCAATTTGTTGTGTAAGTTGATTTGTTCTACTAACAGTTGTTTTCAGTTTTAGATTCATCCGCTGGGATATATATGTTGAAGCGCGCATGCTTTGATCCCGGTAGGCCGAAGCAAAATCCCCTAAAATGTTTCCAAACCAATTTTACCACGTAACTAATTTGATATTTTTTAAATATTTGTAATGTTCTCTCGGTTGAAAAAAAAAACCGATTTAGATTTTGACGATTTTTTCAATTTGTTTCTAGGCAAGGGTGGCGTTTTCCGCGCAACTCTCAAAAAATATCCTTCTGGAAACGGTGGAGCAGCAATATCAATTGCATTAAAAAATATGCCTCTAATGGAATATATATTTAAATTAAAAAAAAAAACATTTGTCTTATTAAAAATAAAAAGGAAAAACAATGCATTTAACTGCTCAAATTAATTTTTATTTATATTTGAATCTACAATCCGACGTTCATGGGGATCAGCATTACGATAAAAACAGCCATAAGAATGATTGACTAAAAAATCCTGTTGGATTCTCGAAGCTGATGCGATCTCTAAATCAGCCATTTATCCATTTGTGGCAACGGATACCTAATCAGATTGTTGGCTTGATTGTTTTTTTCGGGTCAGAACCATACGCGATCATGGCAGGATCCCACAGGAAACTAGTATTTGTAAGTCAGAAAGGTCGGTAAAGCGAATGATAGATTGATGTCATGATATTGAATGAATTCCTCCCCTCTCCTCGTCCTCCGGGACCGATTAGTTAAGACGCACAATTTGCTATTTGCTGGGCAACCATGCATCAAGATGCAAAAAGAACAACAGCGAAGGAACCAGGGCGTAGATATTGGGATTTTCGGTCAACTTTTCTAGCATCGTGGCGCCTAAAACGAACTAAATGCCAAATTCAGAAATAATAAAATAAAAGAAAATAAAGCGTTGCTACAAAATTATTCTGGAGAAAAACATCATAAAATATGATAGCTTCCAATATGAACAGAATTTAAATTTAATTAAATTTAATATTTAAAGTTGACTTTTGAGTAGGCGATGACTTTTGCCAATCGCACGCGTTTTTCGTGTCGTCCGCGAAAATATCATAAAATCCTAAAATTAACATCGGAAAATGGACATAAAATTATCTTAACATGTATCAAAGTGAAGGCTGGTATAAAGTGTTAAAGTTTCCATCGGCGAAATCCCGGTGAAATATATTAAATTTCATGAAGAGAGATGCTAAACGGGCGGCACAAAATTCTTGTCTCCCAATACCGGCCGAAATTGTGTTTTTTTTTCGTGCTCATCATTTTTCCGGAAAATTTGCCGTTTTAATGTGAAAATATCAGTTCAATACGCGGAAAAAACTATCGCCGTATGATCGGGAATGGTTTGCATCAGTTGTGCTCATTGGCTTATGGTGAAAATAATTGTTTTGTGATGTTGGATTTGGGCACCCAAGAATTTGATTCTTGATAACAAAGTGTTGTTCGATTGAAGGGGGAACGCACGTTTGCATCTAATGTTCAAGCAACAGGCGGATGTCCTGAAGTTACCAAATATCAGAGTGCAGGTTTATGTTAAAAAATCAGAATGTACAGATATGAACTGTAGTTGAAAAAATGATTCTGTGGTGACATTTGGTGGTGCGTTTTTGTTTGAAATGTGTTTGTCGCATGTTTGCTTTTTGGTTTCCAACGAAAGCTCAAGGCATGCTATGCTTTTTCGGTCATTTTCTTATGGTAAACCAATGAAGGTTTGAGGAATGGGGATTTTTTTTTATTATCTGACAATTTGCGCCGGGGGTCTTCAGATTTTCCCCAAAATTGAAAATTTGGTTCATTTTTGTGACTTAAAAACACATGTATTTTTTCAGATTTCTAACATTTTTATTTTTTGAGTTAGCTTCGGTTTAATTTTTTTGTAAATAAAAAATAACCATTTTTCAAAGCTACATAACTCTGTTATTTTTCAACGGAAATTGTAAAATAGCACATCAAAATGCATTGAAATTTTATCAGCTTTTCAAATAAAATAGTTGAACAAAATTAAATAATGACCTTCAACATGAAAAGTTTTAAATAAACATTAAATGGCGTCTAAAAGTACCGTCTGCACCACCGAATATTTTGCAAAAAATACCATTGTATAGCTCAATTTATGATGCAACTTTCATCTGAAGACATCAAAGTGGGCCATCAACTCCTTGAAGAGTTATGAAAGAAATAATGACAATAAATCTCTTTTTTTGCGACGAAAACGAACAATGGTCGAACAAGTGCACTCACATATGGAGGTAGCGCGCACTTCTAACAACATGGAAACAAAAGAACTTACCAAAGCAGGTAAAAAACACTACTTTTTCGAGCTTAGTAGAGTGTTTGCAGCAAAACTGACATTAAATTTTAACCAAAATTCTTAGTATCGTATTGTTAATGTGATTTAACAAATAATGGGAATGTTGCTTTTACAACCTGGTCATATACTACATAACTTATTAACTTTTCGATCAAAGATCATTGTGAAGCATAATCAATGCCAATAGTAGAAGGTTGAATCCCTGTGTTTGGGATCACAAAAATGTGATTAAAAATGAAATATAGGCGTGCTTTACATAGTTTTATATCGGGAGCTAAGGCTGTAGAAAGCATCATTCCCATTGTAGGTAATATGGCATTGGAAATATGATACTTTTACCGTATTCGTTATCTCCATTCGCCCAGTTAGAACGAACAGAATTCGTCGTCAGTGTTTTTCTACCTCGATCGCTCACAAACGAATCTTCAGTGTTCCATCGTCCATTTTAAATCAAATCTGGGGAATTACGGATGCAAAACTGAGCGCATAAACTTCTAAAAATGACAGCAAAATTTCAAGAGCGAGTAAAGGCGCTTAATCCTTGGTTGATGACCAGAAATGATGGTACACAAAAATCAATAAAGCAAATATCCACATTTATTATATTTAATAATTTAAAGTTCTCCAGACGAATACCTTGTTTGATGATGTTGATGATGATGGTAATTCTTGCTTAAAGATTTCTGTGTACAAAGTAACTCATTTCCAGCCGCTGAAGGATGGGTCATATTCCATAGGTTCCATTTTCAACAAGGAGCACTTTTTTAGCTAGTGCTTCCACCGCAATGCCCTTCGGAGCGTATGGTACTGGTGGTCCACGCTTCTTCTTTCTTTTTGTTCCTGACGTCTCTGCGTTCTCTGATCCACAGCAGGCCCGACCATTTTATGTTTTTAATTATTTTAATGTATCTATGTTAACATAATTAAAAGCATGAACGAAGACAAGATGAATAATAACATGTTTTTATTATTCTTCGGGACTCAGACTTAAGTTCTGGCTGTGGAAGTACGATTAGTGATTAGTGATTAGTGATTTAATATTTAAAGTTGACTTTATTAAATCAATCATAGAAATATAATTGAATCCATCATATTTATAATTAAATAAATCATATTATCATAGTTGAATCTACCATATTTACAATTAAATCAACCAGATTATTATAATTGAAGCTATCATGTTTATAATCAAATCAATCATATTATTATAGTTGAATCTACTATAATTATGGTTGAATGTATAACATGAATCATATATTATAGTTGAATCTATTATATTTATGGTTGAATGCATAAAATCAATCACACAACCATAGTTAATTTTTTATGTATAAATTGTTGAATGTACGAAATCAATCAAATTGTCTATTTTATGTATTGTTGAAATTTTGATAATAATAGTTGCTCTAAAATCAATTAGATATATGGTTGAAATAAGTGGATTATTGTTGGAAATACCATACAATTTTCTTCGTGAAGAGACAAAATTTATGAATTTGCTCCTTACAATTCATAAATTGTCATAATAAGTTGTTTTTAATCCATGAAACTAATTTCCGTCAATCATTATAAGCTTTTTTGCGATTCAAATTCTGTTGTTGGAAAATTATCTCATGATTCTCAATTCGGACTGGTCAAACCCAATTCGTTTAAAAAATTCACAAAGTTCAAATTGTAGCAAAAATTATAAGATAAGCTTCAAAACATGTAAGATGCTAGGCATTTATTGAAAGTTTATTCATTTAAAGTTTATGTCTGAACCGTTTCACTATTTAGAGATTCAACGATTCATGAAATCTCTCTAAAGCTAAAGTGAACGACGAATCTCTGATTTCACTTCGTATGCAAATATCAACCAGTTTTCGAAGTTCTTATTTCAAATGCTATTTTAATCACACACATGTGCGCGTACAAGTACACGTTATGTGCTTGATTAGTTGATGTTCGAAATTTTTACTTAAACATTCCCTTACTTAAGATGCAAGTTAAACGTCAGTTAACATATTATAGATCGCAAAGAAACTCAATCGAAAAAATCTTGTATTTCTACAATCTATTTCTCATAAAAAAATGGACCTGAACTGAAGTCTACAGTTTTATCATTTTTGAGTGGCTCGAAGTGTCAATTTTTTTTTAACTATCGTTTGAGTATCCCAAGTAACATAGATTAAGCCAATTGGCTTTTTTGAGTTTTAATATTGTTTTATGAAGACTTTTCCATGGCATCAAATTTTTAAAACGGTTCTGTTGTAACATAGGAAATGCTTCATTTATCGTGTGTTTTAAAAGAGCCCTGAAAGTTTTGCTAAAACTTGAATAAAACACTATCTTAAGAGTGCTGTAAAAACGTTGCAAAAGTATTGCTTAAGCATCAATAAAACACATACTTTCCTGTTTTTATTAGAGCTTAGGTACCAGTTTTAAAAATGCGTTCAATGCGCTTTTAAAACTAGCCTTCAAGCCAAGTTGAAAAACTGTTTTATTGGAACAGTCAATGTAGGCATGATAAAACTAAGTGACAGATAATTTGACAATCGAGAAGAACGTATACACGCTTAAACTTTTTTACCTCTTTTTGAGATAGCATAACCTGTTTCGAAAGGATTATCACTCAAAATTGAGAAAAACGTGCTATCAAAATGATATAAATTAACACAGCTAAATTCATCTTAAAAATAAAAACAACTTTGTTGTATCCGCATTCAAATTTCAAAACAACCGCAAATCAGTCCATATCATTATTCGCTCAATTCTCAGGGTTCGAATAAAAGACCACTGTGAATAAATGGTATTTGTGATTCGATAAGAATAAATGTATTAGAAAATTCATTTACAAGTACGCCTATTAAACTAGTTGTTTTATTTATCCATCTCTGTCTCTCAATGCGAAGTTGATCTTTATTTACGTCATCCAATCCAGAACTAACCAAATTATTTTCAGATAAACCGTCCTTGAAAATTTCTGGAAGACTGCAGAAACCGGCTTCAACTCACCAAAGACGGAGAAATTGAGTTTCATCACAAGCGAAAATGCTCATTCTAAATCAGCCTCAACAAGTTTCAGATGATGTATTCAGAATGAAGACCACTAGCATTGGCCGATCATTGAAAATAACGATTTATTTAAAGCGTAAGGCAGTTCTGGTAATAGTAAGCAAAACATCCGAAGGACGTTTTAAAGAATCGTTTTATCGCTTCCAATTGTTTTCCCATACAACTGTTTTAACAGTTTATTACTGTTTTACATAACCTAACTACAAATTCAAAATTCAATCATTTCGGAATTCACGATTCAGGAAATGTTTTTACAATTCCAATAATCGTTTGCTAAACGTGTTATTACGCCTCAAAAATCATTTGGTTATAATCCTCATTTATGCGGGTTATTATTTAGCTTTGAGGCCAGGGTTTTGATGACAGAAAATGTTCTATTCCAAAATAGTTTGAGATTATTTGATAGCAATACCTATTTGTTATTTGAAGATGATTGACCATCCTCATAGTCAAACGGAAACAAAACAAAAAGTTGCATGAATGCCTTTTGCCAAGCAACAAATCGAAATGTTTTCATTTATTGCGAAAAACTTCTCTTTCTCAAAAATGGATAAATCCATCATGAGCGTGTATTCCATTTAGAGAAACGTCAAACGAAGCTGTGATTCAAGGTCTCTTAAAACATTTAAAAACTGCTTATTGAAATTGTTTTATTACCACATTTTTCTAACCGTCATAAAACAATCTTAACCCTGTTTTACAACTGCCTTAAGATTTTCAATATTAATTTACTTAACGCCATGTTGATTGTGAAATTGAATCGAAATTAATGACGCCATGTTGCTGTAAATAATACTTTAATACTAAAAACTAGACATTTTCATCAATTTGACAATGTTGACGGTACTATTTGTTGTATAGGTGATGAATTTTAATGTAAAACAAAAATTGCATCATTTGAGCCAATTTATTTTTTCCTTTAATTATAATTTTTTTATTTAAAAAATGCTTAAAATATGGTCAACCTTGATTTTCTTTGAGGCGCGCTTAAGTTTTGATGCTATTTCGTATATACTTCACCAGAAATCTGATGTTGCAGGAAGTTCCTTGCTTAGATATATTGAAAATGAGAATGAGAATATTTTTAAAATATTTTAAATGGAATCTTTACCTATTATCAAATGCTTGGGAGAGTAAGTGATAAAACGAGAAAAAACGGAAAAGAAAGCTCCCACAGTAAAATTTCTATTAGATTCCACAGCTGCCACAGTAAAATTCCTATCAGATTCCACAGCTCCCACAGTAAAATTCCTATCAGATTCCACGACGTAGTTTTAAAAGAGCTGTGGATAGTCTGAAGAGGGCTCTGAAAGGTTTCTAAAAGCTATGTCTATAAGGTCGAATAAAACTATTCTGTTGGATGTTTTATTATAGCGTATAGAATAAGCTTTAAAAACGTTAACAAAATGGTCCCTTTTGGCCATATGTTAACTTTAAAGTAGTTGTGCTAATAGCGTAGAATGCGCTTTGGCTTATAAAGTAGCTTTAGGAAATAGTCTTAAGCGAACTGTTAAGGTTGGAATAAAACTTAAATTGTTACTTGGGTTAGTTTCACCTTTTTTCAGCTATCCTGGCGCATTGAAAGCACTGAAATATAAGAATTGAACAGCTGAGGCAAAAAATCCTGATTACTTGGAGAAATTCCCGACATTTAACCGATGGATTTAAAATCACGCCTTTTTACGCATTTCCCGCTTGCATTTATAGTCAAATTCAGAAATGATGACACAAATAATTTACATTAACGAGGACATTTCCTTCAACGTCAACGTCAGTTTACTCCAACTTGTGCCTAGAAAGGTAATATTTTTATACAGGTTGCAGATAAATAAATATGAAAGAATAAACAGGAAGTCAAACGAACTAGTTGTACTGTAAATCAAACTGTTTTTAACACTAGGTTTACTAGAACCCCTAAAATTTGACGGATTTGAATCATGTGGATATTTACACGAACCAAGTTGGAAAAATGGCTCAGATTCAGCTAGGAAAATGTTTGTTCTACCTTGATATATAATTTAGACTTAAATATTATTCTAAAACATGGTTTAAATATTGAATTTGAACAGAAATTATCTTGTGCGTCCGGAAACCTAGTGCTAAAATTATCAAAATCGCATCTAATAAAAAAATTTGAGTTAAATATCTGATTCGTTTTAAATATTGACGAACGGAAAAATTGGTGAAGAATTCTGATCAAAACTTTTCATCATCATCAAATATTTTTGTGATTTGATTTGGATCAAGATGACTCAACCTAGTCGCGGCCCTCGAAAGTTGAATGGAATGGAAAGAAACTTCCGCCTTCGCCAATTTTGGGCGAAACATTCCCCGAAATCTCACATCAGTTCAAAACCACAACCACCGCCATTCTTCTGCCTCTTCCTGCCATCCTACATACGCATCTAGGTACTAACTCACCCTTAATTGGCGTAACGGCGTAGGTCGAGCTGTTGCTGAGCGAGCTCCCAAGTATACTGCTGCCGTAGCTGCTGGCCTGAGATTTGGATCCACCGGCACTTCCGCCTCCCCCTCTTTCACCTGCCCTGTCTCCACCTCCTCCTCCTCCGCCGCCCATCCCCGGAACGATCGCCGTCGCCACCGATGAAAGCTGCGCTGCCTGCGGGATTCCGACGACTGCGGTTGCACCATTGCTGTTGGTGGTGCTCGCTGCCACACTGCCGTTGCCGGAACCGGAAATGGCCCCTGGGATGGTCACGCCCACGCCAGCTCCTGCTCCTACGCCGTTTCCCGCGACGCTGCCGTTGCTACCGAGTATCGAGTAGCTCGAGTAAAAGTTCGGTGATGACGATGCGGTCAGTCGGTTGGTTGGAATGAATTCTGGCGACTGTGGCGTCACCTGTTTGAAGGGAGGGGAACGATGCAAAAGAAGAAACGTTAGTTTTGAGTGTTCAGGTGGTGCCGAACTTTGGGCTTAGCCGTAGGAAGTTAATCGGGAAAATGGATTGCGTGTAGTTAGGGTAGGTTTAGTTTTGCGATTTTGTGTTTCTGCCTTGGCGTTAGAAGGTGTTTCTAGGAAAATTAGTAATTCTTACTGAATTGTCTTATGAGATTCCTGCTGCGGAAGCAAATGATAACATTTTGCTAGGATGTGGGGATTTTTAGCTTTATCAAAATTTCCTCCAAAATATTACTACCGTTTTGCGGAAAGAGGGATATGGATATTTGAAAATAGAAAGATATAGAAATTCTGAAAAAAGTTAAATAATGAAATTCTCAACAAAGCTATATGAATTTTCTGAGACCTCTATCGAAATAACTTTATTTTCCACAAAATCCACAAAACTCTCAGAGAAGTTTAATACATTTCATCTTTGAATTAACTGTAGGAAAATTATGATAAAAACTGTAAATATTCAACAAAAAACTCTATCAACAACCTTTAGATAATTGAATCAAATTATTTTTGACTTGAAAATGTTTTTTAAATTATAAAGTTGATATCTGTCGTAAAAAAAGTTTAAGATGAGAACCGGAAATAGAGAACAAAAATTGATAGAATCTTATTGACTAAAACATTTTCATTTTTAAAGTCATCATTTTTTAATCATTGTGTGATGTAAGTGAACTGACTTTTAATTTTCAAAGTTTTAATGCGATCAAGTGCTTTTTCTCAAATCTTGAATGCAAAGTTGCAATGCTTGAGCAAAAAAGCATCAAAGCTTAGTTCCCATCTCGCAGAGCAGCAGCATTTTAAACATTGAGCTGGTGTCGCCAACGATTTGTTCGAGAGAAGAACAGCCCGACTGTCTTAATACTTGGAGAGCTTCGAAAAAGATATATTTTTCTGGTTTTGCTATTACTTTCTGCTTGGGCTTTCATAGAATCTATAAATTATCAATTGAATAAAATCGCTCTCAATTTTGTTCAAATATTCTTGGGGAAGTTATATAAGAGATCTAGACTATCTTAATCAAACGAAAAAATAACAAAATGGCATTCAAGGCACAAGTTCAATGGCAATTTTCCCAAGGAAATTATTCCATCGGTAAAAAAAAAACCTTTTCGCGAAAAAACTTGGAAAAAATGATTTCGTATATTGTAAATTGATGAAATTGTAATAAATATAAAAAAGAAATGTAAAAGAATGGAAAAATCTCAAAATCCAATCTCGAACTTTTTAACTTTCGATGATATTCTCTCCTAGGAATGACTAAATGACAAAGATGATCAAAATTGTGTTCAAATTAATTTTTATAGTTTTTATCTTTTTTTTGTCATTTGATCAATTAAAACTTTTTTTGTCAAGTTTGATCATTTTAATTTTTTTTCATTTCGTTTTTTTTTCATGTTAGTTATTTCTGTAGTTTTTGTGACTGTTGAATTTTTTTCATTACTGTTTTTTTGTATGTTTTTCATTTATGTCACTTATCACTAATCGTATTTTTTTAATAATTTCTGTTAAATCATTTATTTTTCCATTCTATCGATTTTGAATTTTCTGTCATTTTCAAGGGTTTTGTTTCACTGCTGTTTTATTTGCCATGTATGTATTGCTTTCTAATATTTGTCTGTTTTGATCATGTATTCCTATATGATTTGTGTTTTCTGTCATTTTTTTTTGAATTTTTAATAAACTGCTGTTTTACTTCTCGTCTATTAATTAGCTGTGCGATATCCGTATTTTGTTGTTGTTTCTGTCTTTTCTGTCATTTTGTTCAAAACTGATACTTACTTTTTTGTGTAATTTTGTAGGTTTGCTTATTTTAGTAAGTTTGGTAAATTTGGTTGCAAATTAATCGAATTTTTTTCACTTTTGTTTGTTTCACACTTTTTATTTTTTTCTGCAACTTTTTTCATTTTATTTTGTAATTTGTTTCTTTATTGAAATCCTTTCTTATTTTGTCAATTTGTAATATTTTTGAATTCATTCTTTCCAAATTGTTTCTGTTTATATTTACATTTCTTGAATTTTTGTCACTCATGTTATTCTAATCATTTTGGAATTTTTTTATATTTCTGCTTCTGACAAAATGGTTGTTTGAGATTTTGGATATTTTATCATTTTTGTCATTTCATTGAATTATTTCAACACACAGTTATCTGATTGTATATTTTTCAACTTTTGCGTAAATTACGTCGATGAAATCATTTTTGTTATTTTTTCATTTTTCTGATAAGGCATAAGTCGTGATTTTCGTCATTATTGTGATTTTTGTAATTTTTGTAATTTTTGTCACTGTTGTCATTTTTGTCATTTGTATTTATTTATGTGATTTTGATGTCATTTTTGTCACTCTTGTTATTTTTTTTTGATTTTTGTCATTTTTGTGATTTTTGTCATATTTGTCATTTTAGTCATTTTAGTCATTTAAGTCATTTTTGTCATTTTTGTCAATTTTGTCATTTTCTTTATTTTTGTCATTTTTGTCAGTTTTGACATTTTTGTCATGTTTGCCATTTTTGTCATTTTTGTCAATTTTGTCAATTTAGTTTTTTTGTCATTTTTGTCACTGTAATCATTTTTGTGTATTTTGTCAATTTTGCTATTTTCGTAATTTTTGTCATTTCTGTCATTTTTGTCATTTTTTTGAAATTTTTGTAATTGATGTAATTTTTGTCATTTTTGTGATTTTTGTCATTTTTGTCAATATTGTCATTTTTCTCATTTTTGTAATTTTTGTTTGCTTGTCAATTTTGTCATTTATGTTATTTTCGTCAATTTCGTTTGTTTGTCAATTTAGTCGTTTTGTCATTTTTTTTTTTTCATTTATGTAATTTAGATCATTTTTGTTGTTATTTTAGTTATGTAATTTTTGTAATTTCGTGATTTTTGTGATTATTGTCAATTCTGTTTTTATTTCTTATTTTTGCTTTTTCTGTCATTTTTTTGAAATTTTTGTCATTGTTGTCATTGTTGGTTTTTTTTTGTCATTTGTTCATTTTGATCATTTTTGCATTTTCGTCACTTTTGTCATTTTTGTAATTTTTATAAGTTTTGCAATTTTTATAATTTTTGTCAATTTTTCATGTTTTTTTTTGTCATTTTAGGCAATTTTGTCATTTTTGTAATTTTTGTAGTTTTTGTCATTTTTGTCATCTTTGTCCTTTTCGTCATTTTTGTCATTTTTGTCGTTTTTGTCATTTTTGTAATTTGTGTTATTTTTTTTAACATTTTTTTCACTGTGCTATTTTTTGTCATATTTTTGTAATTATTGTAACTTTTATAATTTTTATAATTTTTGTCATTTTTGCCATTTTTGTCATTTTTTTCATTTTTGTAATTTTTTGTAATTTTTTGTCATTTTTGTCATTTTTGTCCTTTTTGTCCTTTTTGTCATTTTTGTCATTTTTGTCATTTTTGTCATTTTTGTCATTTTTGTCATTTTTGTCATTTTTGTCATTTTTGTCATTTTTGTCATTTTTGTCATTTTTGTCATTTTTGTCATTTTTGTCATTTTTGTCATTTTTGTCATTTTAGTTATTTTTTGTCATTATTGTCATTTCTGTACATTTAGTCTTTTTTGTCAATTTTGTCGTTTTTTGTAATTTTTGTCATTTTTGTCTCTTTCGTCTTTTTTGTCACATTTATATTTTTTTGTTATTTTTGTCATTTTTGTGGTATTTGTCATTTTTGTAATTTTTTTTGTCAATTTTGTCATTTTCGTGATTTTTGTCATTTTTGTCCTTTTTTTCATATCCGTCATTTTTGTGATTTTTAGTAATTTTTGTCACTTTTGTCATTTTTGTAACTTTTGTTATTTTTACAAATTTTTGTCATTTTTGCCGTTTTCGTGATTTTTTTCATTTTTGTGATTTTTTGTCATTTTTTTGTGGTTTTTTTTCTCATTTATGTTTTTTTTTTCACTATTGTCATTTTAATCATCAGTAATTTTCTTCATTTATGTCATTTTATCATTCTTGTCATTTTTTCATTATTGTCATATTCGTAATTTTTCTGATTTATGTGTTTTTTGCAATTTTTGTCATTTTTGTCATTTTTGCCATATTTTTTCATTTTTGTCATTTTTGACTTTTTTTTTCATTTTTGTCATTTTGTCATTTGGGTCATTTTTGATATTATTGTCATTTTTGTCATTTTTGCCATTCTTGTCATTCTTGTAATTTTTGTGATTTTGGTGATTTTCGTCATTTTTTTCATATTTGTCATTTTGATCATTTTTTCATGTTTGTCATTGCAATGATTGTTATTTTGTAATTTTTCTCATTGGTGTTAATTTTTGTAAATTTTGTCATTTTGCTCATTTTTTTCATTTTTGTAATGTTTTCAATTTTTGTAATTTAAGCCAATTTTTTTTATGTTTTTGTCATTTTTGTCATGTTTGTCATTTTTTTCGATTTTGTCGTTGTTATAATGACTGTCTTTTTTTTCAATTTTGTTATTATTATCATTTTGATGATATCAGTAAATTTTGTAATTTTGTCATTTCAATTTCGTATGTTTGGCTGATTTTGACAATTTTTTCATATTTTCAATTTTGAACATTCCCTGAATTTTGGTCATTTTTGTAATATTTGTCATTTTTTAAATTTTTGTTTTTGTTGGCTATTTGTCTGTTTGTCATTTATATTTGTTTTGTATTTTTTCTTATATTTGTCGTTTCTGTCATTCAAGTCATTTTTGTTATTTTTATCGTGCCAAATTTATCGTTTTTTTGTTGCTTCAACATTTTCACATTTTTTTTGAAATTTTTGTCATTTAGTTATTTTGTAATTTTTGTTTTTATCAGTGTTGTCACTTTTTCTTTTTTGTCAATTAAGTAATTTTTGTCATTCTTGATGGAAATGATATACATAAGTCATTTATTGTTATTTTTATGATATTATAATTTTTTTAATATTACCATTATGTCAAATCTGCCTTTTTTATTTTTGTAACAACTGTTTATTTTGAATTTCTGTTTTGTTTGATTAAATTCTCTTTATATTTGTGTTGTCAATTTTGTCATTTTGTTTATATTATTGTCACTTTTTCGACATTAAAAACTTGTGCCATTTTTGGGTTTTTGCCAATTGACTTTAAATTTTTCATCATATTGTTATAAGTTTTGTTTGTTTTTTTTTCCATTTTCATTATTTTTTTTTCAAAATTTATCATTTTGCGAATTTTGGCATTTTTATTATTGTTTTCTTTATGGTTTTGTTTATATTCTAATATTAATTTGATATTTCTGTTTTATATAAGTATCGTTTATTTTTGTATTTTTTTTATTCTGGAATTTCTGGAATTTTTATTTTATTTTTCATTTTTCTGCTTGAAAACTAAATAAAACTTTTAAAGTAAAGTAGATAGAGTATTACATTCTCCTTTGTTTTTGTTTCGCTGTGTTGGCTTTACTGAAAAATTTATTGAAACCTAACTGTCTACCAAAATAGATAAGCAATTTTATATTTAGATCTTCAAAACTAAGAGGTGGAAGTAGCTCCTCATTTCTGTTTATATCATACGCAAACTTAAGAAAGATTTACAGTTTTTAGAATGTTTTCTAATGAATGTGGATTAAAGGATCGGGATTGATGGATTCGTTTAAAAAAAAGTTCAATCGCTACCTGAGTTTTCTTAATCGAAATCGGAGAATCTAGGTTCAGTTTTGTGAGACCCGTAGACAATCCATAAGTCGGTGTTGAGACGTTCTGACGGCTCTGGAAAGAAAAATTACTGCGTAAATACAAAAATTTCGACAAATCAAACTACATATCAACATTTTGTTATTTTTGAAAGTGTACAAATTCTAATTTCCAGATTCTTTTTTTTTCTGATAAAATAGTTAATTTAGATGGAAAGAGTTAAGAAAGCATATAGACAAAATAATCAATTCTTACCATATAAGTGGCCAATTTGCTTTCCGACGGTACTCCATTCGGTGGAGAGTAGAATATTGGATCCATAGCCCAATGGCCTGCAATGAGAGGAAAGAGAAAGAAAACATAATTTCCATTAGTTAAAATCACACTAACGTTTGATCTATGATGATGTTTGGCTAAACATAGTTGCGGCATCATTCACGCAACGCAATTATGTCGTTTCAAAATGGTCAACAAAAAACTACCCCTTGAAAGCGTCCTACAAATTAAAACAAAAATAAATCAAATTTAGCTTCCCTTCCCTCCCTGAAAATTGTACATCTCTGCCCTGACAGCTGCCAAGGCCAAAAAGATCCAGATCTAGCAGCAGAAACAGCTGCGTGGGTGGTTGAAGCTTTGCTGGTTGATGTGCTGTGGTAATTTTCTGTGTGTAGGCAGTTTGAGCTTTTCAATGAATGTTTCGTGTCATCCCCCCACGCAGCAGCTTTTTGGGGTTGTTTTCCACAACTTTTTTTTTCTGAGCCGTTATGTTCGGTTTCTTCCTGCTTCTGCTATTTAGTTGTGATGTAACAAACAAAACTTCTCGGGTTGAGCTTTCCTGTGTTCTCGATTCCTTTTCATTTTCATCATATAGGGGAGGGGACTTCTGGTGCTTATCCATCAACTTTAATTTAATTCGTTTCAACAGTATTGTTGGTTTCAGTGAACTTATGGGACAAAAAATTATGAAAAATGTAATTTTTAGAGAAAATTTTGTTTTACTGACAGTTTTAGATTTGATGGTAAAATTTAAAAAATCTAATTTTCTTTGAACCGTGAATGTCCAATCAAAACAAAGATGTATTTATCAAAATCGGGTATCAATTAGCTAAGTTATGGGCATATTCCAACGTGACGTGAAATCGCTTTTCCAGACTTTTCTGAACCGGTAGCAAACGGTCGCAAATTTAATTTTCTTCAAAATGAATATAATTTGATCATTAAAAAAATAGGTTGTTTGTGTTGTGATTGATTACTTTTGAGACGTGAAATCACACTAGAATTTACCATTATTGACTTCAGTACATATTACTTTGATTCCCTGTTCTCTCTGGGGATCCTATCGGTGTTTTGAAATAAATTGTAAAAAAAAATACCCACAATTTGATGTGCATAACTATTCGATTGAACGACAAAGAACAAAGTTATGTCTCTTTAAAGTTTTGGCGTGAATTCACTCGGTTCAAACAGAACAGGGTAGTGGACTGAATTCACGTCACGAAATTTAAAGTTATTCTGAACCATTCTTTAGAGCCTTCATATTTTACGTACACTTTTAAAAGTGGTATTTTGTTATTCCGACTTGAGCAATCATAAATTTTCAGTATCTTTTCCTAACTTTTAACATATTCTAACAAACACTTGAATAGCAACATATTGATGAATCATACGTTAAAATTATTGTTTCTCACAGTCTTTAATTGAAAATTCACAAAAAATAATGTTTAATTTTTAAATTGCGACCCAGAGATGGGTCTTGACTCAAACATTCAGTCAGCGAAACTTTTTTTGTAGAGAAATGAATCCAACTAAGATGAAATTTCAGGGACTAGATAAGAGAAAATCGATGTTGAAAAACATGCGAAAAAAATTCGCCTTGTCTCCCGGTGAGACTTGAACCCACATTTTGCGCCTCTCCGGGGCCCATGTATTAACATTCTACTACAGGAGACCAACCTGGCGTATGAATATTATACTGGTTGAGTGTCGATGTCTATCGGAATGAAGGGAATAGTTCTCCCATGTGATCATAATCATTTTTCTTTGTCTATTTCTATTCCCATCATTTCATCTTACGGTAGTTGGAATCAAGTTTGGACATTTTTAAGCACGGCAAGATTTGCATTGCCTTCTCATATCCTGCACGGGTTGTCAGTTATGATGAGCAGGATATGAGAAGGCAATGCAAATCTTGCCGTGCTTAAAAATATCCAAACTTGATTCCAACTACCGTAAGATGAAATGATGGGAATAGAAATAGACAAAGAAAAATGATTATGATCACATGGGAGAACTATTCCCTTCATTCCGATAGACATCGACACTCAACCAGTATAATATTCATACGCCAGGTTGGTCTCCTGTAGTAGAATGTTAATACATGGGCCCCGGAGAGGCGCAAGATGTGGGTTCAAGTCTCACCGGGAGACAAGGCGAATTTTTTTCGCATGTTTTTCAACATCGATTTTCTCTTATCTAGTCCCTGAAATTTCATCTTAGTTGGATTCATTTCTCTACATAATGTTTTATCTTCAATATTTTTGTTTTTTTTTTTAATTTCAAAATAATAAACAAATAAAAAATTCTACTATATTATTTTAGATTTGTAAAAATCCGGCCATCTGGAGGGTTAAAACAGCTTTCAGAACATATTTCCCTTGAATATTTTTACAAAAAATCAAAAAATCAACTGTTGTGACGTGAATTCACTCATTCGCGCTTCTGTAACTAAGCTGGGTGTGCTTCAGAATCGTCTCATCATGTTCGAAGTGTCAGTTCGTCATTTTTGGTCTATTTTGATCATTTTTGCTTGTTTTTGGTCATTTTTGTCATATTGCTCATTTTAGTCAATTCAGATTAATTTTGATCAATTTTGGTCGATTTGGTCATTTTTGTCACAATGTGATAATGCCATTTTTGTCATTTCTGTCATTTATGTCATATATGTTTTTTAATTTTTGTCATTTTTGTGAATTTTTCCTCATTTTTGGTCAATTTTGATCAGTTTTGGTAACTTTTGGTTATTTTTCTCATTTTTGTCATTTTTGACCACTTTTGGTCATTTTTGGACATGTTTTATCATGTTTAGGCTGGAACAAATATCAATTTCTTCTTTTGTCACCCCCTCTTTCGAAATTTTCAAAAACCCGAAGGGGGAAATAAATAAAGTTTGAAGTATTTAATGTAAATTCCGAAAAAAAAATTCAAGAATCCAAAAGATTATACGACGAAAAAAACAAATTTTGGAAGATGGAAGTTATTTAACCTATTGTATTCTTGATTTTATTGAATTTTTCGATAAAAAATTACTTGTTTTTTAGGTTTTATGCAATGATATCGTATGCAACTTTCTTGCATACAAGCTTTCGTGAAATTTATTCCAATTTTTTTGTTTTTAACATTATTTTTTATTCCCCCCCTCCCCCCCCCCCCTCGTGATGTTCCAACTCCAAGTGACAAAAGAAGGATTTGAAATTTGTTTCGGCCTTAATATTCTTAGTAATTTTCGATCATTTCTTGTGGATTTTGGTCATCTTTGATTATTTTTAATCATCTTTATCAGTTTTAGTTGTTTTGGGCCATTTTTGATTATTTATAGTCAATTTCGATCATTTTTGGTCATTATTGATCATTTTTGGTATTTTTTCTCACTGTTGTCACTTTTGTCATTTTGGTCATTTTTATTATTTTTGTAATTTCTGGTCATTTTTTGTAGTTTTTGTTATTTTAAGTCATTTTATTTGGTCAATTTTGATAATTTTTGTGATTTTTGTAATTTTTGTAAATTTGGGTAAATTTTGACACTTTTTTAATTTTTGACATTATAATTGCCATTTTTTTCATTTTAGTCATTTTTGTCATTTTTGCTGTTCTTGTCATTTCTGCCATTTTTGGTTATTTTTGAATATTTGTCATTTTTGATCACTTCAATTTTGATCATTTTTAGTAAATATGGATCATTTTTAGTAAATTTGGATAACTTTTGGTCAATTTTTGTCATTCTTATCGTATTTGTCATTTTTGGTCAATTTTGATCAGTTTTGGTCAGTTTTGTCATATTTATAATTTTTGTCATTTTGGTCATTTTTATTATTTTTTTTTTTTGGTCATTTATGACATTTTTGTCATATTTTTCATTCTCGTCATTTTTGTCATTTTGTCATTTATGTCATTTTTGTAATTTTTGTAATTTTTCTTCTTTTGTTTTTCATTTTTGTCATTTTTTTAATATGTTTTTGTCATTATAGTAATTTTTGTCATTTTTTTCATTTTTGTCATTTGTGTCATTTTTTTGTAATTTTTGTCATTTTAGTCATTTTAGTCAATTTTGTCATTTCAATCATCTTGGTCATTTTTGTGATTTAAGTCATTTTAATCATTTTCGTCATTTTTGTCCTTTTAGTGATATTAATCAATTTAGTCATTTTATTCATTTAAGTCATTTCTGTCATTCTAGTCATTTTAGTCATTTCAGTTATTTTTGTCATTTTTTACATTTATGTCATATTTATCACTCTTATCATTTTTGTCGTATTTGTCATTTTGACATAAATTATTTAATTTTTTCAGGTTTTTGTCATTGTTGTCATTTTTATCATTTTTGTCATTTTAGTCATTTTAGTCATTTTAGTCATTTTAGTCATTTTTGTCATTTTTGTGATTTTTGTCATATTTGTCATATTTTCTATTTATATCATTCTCGTCATTTTTGGTCTTTTTATCATTTTTGCCAGTTCTGCCATTTTAGTCATTTTTGTAATGTTTGGTTATTTTTGTCATTTTTGACATTTTTGTAAATTTTTTAATTTTGTCAATTTTTCCATATTTGTCATTTTCGTAATTTTTGTCATATTTGTCATTTTAGTCTTTTTTGTCATTTTTGTCATTTTTTGTTATTTTTGTCATTTTTATTATTTTTATCATTTTTGTTATTGTTGAAATATTTGTACTTTTTAAAAATTTTGTAATTTTGTCATTCTTATTATTCTTGTCAATTTCAATATTTTCTGTCATTTTTGTTGTTTCCGTCATTTTTGTAATTTTTTGTTTTTAATTGTCTGTTTTGTCGTTTTTTGGTCATTCTTGTCATTTCAGTCATTTATGTCATTTTTGGATTTTTTTTTTGTTATTTATGTCATTTTTGTAATTTTTGTCACTTCTGTCATTTTTATCATTTTTGTCATTTTTCTCAAAGTCATTTTTGTCATTTTGGACATTTTTATTATTTTTGTCATTTATTCATTTTTGTTATTTTTATCTTTTTTCATTTTTAACATTTTTGTCTGTTTTTCATTTTTGTCATTTTTGCCATTTTTGTCACTTTTGAACCATTTTGATCATTTTTGGATAATTTCGATCATTTTTTGTCATTTCTGATTTTTTTGATAAGTTCTTTAATTTTTTGTCATTATGGTCAATTTTGTCATTTTTGGTCATTTTCGGACAATTATGATAACTTTTTTCATTTTTGCCAGTATAGTCATTTTTATTATTTTTGTCATTTTTGTCGGTTTTGGCTATTTTTATTCATTTTTGTCAATTTGTTCATTTTTGGTCATTTTGGTTTTTTTGCCATTTTTGGACATTTTTTATAATTTTTTATCATTTTTGGTCATTTATAGTCAATTTTAATAATTTTTGATAATTTTTGGTCAATTTTGGTCACTTCGGCTATTTTTGTTATTTTAATTATTTTTGTCTTTTTAACCAATGTTGATCATTTTTGGCAATTTTTCATCATTTATGGTCATATTTGCCATTTTTGGTGATGTGTGGCCAACTTTGGTAAATTTTGGCAATTTTCGGTAATTTTTTTTTCGGTCATTTTTTACCAATTTTGATTTTTTTTGGTGATTTTTGATTATTTTTGGTCATCGTTGGTCTTCATTGTCATTTTTGGTAATTTTACGATAATTTTTGACATTTTTGGTTTTTTTTTTGTCATGTTTAGTCAATTTTGATTAGTTTTAAATAATTTTGTTATTTAATGAGTTCATTTGTCTGTAGCTTTATTTATCTTATTTTTAAAACCATTTTTTCTTTTCATCAAATTGTTAGGTTACTTGATTCATGTTTTTAATCTTTTGTAATATTTGTGGATTTCCATTGCCCAGAATTGTTTATTTGTTCATTTACGGGTAGAGTCTGATTTATGGATGTAGATATTTTATAATTATTTCTGACATCATTCAATGTAGTCTTCGAGTATTTGGTATTGATGATTTCAACTTTTTAATTTTACAACTTTGCTGATGACTGCGAAAAGATTTGACTTATGCTTTAAGAAAAATAGAGGATTCTATTTGCTTGAAATTTACTTTAGAATTTCGTCAAAATTCTCTTATTTAGCAGAATTGGGAAAAATTGACAGGAAGAAAAGCGGTCTTGGAGAAAGTTGATCATTTAATTAAAACTTCCAGAATTTGTGCCTATTCACATAAAATATCTCGAAAATAAGAGCTGGTTGAAAAACAACCAATGGGAGATCATTAATTCAATCAAATTATTCAATTTGGTAGCTCTTGAATTCTTTGTACCTCAAAAAATGTGAATTTTGTTGCCTTGTGTAATCTCTGATCTAAGCTCGGTAATATTTGGGCATACTTGTGAATCCTTTAAAATTATTTTGACAATTGTACAGTAAAAATCGCCATAATCAGTAGCCAAATGATTGGAATAAACGTCGCTACTGCACTTTTGCGGGCAATTGAACTTTGCGCGACCCAATTATACAATCAATGCAATCCGGTAGCAGCGTATAGGGCAAAATAATCTAACGACTTTTAATCATCTCGGCTTCTCGGCAGCTGATTATGCTGTTAAATCTCGAAAGGTTAAATACAAACCATTACAGACGATAATGATGATGACGATTGAGGCGATCGTCATCATCAAGTGGGCTTACTATAGTAGTGTAATACAACTTAACCAATGTTCCAGGTACTGGGATCAACTAAAGTGCTTTCCGAACAAAACGGAATGTCTCCTCAAATGTATACGCATCGGTGCCAACAAATTAAAGACTGGATCGTAAAAAAGCTGCTAGGGTAAGAATTTAATAACACTGGCTGAAACCTGTTGCTGAAACGAGTCACAATAAAATCATAACAGTTATACCAACATAAACTGGAAAAAATAGAAATGACAAGCAGTTAAAGCAACAGACAAATAATTTGAAGCGAAATTCAGATAAAAAAAAATTGAAGTACAGGAAATGAAGGAAAATAAGGAATTTTTTCCTTTTTTTTGGAAATTATTAACATGTTTGATTTTCGTAACTGAACGAATGAAAAAATTCAAAGAAATAAACCCCGTAGATTGAGTATAGACTTAACATGAATAAAAATTTGTTTTGCCAAAACCGCAACTTCAACAAAGTGTCCAATTTGCAATTTCAGCTGTCGCCATAATTTGCAATCCACCAGCCGAAACAGAAATTGTATCTCAGTTGTTTTATTAGTTTGGTGAATGATGAAGTAAACCAACCCGAAGTAGACCACACCAGACGTGTGACATTGAAGTAAGTTCAACATCATTCGGTTCCACTTGTCTGCGGTCAACATGGCTGTACCGTTTTTTTTTCGCTTGGTTCGTTGTTGTTTCCATTTCTCAAGCATCGAGAAACTGCTGACTGACCCATGTTTTTGTTTCCCCCCTCCCTCTCTCTCTGTCTCTCAACTTATAAATTTTAAGCAAAAAAACATCAACATTCAGCTCTTGATTCACTCGATTTCCCCGTACGTATCGTGTCACATTTGACAGCCACCGTCAGCTCAACTCACCACACCATCTCGGAAAGTTTTGTTTGATTGTTTTTATTTCCTCAAACCTCCGCCTCCATTTCCGTCATCCTCGACTGGGTTCTCAGTCGTAAATTGTTCAGTTTTACTACTGCTGATGCCGCTGACCGTCTAGAATGGCTCGTTAAATGCTTTGCCGAAAATGCTTGGGTTAG
This sequence comes from Uranotaenia lowii, assembly GCF_029784155.1. Lineage (NCBI taxonomy): Eukaryota > Metazoa > Arthropoda > Insecta > Diptera > Culicidae > Uranotaenia > Uranotaenia lowii. The sequence goes on from NC_073693.1 coordinate 44,444,397, forward strand.
GCAAACACCCCCGATTTTTTTTTGGAAAATTACTACTTAGCGCGACAAGTGTGCTGGTGAGCCGGAGGTTAACCCGTTATGAACACAATTTTAAGCACTGCTGTAAAAAACAAAGCAAGTTCTACAAAGTAGTTCTAGATATGATTTTTTTTTCTAGATTTATAGCATTTGAAATTGATAAAAAATATGAAATTTATTCAGGAAACGAATATTTTATTTGAAAAAAAAAAAAAAGATTACCCATCAGAGAATAATTGAACGAATCTAGTAGGCTTATTAAATAAACAAACATAAAAAAAATACTAGAAAACTTCAACATCCAGAATCGTAAATAGCGTTATGTAACGTCTACATCACCTAATATTCCGCAAAAAGAACTACTTCGTAGCCCATTTATGAAAGAAACAAGGTGTGTATATATTCAGGAGGTGTTACCGAATATCGAATTCCCGATTCAGCCATGTTGGCTATGCAACTATACGGAACTCATGAAGTTTGTTTACCAACAAACCACCGAAAAGCTGAGCAAAAAATAAACAAACTCATTGAGAGCCTCGCTCACTCCTCGCCTACTTACTGTGAAAGTCGGAGAACCTAGTGTATCAAAAGACCTTGGAAAGAAATAAAGGAGCGAAATTATTCAGCACTCAGCAGGTAAAAAACAACATTTTTTTTCGTATTTTGAACAAAGTTGGAAGCAAAACTGCTTTCAAGTTTCAACCAATACGCAACTTATCGTAGTCAGAATTCATAATATTTCAGTGTTGTATGTATGTATGTATGTAGATGATCCACCATGGGTGCACGGATTCACCGTAGTTTCGCCAACGCATGCGCTTAATTGCATCCTTTAGATTAATATTTCGACAAATCTTTAATGCAAATTACCGCATACCCGACACCATGGCTTCGTATGAACTGTTGTGGCGTGAATGTATTACGTGTATGTGATAGTTTTATATGAGTGAATGAGTCAATCACCTACACAGCCGTTTTAAAATTCATCACATTTAACGTGCAATGGATCCTCGACAGGTATTCCGCATACGTGTAGATACCTGCCCAGCTGGCACCTGATTGGTCATTTTAATATTTATATATTCAATAAATCATATAAAATGGAAATATAGCAAATAAATCTTACCATACGACACCGTGCTCAAAATCTTACCATTCCATTGAACCCAAATCTTACCTAAAGTTGAATGCTCAATCCCGTTTAACGACCTTTTTTCTGTTTTTAAAAAAAATACTTACAAAGAATTAAAGATAAAAAAAAAAGATAAATCATGATCGTGAGATAAAAATTGATTATCTATTGCTCGAAATGCTAAATAAAAACAGAGAGAAAAAAAAACAGTATAAAAAAGTGTGAAATTCTCAAATTTCCAATAAAATATCAACATTTCTTGATTCCTAAGAAACCAATAACTTTAAAAATTAAATATTTCCTAACAATTGAATCTAGTTTTCTATTCCCAAAAATTCCTCTGTCTAAAGTTTTAAGAATTGTTCACATTAATAATTTGGCTGATTCTTTTCCAGGTATTCGCACGTTCTTAAAACCAAACTGCTTATGAATAAATAAATTATTCACATTTTTCATTTTTATTTGCTAAAATTGTTCCCGCATCCGGTCACGCAATACGCAAATCTGTTTTGGAACGTATATTAGCAACTTCATTAATATTTGGGAGGCTTAAATCGAGCAATATTTAGTCTAGGGAAATACAAAAACATAACAGCAAAACATTGCATCTTCAAAATGTATACAGGTGCAAAAAAAAAAAAAAGATTGATATTCCTACCGCTCCTCATGCCAAACTAACAATCCGCAGTCGGCATTTGTTTACCAATTATAACCTCTCCCAATTTCAAGTTTTTTCACATTGTACGATAATCTAGAGACTTGTCAATTAAAGCCTACAATTTCCCACATAACAAGTTGCTTCAACCAAAATCACGCTTTCCATTACTTATTCTATGCCTAGCATCTCAATGAAACCTAATCGATAATAACATTTCGGCATAATTGAACACCGCAACTGCTCGTAAAAGTCTGCCCAATCTCTCTCCCCCGCCACCCACTTTAAGAACAATAAAAAAAACTCCAAAAAAGTTGAACATGAGAGATTGATGGTTAAGAATCAGACCTTCCGCTCCCGCTTCCATGGCAACGCCTGTTTACTGTCAGTGAATCACTGGGTGGGTGGTAGAGCTAAAGCTAAAATATGTCTGATCCAAGAATACAAGAGCGAAAGAGAAAAGAGAGAAATAATTCAAATAATTAGAACGTCCTCACCGCTTGCTGTGTTTTTGACTGTTATCTTGAGCAACGCGTCCAAACTTGATTGTGCATGTACCGCTGGCAGGCAGATCCTATGTTCTCAGCATTTTCAAATCGCCAATTGATTTCCACAATTTGATTGATGTACCAACAAACTACATCTTCTTTGATCTCTTCTTTCACTTTCCTAGTAACCACGTAGTAACATCGTAGTGCGATAATTTGTTTTAAAAAAAAACTCCACGGATCTCCGAAAGGAGAAAAAAAAACCCTCACATGTCATTGGAACAATCATTATTTGGCCATAAAACGAGTTATCGGAACTTTAATTTTCATAAGGGTTAGCTTCACATAATTCACTGGATATTTCTTCTTTTTTAACATTACTAAACAAAACTTTAGATTCGTTAATATTGTTTCACTTAACATAATTTTCTATTCTAAGCTGTAACCATCGACACACCGGAGAGACAACCAAGCAAACTGAACCGTACGCGACCAAAGTTAGACAGAGACTCCAGAATTCATAATATTTCAGTGTTAGACACAAAAGCCATGAAAATGGTAGAATGTCTCTGATTTTAATAATATCTCAGAAAAATAAAAATAAAACACTAAAGTCGAAAACAAAATCGATCCTCCAAACTCAAACAGCTGTTACTAGCCAAATTTCATCGAATAACTGTTGTCGAATCAGTTAGAGTGTAAAGTTTGAATTTTTTGGCAGCTCCAGAATTTTGAGCTACGTAATAAAATGAAGTGTTTTTTTTATTAGGAAATTGTAGCTAATTTGCTTCAAATTCTTTGTATTTGCCATAAATTAAGAGCTTCTAAATTCTTCATCTTTATTTTTTAACTTGGATGGGATGATCAATTTACAAAAATCAAACTAGTGAAGAAGGTTATAAGACTGAACCACTTTTACACTAAACGTACCGGAGAAAGTCAAATGACATTTTTTTTTCACTTCAAATGACTTCAACTCCTTTTATAATTGTTTTTTTTCGCAAAATTTTCTACATGGCTATTTTTATTTCCAAAATGCACGAATTTTTTCATTACAATAATTTGGTAAGTAGTATACCTATTCATAATGCCGGGGTCTTAGGACCCCTAACGCTTTTTGAGCTAAAACTTTTTTGTTTATCAACCGATTAACTAATTTTAAAGTATTAAAAAGGTTTTAACGTGACTCAAATATGATTTTCAGACAACATTCATCAACAATAATTTATTTTGACGTTACTTAAAGTTGATTTTTTTTAAATGCTTCGCGAAAAAGGTTAGTTAGTAAGTGCTTGCACGGAGAAAAAAGACATCCGCGTTGTTTCAATTATTTTGGCTAGTTATATCAATTATCACAGTATAGTTGATTTCATTACATTCAACTATAAATATAATAGGTTTAACTACAAACTGCTGATTGACCATATGCAATTAACTATCAAAATCCTTGATTCAACTTTAATGGTATAATTGATTCAACTATAGATATAATAGATTGATTGATTTTATGCATTCAACTATGAATAAAACAGATTCAACTAGATACATATTTTTCGTTGAGCTTATGATGAGCTATAGATATAATAGAATGCAGTGAACTGATTTCCAGGGCATACAGTGATTGTCACTGACCCATAATTTGAACTGCAGCAGAAAAATAAGAAGAATAAAGTAAACCATCACAAGCGGATCGGAATAAGGAATCATAGGAGCAGAAAAAGAGTTCTCCGGAAGGGTTGGGTAAGTCATATTCAATTGATTTAAGTTCATTATCATTAATGCGGTTACACGATAATGAACATACTAAGTATTGTTTCTTATTCGTCGCAGCAACTGTAACTTCACTAGCAGCTTCCTCTTTCTATGTGTGGAATATTCAGCAAGAGGAAGAAATATTTTCAAATCTCATTTTCAAAGCTCAAATTAACTTATTTTATTTAAATTTTTCATATATTTCATCTGTTTCACAAGTTGCCTTGACGGCAACATAGGGAAAGAACAGCGTACGGAGCAATATGCAACGCTGAATGATGATTCTGGAATTATCGGATCTTTTCGTACTTCTTTTAATAAAACTAAGGAAGGGTTAAGGATTCCAATACCAGAAATCTAAAACTAAAAGCTAGGTTAGCATTTTCTAAAATTTTGAACTTTTTTGCTTAAATTGTATAAACCTTAATGATAAATCCTTCATCTTTTATCTTTAAAATTATTCATTTTTTATTGCTCATTATGTTTTTTTTCGATTTACAGGACGAGTTGAAAGGCCGAACGGAAAATCTGAGTAATAGGTTAAAAGTGCGTGGACCTCTTGGCTGGACAGCAGGGGCTTCGACGCTTCTGGATCTTTTGACGAAGGTGACTTTTGGCTAAACGAGCTGAAAATGAATGCGATTCTTCATGAATGAATATAGAAATTAACGGAAAACTAATGAGTTGATAAAATTATTCAGAAAAATGCTTTAAAGATATTATACACACAAATCGATCATATTTATAGTTGAATTAATCATAGAAATAAAGTTGAATCTATTATATTTACAGTTAAATAAACTATTCTAGTATAGTTAAATTTACTATATGTATTGTTGAATGCACCAAATCAATCATACGATTATAGTTGAATCTATTATATTTATAGTTGAATGCTTAAAATCAATCATACAACTATAGTTGAATCTATCATACGTATTGTTGAACGCAAAACATTAATCAGTTAATCAATTATGTATATGGTTAAATCTTCAGATTTATAGTAGGTCGAGAAATAATCAGAAATATAGTTGAATATAGCCGGAGTATTATTGTTGGCAAAACTATACTTTTTTCTCCGTGTAGAGGATAAGTAAGCTGAAGCTAGAAGCTATATGCTTCACATATGGAAATATTTTTTAAAATTTGATTGATTTTTAACATTTTTACATCTTTAATTTTTTTTGTGGCCATGGTCTTAATCAAATTTTGAAAAAATATTTCCATAAGTTCAACGTATAGCTTCTTCACTTCAGCTTAATTAAGCACTATATGAAATTTTTTTCGAGCACTTAATAACTGGTAGCCTTTTTTCCGAAGTATGTTTAAAAAAAAAAGATCTTTAAATGTAAATAACCGTAAAAATCAATCATTGTAGGTGAATGTTTTCTGGAAATCACATTCGAGGGTGCTGTTATACTGAGGCGACAAGCAGCGCGTTGATTTGCGTCATGTTCAAGCGACATAATTGCTCTCATTTAGGGTGTTTTTATACTCAGACTGTTTTGCTACACGTTCATGCGACATACCTGCTCTCATTTAATGTCCATGGAAAAAGCGTAGACCTGTCATACTAAGCGCTTTGGAAAGCGCGACAAAGCTGATACCACTGTGTTTTGTAGAGCGACAAGTAGGAAATCCAATGGGAATATTGTTTATTCTCGGTTTTAAGCAGTGATTTCGGATTATAAACATAATAGTTCGAAGATCCGTTCGAATTTGTAATAATAAACTGAGTAATATCTTAATCGTTGAGAAAATTCTCATAAATTCTTATTCCCGCAAAAATAGCAAGGATTTTGTGGGTTGAAATTTCGGCATTCTCGCAATCCGGATCATGATCTGATGAGTTTTTAATGGCTCTCGAAAAAAGGAGACGATTCCAAGTATTAGCAGATGTAGGAAAGTGATGATTTGAAGTGAAATTCAAAGCGCCAGTATGACATACCAATGCTTTGCTTTGCTTTCTTATTGGAACACAAAACGCAAAGCGACGCTTGTCACCCCAGCATGACATGAACCTGAGTCATGTTATAAGCTTTTCAAATCTTGTAAAAATCGGTTGAAAAGCAAAAGAGTTTTAGCGCAAAAAGTGTTTTAAGTACATCATTTAAGCTAAGGCGGTATAAATAGGTTTATACAAAGTGTCGGTTTGTTTAGTGTTAAAAAAGTTTTCAAGTTCGATACTTATGTACGAAATTATGTGATCTGTATTTTTTTTTTCAATTTAAAAAAAATCTACCGTGTTTTGTGGATCTGATGATTAATTTCCTTTCAAAAAGTTAATAAAAACACATAAGGCTTTTAAGTGCTGAGGGTTATTTTCAACGTTTAGACAATCTCACTAATGTCAGTATGGTGAGAATAGCGGAATTGTAGAAATAAGGTGGGAGTATCATACCTGTTTTTTTTTCACCACGCAGCACCCCATAACATCACCATAACCAGTGGAATGCGAATCCGAAAAATACATTTACAGGCGTTTTTTACTCCGACACACGGCCTTTAAAAGGTTAACAGTGTGCCTCGTATGATATTGCAGAATATAGTTTAGTGGTCAAATTTACAACTAAGGAGTTATTCTTTGTAGCAATATCGAAACGATTCTAGACATCTTAAATCATCTCGATATGAGAAGACGAGATCGAAGATCCTGAAATAAACCTCGGATTCTCATTGAACTATAATGTGGAAGTATCTTCAAGGTTTCAAAAAATAACTAAGCTAAATAAACCCCTACGTAGATGCTAGAGGCTTGAAATGTCTATTTATAAAGGATTTTTTTTGCAGTAGAAACTCTTCTACAGGTCAGTTCAGTTTAGTGTAACAACTACCAAAGTATGGTAGAGAGAGAGAAAATATCGAATGGTTTCAAAGACCCTAAAACTCGTGGATATTTTACGTGATTGCATCTACTTGATCTACTATGGAGCCAATAAACAAAGAGTTGTCTAATCGAGCTGCACTCGAGACTATATATAGTCTTTGGTCCCAATTCTTGACACTTGAAGCGCAAAAGTTTATGAAAAACTTGCTGTATTAGTCCAAAATATGAACAGTGCAAAATTTCATCATGGCTTCCAGTATATTGAGAGAAAAAATAATCATCGGATCATGCCTCATGACATACAGGGCGGAAAGTCCATAACTGAACATGAAGAGAATTGAAAGAATGACTCAGAGACAGATATTGGGTGAATGTTCTTGGATTGTTAAAAGCATTCGAAGGGTTTTGCTAGCATTTTCAATATGGCTGTTTCCCAATACATTCAGGTTGACAGACCACATCAAGTTTTGAAAACAAATTGGCTTCCGTTGGTCGAGTTCAGTATACTATGACACTACTGTAGAGCCTTTTTCACAGTGAGGTAATGTTTTTTGCATCATAAAAGGTACAAATTGCAATTCGTAAGCAAGTTTAGCGTGACGAAAATGTTTCACTTTAGTAGACATTCTTTTTAAGGGACTCTTGAAATCGGTTTTGTATGGATTTATTTAAAAAAAAAAAACAAATGTATGAGGCACCAAAAAAATCAAACTACATAAAATTATTAAAGTTGCAAGCGGCCACTGCAGTGAAAGAGCAGCCGTACTTTTCAGAACAGAATAATGTGTGCTGCATTGCGGGTTAGATCTGGACATCTATTCAACTCCTCAAAAAAGATAATTGTTCCAGCTTTACGCAGTGCAGGACCTGAACGATCCACAGATGATACATGAATTCAGCAGAAATACATCCGTAACGTTATGATCAGATTTAAGGTCAGGAACAAGATCAGAATGTAAATATGAATCAGGTTCAAAAACAGGATTTAGATCTGGATTTGGATCAGGAACAGGTTCCAAGTCCAATCTAGATCAGAATCAGGACAAGGCTTGGAAAGTCGACCATTTTCCCTCACCGTCAAGCGAGGAAATTCCTCGCCAATTGAAATTTTTGTCACTCCTTCCTGCTACCATTTTGTGTGATACTTTTTCGGGCAACAAAGTCACCGTATAAAGGTCCCGAATCAGGATTAGGATTAAGATCCGGATCTGGGTTCAGATCAGGACACAACAAAAGGACCAATATCACAATCACGATCGATAAAAAGATCAGTTTCTCAGAGTTTTGAAAGTTTTTTCAAGATTTAATGGAATTTCCCAAATCTCTTAAAAAGTTTTTGCAACACAAAACGAAAATACATAAAGGTTCCATATCCGAGGATAAAAGTGATAGACGTCTTGAGACGCTTAATCTTGCTTAAAAACAAGTTGATCTTTTATTTCTTAAATTCTATGAGAGTCACTCACGGCCGTGGAGGAAGGATGGCAATGTTTTGACATAACCATTTAGTTATTTAAAACATGTATATGCTTTGATGAGTCTCATGATGGAGCAATTGTAACGAAAGAAAGATTACAATCGCGAAAAAAATTAAAAAATGAATAGATAAGTACGACTTTTATCTTTCTATGGCGACCGTAAAAATGATTGAACGGCTTTGAACGTAATCTTTCTGCTCTGTTCTGTTAATTATTATTTAAAATTTTTGTGCCGAATCAAAAGCTACAGGTCAAACATCCAACATTTACGATCGTCCGTAAATTAACAAGGAAGATCCTTTTATAAGTGTGTTCGGAACAGGTTTACTACCAAAAGCAGAACGATAAATCGTAGCTCCGATGAAAACAACTACTTTTTCTCGACCAACAGAAGCAAACTGAGCGGGCGGGCGGTCCGTCCAGGCAGGAGTAGTATCTATAGTTGTGTTGGCCTCTATTTTTTCTCGGACCTCGGATCGTCGTTGATCGGCCGGAACAAACCGCTCGCTCCATCCATCCAATGTTTTATAATCACTCAACAACGAACGAACGGTGTTTCGGAGCTTCGATTCAATCCGTTTCACATCAGCTGAGCTCGACAAAACTCTCGGGGGGCCGCCAGTAGTGTCCTTCTTTTATTTTATTTCACGATTCATTTTTTTTCCATCGGCCTGGCCGACGACCGCCTTGTTGATTTTCACTTTTGGTGTTTGGTTTTTCGAATAGGAGGATTGAATCGGTTCGGCATCGGCCGTTTCGTTTCGTTTTGGACTCGGGTGCACTTCTTTTTATTTTATTTTTGTTGCCGTTCGATTTGTTTTTCTTTTCAATTTTTTTCTGCGTTTATACTCAACACTTGGCCATTTCTCTTCATTGGCGGAATAATGTTTGTTTTTTTATTCATTTTTTGCCCCTTCACCCATAACTTTGTGTAACCAAAATAGTGCAATTCGATTCATGATTCTGGCTGCTTGTTTTTATTGGTCATTGAAACGAAGAATAATAACCTCCAATTGAGGGCGGTGAAATCTCGACCATTTAGTGAGTGAGTGGGGCGAGATTTATCTGTTATTGTTTTTTTCTCTACAAATACGAGGCCTAGTTGATTTCGGTCAGGATTGGCAAAATGAAATCTAATTGGATTTCTAACTGCTGCGACTTTTGTCAGGATAAAACAAAAGCCAGTTCTTGCCCCGATGATGATGATGTTGATGATGATGACTATGGTCGTCCGATGAATCCCGTTATGGATTAGCATAGCAAGCTCGTAATTATCATATCGAATGAATCACGTGGGGGCGGCGACAATCACGGTCATGGTTTTGTGGATCCACACGATCACGATTCCAGTCAGTCAGTCAGTCAGTCAGTTGTTATTGTTGAGGTTGATGACGATGCCATGTCAATGATGATGATGGACATCCGTACGGGGCTTTGGGTGCTGATGTTGTGACAATATTTCTTGCGAATTAACTGAATATCGGGTTGATACTATCGTGAGCGTCTAATTTATAGCTTCGAGCTCGTATTGAAGTTCGTGGTTCTATAATTGGTTGGGTGATTCACTGATAAACAAATGGAACTACCCAATAAACCCAGCCCTAGGCATTTTAAATAGCTTTAATGCAAAGATAAAGTAAGCACACACAAAAAAATCAAAGGAACAATTTCTTTTATCAACCCTCTATAATTGGAGCACTTCGTGACTTAGTTTTTATATCTTTGAATAAAGAATAAGTGTTAAATTTGTTTTGTTTCATACAGCGACCTTAAAAAATAGACTAAACTTGATTTTTTTCACCGTTCAAAGCTTTGATATTAAGGATATCAAGATATTTCAAAGTGCAATTCAGCTTAGCTTGATTGACTACTAACATCCACCCTTAATCGTTGAATCTGAAATACTCTATCCCAAAAGTTAAAAAACACAATTTTCTGGAAGCTTGCCTTTTCTCATTCATTCAAATTCTACGATCGCAGGCGTGGCTCAGAAAAACATGTTCTACATCGCCAATGGTGGCTACTCCATGATTAATCGAGGCCATCAATTTTGTTCAGAGGTCAAAAGAATTGTGCCTGGGATTGACAACGCATTCACAATGCCCAAAAATGACGTTCTCTCTTTAAACATCAATAACGGAGCCGGCCACGTCCTAGAAGTCAATTGATAGGATTGAAAAAAAGGACATGAAAGAATAATTGTGTGTTTCAGAACTGAGGTTACCTCAGCAAAACAATTTTTGGTTAGAGGTTTGGATGAAGGGATGATGATAAGGAAGGATACACTTTTGACTAGTGTAGAGATCTAATTTTTATTACCTACGCTTTAACTGATTCTTATAAAGTTCAAAAGTTTACAGATATTTAGTACATTTTACGCATTGCGCATTAGACGACAATTTGCGGCCAAAATACAATCTTTGAACTTTAATAAGTTTTTTGATTAAAGTCCAATGTTGCCCCTGGCCTAGAGGATTGCGTTCAAGTTTTCTAAACCGACGGCCATGAGATCGAATCCCGGTCACGGCATACATAGTACACTTTCTGTGGATTGGTGTTTTTAGCATTTTTAAGATACTTGCCATCATATTCTCGAAAGATGTATGCTTAGTGTTAAGTTAATGGAATCTCTTCGAGGAAACATTATTAATTAAAAACCAGTATTTTTTATTCATCTCGAGCAAAATATCTTAACCCTTCGTTTCATAAAGTGACAAATTTGCAACAATTAATTAAAGCTGTTGTAACTTGTGCAGAAAACCAAATAGTCAACTTTTTTCTTCATGGCAATAATATTTCTAACTTCAATATAACGTTGAACTAAAAAAAATGACTTTCTGAGGATACATATAGAAGCTAGACACACTTGAATCTGAAAAATATGAAATATTTAAAAAGGCTTATTTTTCAGAGTTTGGACCTGGTCCAATTCACACTGCGAAAAAAAATTTTGTCTGAAAAAAATATTTTCGCATTTTCAGTAATGCAATTAACACAATTGAATACAATTTGAAGATTTTTTTGATTTTTTGTCTGATGTAATGGTCTTTTATTAATTGTTGCAAATTTGCAACATCATGCAATGGTAGCACCTTTAGTGTGCTTTCTAATGTTTCATCGTTTAAACAGTGTATATGTTTCCTGATGAAAGTATTATTATTTTTAATGTTATATTATCATGATATCCAGACATTTTAAAAAATAATGCAGATCCATTATCCTCTGACTGAACAAAATGGCTACCAACTGTAGAAATATGGGAAAAACAGTAAAAAATCCTTTTGACTAGATCATCAACCATTCGTATCGTAAAGTAAAAAAAAATGGCATTAACTACGAAACCTCTTAAGAAATCCTGCATAAAAGTTGAAAAATTGTAAGGGTCACATATGTAAGTATGTTGTGTGTTGGTTATCTACCATGGGTGCACGGATTCACCGCAGTTTCTGCCTAAGTATGTTTTCAAATGTATTCTCAGATTATTAAATTTGAAAATATATTTTCAAAGGGTCACATTTAGTACAAATTTGTGACTTTTGAGTAGTTGAAGTATTTGTAGTAACAGTTTGAATCTATTATTTTTCCTATACAACGAGCGCTGTGTTTCTATGATTTTAAATATTATATTGTGATCCCCGGGAAAGATTTTCTGGGTTCGAAATAAATATTTTCGCATTTTCAGTAAATTAATTATTAACATACTTTTTACCATACTAGTATATTGAATTTATAAATGCAAATGCATTATATTTTCTCAGCATTATACAATGTAGTACCCTAGTTTGTAACATGAGTTCCATAATGTGCTTCAATTACTTTTTATCATTTAAACAGTATTAATGTTTACAGTATTAATGTTTTCAGAACGAATGTAGTAAGGAAACGGTGCATGATGGTGAAATAGCAGTTTCATTTTAGTCCTACTTATAATTCCGTTAACTCTTCTGAATATATACCATCGAAAAATCGTTTTCGATATTGAACTCTAAACGTTCCCCTTCCCTCTTCCAAATTAGAATCAAAGCTAACAGTTGAGCATCCCAATTATTACGGCTCCTTCCTCTACTAACATGGATTAAATAGTGATCCACTCGGCAAAATGAAGTTTATAAGTAAATTGCCTTAATAAATTAACCTATGATTAAAAAAAATCAACAAAAGTTATATGAGTGCATTTTGAAGATATTTTATCCATCGGTATCCTTTATTAAGAAATATTGAAAATATTATTTTTTTTTTGTTTTTTTTAAATAATTATTGGTGTTTCAATAAACAATGCAAATTGTTTCTTCAAGAATTTGTATTCCCTGATTTTCAAGTTACTTGGTTCTTTGCAAATAAGTATACCATGTACAACAATCACTTTTTCTGTTATAATGGTTTTAGAACTCGTTGTTGTCAGCCGAGAATGAACTTTTTTTTAGATTGTTGTATATTGCGCTTAGGAACCATGAACACGAAGATCATAAAACCACATAAAATCTTTCACAAAAAATGAAGTTACTGAAAAAGAACTGGAGATTTGCGATCTAATTAATCTCAATAATGCATGTAAGCACATACTTAGGTAGGAACTGCGGTGAATCCGTGCACCCATGGTGGATAAAGCTAAATTGTGTCCAGACACTAGGTTTACGAAGTTTTTGAGCTAAAACTATGGTTAGTGCAAGATAAACTAAGAGTAAGCATTTATTTCTAGCTGTCTTGTGTGAGGAACAAAAAGGTATAACCATTTCATGTTGTTGCAAATTTGCAACAATTAATATTTTGGCTAAATACTCGAAATGTGTGAAAATTATATTTTTTCATTATTTTTCCCTTCATGTACTCATCATTGCGCACTATTGAGAATTTTTTTAAATAAAAATAAAAAATCATGAAATGAAGGGTTAAGACTCAAGCCATTCACGCTTGAGACTCAAGCCAACCCTTCCCATGGTCAGATCCTATTGAAATTCGGCATGTGAGCTTCTGGTAACCTTATGATCAATTTTAGCTTGGAGCGAGTGAGATTGATCATGTTTAATCCTTCTTATATTAAGATTAGTACACTGTGGTTCGTATAATAATTTAAAAATGCAAACATTATTCTTTTAGTAAAATAACCAGAACTTCTTCAATTTTCAACTGATTTTGATACACAACCACTTGAAATCTTTGCTTCAAATTGAAATTTGAGGTCCATGAAAATAAGATTTTACAAATGTTACAATTGAGTCTAAAACTTTCAATATAACAAAAATTTGCTCCCAAAAAATGCTTTTTTTATTCTTTTTCGGTAATTAATTCACTAATATCAAGAATATTGATGATCAAACGCAAAACTGAAGTTCAGATGATCGGTAGCAAATTCACTCACCTACAATATGCAGAAAAGAGATTTCAAATTACGTACTACAAATTACGTAAGTACTTTTTTTTTATTTTTCCAAAATTTTAAATTTGAAGCATAGCTCAAAAATTGTTCTACTGAGATTTTTTTAAATTTCATTTTCGGATTCAGCGCCCGATTTAACACTGAAAGTGATCTTCAGCTTACTTAGTTCAAAAATACTGTAAACTAGTGTTATTTTTTCAAGTTTCCATATAGGTGTTCATGAATTTTGACAAGCAAATAGATTCTATGATTTGTTCAGTAATCAGTAGAATATTTGAGAAACCGTGATTAAACTGTGTTTTTGGAGTAATTCCTTTAACTTCTTAAAATAATAACTGATAATAAACAACAATTTATATCGACATTGCTTTAAAATATTGAGGGATGTTTTTGGTTGAATTTTCGAGAAAACCCAAACTTCAAGATCTAAGAAACCAATCTAGTTCGTGATTCGAATGATTTTTGGTCAATTTTGATGAAAAAATTTGGGTGGCTCCCAAACAACTGTTTACATAACCGGAAAACTAATGAAACAAATGGAACCAAACTTGGCATGAGAGGGTATTTGGGAATGAGAACTGTTTCTATAAGTATTTGAGAACCTTCCAATGGAGAAATAGGAGAGAGGGAGAAACTGAAGAACAAATCGAGCAAATGGACAGAAATTTGGCATGGAATGGTATTTGAGAACAAAAAGGTTTTAAATATTTGGTACCACTCCCTCCTTCCAGTGGGGATATAGGGAAGGGGCTCCTTTACAATTTTTTGCATAACTTGAGAGTTAATCAAGCAATTGGAGCGAAATTTTTCATGGGAGAGCAAATGGTACGAGAATTGGTTATATCAGGGGTGAGCAACCTTTTGAAGCAACGGGCCACTTTTGATTTGAAATTGTTTCGGCGGGCCGCATTAAAAACAAAATTTAGGTAAAAATAGTTTGCAAAGCTCTACGTTTTTTTTTTATAAAGACAAATTTTTACCATTTACCATTTATATAAATTTCATTGCATTGAGATATTGAGTAAGGTTTGAAAATTATGAAAAAAATCATAATTACACAGATTTTTATTCAGATTTGTTTGTCAATGTTGGAGTTTAAATTTTTGATTCTAGAAATTTTTAGTAATGTGGATTGCTAATTTTCAAGTAAAATGTCTCAATCAATCGATTTTTGGCATGATTTGCCAATGAAGTTTCTTAAAATAGCACCACAACGAGCAGAATAACGAAATCCAGTTTTTTCGAGGTGCAAAGAATCTCAGAATTGATTTAGACTTATTCGGGGGCGCTGAATCCAAATATTCAATGAGTTTTTTTTTCAGTTCTAAATTTCGAAATAACTTTTAAAAAGTGGTAAAAAATAAGTAATTCAATTTGTGTACTTATTTGACAAAACTGTAAATAACAAATACTTATCGACTCAATGATCAACCTTCTCAAAGATCGCGAGAAATTTTGAATTCTGAAAAATAAAGTTAAGGAAGTTTTCTTTTTGTTATTTTTTCCAAAACCTGCAAAAACGGGAGTTTTGACGTAATTTACAAAAAAATACAGTAAATAGAATCTTTAATATTTTTAGAATCGTAAGTCAAATCATTTCGCAGTCTTCAACAAAGTTGTTGAATGAGTTAAAATCTTTAATATCCAATTTTCAATAACTTTCTGAAATGAGGTCAGAAGAATTTCTATAAATTGGTGAAACCTTTATAGAAACCTTTTATCTCTCTTTGAAACCTTTTGAAACCTTTGGCAATATCTGAGACCTTGTTTGAATGAAGGAAATAAATTGATCCAATATCAGCTTTGGTTATTAGGGGCCGTTCACTAATTACGTAAGCCCATAGAGGGGGAGGGGGGGTTTCACATTTGCTTACGATCTCTTACTAGGGGGGTAGGGGGGGTTTCCGAAAATCTTACGTAAGAAATGTTCCGTTGATATAATTCGTCACAGCCATACAAAACCATATTATACAGGTTTATTTCTTACTACCTATTTGTTGGTTATATTTTATGTTTTTCATCTTTCAATGTTTTTGAATTAATTAAAAAAAATAGCTGGTTCTATAAAATTAATGGAGAATCATTTTAAACCAACATGCCACCAAATAAACTTAATCACATTATTAAAAAATTGTCGCTTTTCGCTTCCATCACAACAATCTTTTTAATTTAGAAATTTATAGAAACAACACCACGAATTGAATCCGTGATATTTAGAAAATGGCTTCATCAAGAAAAAATCTTTAAAAAATCAATATGAGGCGCTTTAGATAATGAATTTCTAGACATCTGTTTTAGTGATAGACACTACTAACTCTTAAGTTTAAAAACGATTTACAAAAAAAAATCCTCAAACTTTATCGCTTACCGCTGAAATGAGTCTGAGCTTTAAGGCTAGTTGACAACGTAATTGTCGTTAAACATTTTTGCACCAACTCTAGTAAAATTCTAGTAAAAAACATAACAATTTTTATGGTACCTTGTACTAACCTGATCTTTTACTCTATTTTTATTCGGAATTCAGATTTTATATTGTTTATTCGATTGTGAAAATTTATTGAAGATTATTGTTACCCCGAATATGCTATGTCTTAAATAATGTTTTCTATAATCGTTTATGACGTTTGATCTGTTGTTTTGTGCAAATTATGTTTTCCAAATGTTGTTATTAAGTTTTACTTCAAAAGAGCTTTGCTTTGAAGCATGGATGTCACATTTTTAATATTTTCAAGTAGTTTTTGAAAAAAACGCTTCAATTTCTCAAATAATGAAAACCGTAAGATCTTACTAGGGGGGGGGGGGAAGGGGGGGTTTGGAAAAATCTTACTTTGTCTTACCAGGGGGGGAGGGAGGGTTGAAAATTTCCAAAATCGTGCTTACGTAATTAGTGAACGGCCCCTTATGAAGGTTTATTGGTTTATCAGTTATAAAAGATCGATTTCACCAAAAACTGATCAATTTTAACATTTCAACACGCCATATCACTGAAACCAGAAGCGATTTACAAAATCTTCGAAATGTTTTGAATTCAGGCCGCCAAAATTTAACAAAATCAGTTTTTGAAACATAGGCACCAAAAATGCTGTTTTTGTGAGTAGTCGTTACAAACTTTTTGGGTTGAATCACAAAACTACAGATAATGTTTTTGTCGAGAAACCCTACAAAAAAGTGAACAATCTGAATGATTAGGGGGCGCGGGCTAATGCAACTGTAAATAAGTGACGTGCATATTTGATCAAGTATAATACATTATTTTTGGTTCTGTTGGGACTACTATTTAATGATAATAAACAATCTTTCGTAGAAAAAAAAAATAAATAATATAAATATAATTTGAGATAAGCTTCGCGGGCCGCAAAAACATGTCTCAAGGGCCGCTGGTTGCTCATCCCTGGGTTATATGATTTCTTAAAACCCCTCCATTCTATCATTGGGGATATAGGAAGGGAGAAAGGAGGCTCCCATACCAAATTTCGAATGGAAAAGGATTAGAGCACGAGAAATGGTTCTATTAGAATAAGAGACATCACTCTTTTTCCAGTAAGTTTATAGGAACGGGGACTAATACAATTTTATTGGCCTAGCTTGAACCTTAAACACGATTGTTTCTATCTACACAGGTTTAGTTAGGACCGTCATTGAATATGCCGGCATTGTGTGGCGACCGTACTACAACATACACAACAACAGACTAGAGAGAGTTCAGAAAAAGTTCTTGAAATACGCTTTGAGAAACCTAGGGTGGCAAGCAAAAATGCCGGAGTATCGAGTCTTGTGCATGCTGGAAGGTTTGGACACGCTGGAAACCCGAAGAAAATCGATCGATGCACTGTTTCTAAAGGACTTAATCTGTGGAGGATATTACTCGCCGTATTTATTATCTTGTATATCTTCGTACGAAGGCCGCAGCAGTTTACGAAGCGTAAGGCCGTTTCAACTAGCTAATCGCATCCAGAATTACGCCAGAAACGAACCAATGTACCGAATGATGCCATTTTACAACACAAACGTCGATGTTATTCAACTAAGCATGTCCAGAGAATAAATCAAAAGTAGAATTGTGCAGTGCTCTTTTACAAATTAACAATTACTGTAGTTATTAAGTGTCATGTATAATATAGAATAAGATAAAGGGCTGAAGCCTAGGATCTAATCAATAATCAATAATCAAGAGAATGGAATAAAATTTGGCATGGGAAAATATTTGGGTACAAGATATGTTTCTAAGATTGCACAGTGGTTCAGATCAAACATTTAGTGAGACAAAATTAATAACGCAAAATCGGTTCGTTTTAGACAACACAAGTTGTTCTACAAAGTTACATCATATAACAAGCGCTTCCTTTTTAAAAGGCAAATTATTAGAACGTGTCAATATCGTGGAAATTCGTGATACTGATTTCTTTCGGTTAATAGATAGTATATAGAAATGTGTATATATAAAGTAGGGCGTGTCTAAAAACGGTTTTAGTTATCTTTTTAAGTTGATATTTTTCGGTGATTGTCGAATCAAACAAAAAAAAACAAAAACGGGTTTTCACTTATAACTTTTTTTACAGCAGCTCCACAAGTTTGACGTGTACTAATTAATTTATCAACACAACAAAACGCATCTTTTTCTTGCAGACTGTGCATGGGTATCTTTTCGTCTTTTGAAGCTAGGAGCATTATAGTGTAAAAAAAATTTAAATTCAAGTAATTCAAGTAAATATTATATACAGAAATAACTGAAGATGCGTTTTTTGTTTAACTCGAGATTTTCAATTTTCATCATGTTTCATTTTCAAGTTTTTCCATCAAACCATTTTCTAACACCTCATATTTTTCCGGCTTTAAAAGATATTAAAAAATTTCTACTTTTGTGCAGATAATAGTAAAAGAAAGCGCAAAAGCCGACGAACTATTTTGTATGTCATTTTTGGCGAGTTTGATTTTAGAGATATATTCGATCAGGCGAAATGGAAGTGTTTCTTTTTAACTGTTAATTGCTGGTAAGGAATTACCTGAAATGTAGGGCGAAAAGATACAAAATTAATTAACGATTTGACCGGTATATGTTCTCAAAAATGTTACATTTGTAAATAATCTGGGAAAAGGCTGAACGAACCGCAACCAATCGACAAGGAAAAGGACAAGGAAGCTAAAACTCAGAGCCAAAGAAATTCAACGCTCATTTTAAATGATATGTACTCACGTAAGAACTTTTACTGGACACAAATAAAACATCGTGTGTTTTGTGTCTAGTCGCATTTGACCGACAGAATGTGATTTCAATGAAAATTAAAGCACTAAACTTTTATACGTGTTTATTTTGTAGGGGAGAGTGGGGTAACGTGGGCCACTTTGAATATCTCAGATGATAAAACTTACATAATTTTCAAGCACCCGCTAATTGCATCGATGGGGAACCTAAAGTTCATAATTTTCTCCTATACAGCTTTTTTTGGCATAAGTCGTGCACTCATCAATCAAAAGGGACCACCATGTCCAAGTTTCAGATAGCTTATTTACATT
Organism: Uranotaenia lowii; assembly: GCF_029784155.1. Lineage (NCBI taxonomy): Eukaryota > Metazoa > Arthropoda > Insecta > Diptera > Culicidae > Uranotaenia > Uranotaenia lowii. Next base: position 44,463,638 of record NC_073693.1, read on the forward strand.
CGCAATTAAGAGGACTGAAATTTCGAGATTTACGAGAATTGCGGGATTAAGTTAAGAAAATAAAATGATGTATCAAACGCAGTTTTGTACATAAAATCTGACTCGCAAAAGAAGCTTGAAACAAAAATTCATAACTAAAACTTAAGATTCGGAATCATGTTTCAGATTCAGAATTAATAATTAAAAAATTGACATATAAAATTCAATATCAGTAGAATTCTTACTCAGAACTCAGATTCAGAATTCGGGATCCCGAATGCTGGATACTTAATTTGGAAGTCAGAATTCGTGAATCAGAATTCAGATTCCAAATTCGGATTCAGAATTCGGGATTCAGAGTTCATGATTCAGATATCATATTCAAAATTCAGGTTCGGAATTCAGAACTCGGGGTTCAGAATTTAGAACTCGGGGTTCAGAATCCCCAATTTAGAATCCAGTATCAGAGTTCAGAATTGTTTTCCTTTAGAAAGGTGATTTGTAATATTTTAATGAAAACCAAACATTTGCTGCTTTGCCACAATTGCTCGGAAAAAAGAGTGAAGGAGGTCAAACACCAAACCAAACCAAATACATATCGTACCTGAGTTTCTCCACCGATCGGTGCACACGTTTGCGTTCCCTTGCAAGAAATCCTCCAACGCGGCGGCGATGATGACGATACTGTTCCGATCCGATGGGGCAATTTATGACCTTCTTTGGCCACCACCACCACTTCTTACTACTCCAGCAACTCCTCCGCCGATTCCTCCGATCCTTGCCTTGCACCTTCGCCTTCGCCAGTTTGGCGGCCACTCTTTGCGGTGATGTTGTTGCTGGTTTCTTTTTTTTCTCCTTGTTATGGTTATTTATATCTTCTTGGGGGTTTGCTTTCTTTTGTTTGTGCTTCTGTTTTAGCTCTTCCGTACCGAATAAAAAAACTCAACACTAACTAAAGTTGAACCTCTTTTCGAACTCTTTGGAACTCGAACTAACACTTGCGGGGGTGGGTGGGTGTCGAAAGAAGCTTTCAAGTCGTCGGAGGGCCACAACAACAGATAGAGGCCGGCAAAGTCCATGTAGGCTTAACTCTTTTTTTTCCACAATGATCTTCTTAACTCTTCATCTCACCGTTACCGATTTCACTGAGCCGAACATTTGCAGTTGTCGGATCGTTTTCGTCATCATCATCGTTGCTGCTTGCTGCACACTTCACTTCAGCTGATTCTTCTTGTGGATTTTTTTTTCTTCTCTGTTGGTTTACCTATTTTCTCTGATACACAGCTGGCATTCACCAATACACACCAATCAACATCATCATCAGCATCATGATCACAATCAATAATAAAGGCAACTGGGCCATCTCACGATCATCTCATCGTCACAACCTCAACAGCTCAAAACGATCGATTGATCGCCGTAGTGTCTTCTTGCTGATGCTTCTTCCAGTGCCAATAATAATCGACAGCATCCACAGAGCGTGTTTGGCGAAATATGGCAAATCATCTGATCATGTTGTGCACCGATTTTTTTTTTACTTATTTGCTTCCTTTCACTCTTCCAATTTTCCCGGCTGGGCGGCGCTCTCTGGCCCCCTTTTTTCTCCACTTGCTCCTTCCGGTTTACACAAAAAAAAACTCACACACACTCACTCCTGATTTGATACCCTTCCCCCCACACGAACGATTGCTTCTCACTTGATTTTGCTTGCCCTGTTTGCTGCCCAATTGTGTTTGTGTTTCTGCTAAGTGTGCTGTTGCTGTTGAATCTTCTTCTCCATGGATCGTCTTCGTCGTCGTCGCTGTAGTCTGTTGCAATGTTTTTAACTCTGCTGCCTATAACCTACTGATGCTGATTTAAGCTCACGACACTCTGTTGGGATTAGAGAAAGAAAAGAGGGAAAAAAAATTGAATTGGAAACTTGTTTTTTCATTTTTGTCGAGTTGCTGAGGAGAAGAAATCGGTTGGATTCGATAATGATGGAAGGATCTCTAACGGGGTCATTTGCGGTTGGTGTGTCCTTTCCTTTCCCACATACAACACCTTGCCCTTTCAGATCACCTCCACAGTCAAACCCTGGAGTCCGGTTTTTAGATCAGAGCAACAGCAGCTGTTGAAAAGTCAGTATATCGCGAGGTTGACTCCAAAGGAGTTGGGGACTGATGCTGTGTTTTGGATTTTCTGAACAAGCACAATTTTCAGCCTTTTTTTCCAAAAAAAAATCTTATTGAAATTCATAATTTATCCTAAAGATAAGACCATATTTCTCTAAATCCTAGTGTTAATCTTTGCCTTTTTCCAAGGCCATATTATGGGGAGGAGGCAATGGGGGGCGATAGCTTCGAGCCCCCCGACTTTGGGAAGCCCCTCGAGTACAAAATTTACATTACTTTAATCCAGGGTTGCAAGCGATTTTGCGTTTTGAAATTCCAAAGTTTTTCCCAGTTTTCTCCCGGTTATAAATGATGATTCTCATAGTATTTATTATATTCGTTTTTTGGTATATAATCATGGTGAATTAAAAAAAAATTAATGTAAAGGGCCTCAAGTTTCTACACCCATAGAAGAGGTTGCAAAAATCCAATGCCTATTGAGCAAATCTCTGTGCCGATAATGCGCTGAAATGTGCACTGTGCCGAAGATGATATGTTTGAAAAACCGTAACTGGCATTAGGACTCGGCTCCCAACTAAAATTATGCATGACCACTACATTGAAGTGAAACAAGAAAAACATTTTATGGGATTTCCTTCCTATTGGATAATTCATCCCAGAAACAAGAAAATAAAAATATAAAATACAATGCCCGTAGGAAGAGTCGAACTCGAATCACCAACTAGATCGTCTAGCCAGTCCGACATCCTAACCAGTGTACTATTTGAGCTTCATACAGAACGAGGGATATTTGTCATAGGCTTTCTGCCGCCGAACAATCACAAATAAAACGTACGACGATGGCTTCCCGGCGTTTGGCCGCCTTTCAAGGTAGTCCTTTGTCTTGTGATGGTAACGGGAAAGGGAACGGGAGTGAAGGCAAAGGAAAACCCATTGAATGAGAACTGTGCTTTGCTTACTGCCTGCTATTACATACACACGCTACATATACACAGCTGCTAAAGCCGGGCAGCTTTGCCGGTAAATTGAAGGAATGTTTTTTGTTGTTGCTTTTGCTACATACAAACGCACAGCTTAGCCGTGGTTGTTTGCCGGTTGATTGAATTGAAGCAATGTTTTTTTTGTTGCTTTTACTGCATACACACGCACAGCTTGGCCGTGGTTGTTTGCCGGTGGACTGAAGGGATTGAATTAGAAGGATGTTTTTGTTGTTGCTTTTGCTACATTCACACGCACAGTGCTCGGTTCGCTGGCTGCCTGGTGTTGGCCGGTATTTGTTTCCATCCTTCTTCGTCTTATGATGCGATAGGGAGGGACGTGAAATCGTTTTTATTTTGTTTCTTTCAGACATACGCAATTCGGTTGACTTGGGAGGTTAATGCCGGTGGGAGCAAATCGAATCAGCACCGGTCGCGTTATCTTCTTGTACCAATGATGCTATGTAATTGACTACACGCCATTGGCACAGAGGCTGAATTTTGGGTGTAACAATTGTATCCCAAAACTTGTTAACCAGTTAGAAATCTTGACAAATATTTCGGCTTCTTTTACCACGTAGTCTTTTCGTATCAAAAAACAGATTTTCATGATTTTTTCCAACGGATTTAACGAAATTTGCATTTATTTGTTGTTTTGTTCATCAATTTCAACAATTTTGCAAAAGTAAGTCCGGTTAAATTGATCTTGAAACTATAATGTGCCACTGTGAAATTTTGAAGAATTTTCATATAATTCTAGAAAAAAATATAAGATCTATAAGATTGTATAGAGAAATATATACGTATATTGAATTAGTCTTACAAAACTTAAAATAATCAAATATTTAGTTATTTCCTAAATGCAGTTATATTATTTTTTACAAATCCAAAGACATGTTTAAGAAAAGATTGTTCTTTTTTAAATACAAAACTATGAATAACTCTTGTAGTAGTCATAGTCAACTAAGATTCGCGAAAATATAGAAAATCGTGTATAATACAGAACTGAACTTTAATCGTTTGTATATAAGATATTCTTTGTATCATGGTAAAGACCTTCGATTTCGACAGAAGCTTGTTTTTGATTTTTATTTTTAATTTTATTAATTTTTACATAATACATTTGTATATTCCAGCGTAGGAAACTTTAACGCAAGAAGAATTATAAACTTAACACTTGCGATATAATGCTTCGTTCTCAGGCTGATGTCATGCTGAAGCAACTAGCAACGCGACCTACAACGCAACGTTCACACGACTAACCAGCTCTCATTTGATCTCCATGGAAATCGCGCAGACCTGTCATACTGGTCGCTTTGTGTAGCGCGACCAATCTGATGCCAATGTGTTTAGTAGCGCGACTAGTAGGAAATCCAATAGGAACATTGTTTTTTCTCGATTTGAAGCAGTGATTCCGGGTTTTAAGCACAATAGTACGAAGATCTGTCCGAACTTGTGATAATAAACTAAAAACTTTCTTAATCGACGAGAAAATTTTCATGAATTCTTAGTTCCGGCAAAAAAACAAGGAATTTTGTCGGTTCAAATTTCGGCATTCTTGCAATCCGGGTCGTGATTTGATGAGTTTTTGATGGCTCCGGAAAGAAAGGAGACGATCCAAAGCATTATCAGATGTAGAGAAGTGATGATTTGTAGGGAATTTCAAAGTGACAGGTCGCGCCAGCATGACATACCAATGCAATGCAACGCAATCTTATTGGAACGTTGCGTTGCTAGTTGTTTCAGCATGACATCAGCCTCAGGCCAATCCAAACGAAATACACAACAACAACATTGAGTAACCAAGATCTTTTTCTGGTGCAAAAGAGGTGTAACTTTGCTTACAAACGTCTCATGCTGCCAAATTGTTTGCTTTTTCACAAAATAATTTGATGAAATATGTTTATCGAACACTGAATTATTTGGCTTCTGAAGTACAACTGGTACAGTCGAACTTGAATAAGCGAGAAACCTCTATAAGTGAGAGAAAACACCAAGTCCCAAGCTTTCCAAAGTTCAAAATCTCTTTAACTGAGAGTGTAAAACCTCTATAAACTAGAGTTATTTTCCTGACTAGACCAAGAAAATAAGAGAAAGTATCGCTTTTGTATGGAAGTTTTGGTACCAAAGTTATATTGGGTTACGAAAGATGAAATATCCATAGTTTCAAATTGAAAATCACTCGAGAAAACTTAAAACTGATGCATTAACTGTCTTATATATAAAAATGGAGGCGTTTTCTTTGTAACACGATCACGTATGAATGGTCGGTCGGAATTAAGTGAAATTTGGTATCCGAGGGTTTTTCGGGCCAGAGATGGTTTGTATAATAGTTCGAGAATCTCACTTTTTATGGAAGAAGGGCTCCTATACAAAATTAACTAGAAACGGGACAAAACTGGAACAACTTGAAGACGATTTTCACGAAAACTGATTCACGAGCACGAAGTAGTTAAAGAACTGTAAACATTTGCCAACGATTTATTAAGGAACGGGTAAAACGAAGTTTACCGGGTCAGCTAGTTTCTTATAAATCAGATCAAATACACATTGAAAAGTTGCATTTATAGATGACTTTAATGAATTTGTATGTTTATGACTCTCTATAAAAAATAACCTGATAAAGTTTGAAACCTCTTTTAGCGAGGAAAAAAGTTCAGTCTTTTTTACTCTAATTTTTCCAGTAATAAGTTTTGTGTTTAGTTTTGTCGGTAATAGTTGAAATATAAATTTATAACATTTGACTTATGCTAAGTATAGCACACTTGCGAAGAGCGAAAAAATGAGATATCTCATATTGCACCGCAATTAGTTAAAAAAGCGATTTAAACTTCGTTTGTTTAATAATGAACGAAAATTCCCGGTTTATGAGATAAATCTATATCGAGACTGTCAAAAACTACTCTTAAATTAAGAAAAAAAATTGAAAATATTTTTGAAATTCCATGAAAAAAATTCAAACATGACAATTTTCCGGTGAGGTGCCAAAATTCCCGGTATTCTCCCAGTTTCCCGGTGACGCGCTGAAATTCCAAAGTTTTTCCCGGTTTTTCCGGTTCTCTAGCAACCCTGTTTAATCATACCAAGTACTAGAAATCTAGAAAAGGAAATAGAAACTAGAAAATTGGAATTGAAACGTAAAATATAACAGGTAAGGGGCCCCCTTGCAATAATATCTCGAATAGTTTCCCTCGAATATAAGCTCAGGGGCTCCCTAGAGTGAGAAATGTAGAATTTTTCCAGCATTTATGAAGGCTGAGCAAATCAGGACAACTTTTTTTCAAAATTTGGTAAATGTTATATGATATAAAATTTTTTTTTAACGAAATCCGAAAAAATCTATGCAAAGTACTGTGATTGTTAAAAAAAAATCGAAAATAAAATAAGGAATAATATTACACATTTAATTTTTTATCGAAATACGTCAGAAACGTTAAAATAGTTTTCCAACCTTCCAAATAGAAAACCAATTTAGATAAAGCTAGCTCAAAAAATTTAGCCCAACTTGAGTTTCCTTTATTTTTTTCCTGTGTATAAATCCAGGAAAATAAAGACTTGTTTTTACAATAATATCAACCAGCCAGACTACACTTTGCTTTACGTGTTCACTTTGCTTTGAAACCCGTATATGCGCGATCTGAAAAATCTCGAATGTCTATCCCAAAAAAAAAAACATCACGTTTTCTTATTTATTAATCTCATAAAGGAATTTACGGCATCTGGAATTATTCTTAGTTCTTAGCTTAATCGAGATTTATACAAATTACAGTTGTCACCTAATTATCAGTTTCTGAATGAAGACTTGCAGCAGAAAATAGGTGAAACAAAGAAAAACCTCTCCCATTTAAATTAAGTTCGAATGTCTTGCACCATTGCAATGTCCTACACCAAGGCTTTTTACGCGGTCTTTTATACGGCTTTTTTTACACTGTTTTCGGGAATTACAGGTTTTTTTTTCACGGATCTCAACATGGTTTTTTTCAGAAAATAAAGAACGGGAAACACATAGAAATGTTTGATAGCGGGAAATCTTAGCTCTGAGACTAAGAACGTGATACATGAGACCTGACACCTGAGACCCTAGACCTAAGACCTAAGACTTAAGACCTGAGACATGAAACATGAGATCTGAGACACGAGACATGAGACTTGAGGCCTGAAAAACACCTGAAACCTGAGACCTGGACATGAGAACTGAGACAAGAGATATGAGACATAAGACATAAGACCTAAGGTATGAGACAAGAGCTATGAAACATGAGACCTGAGACATAAGACTTTAGACTTGAGATCTGGGACAAGAAATATAAGACTATATAAGACATGAAACATTAGATATGATTCATGAGACATGATACATGAGACATGCTATATGAGACATGTCTCATGTCTCAGGTCTCGTGCCTAAAGTCTCATGTCTCAGGTCCCTGGTCGCATGTCTCAGGTCTCATGTCTCAGGTATCAGGTCTCAGATCTCAGGTCTCAGGTCTCATGTCTCATGTCTTATATCTAATGTTTCATGCCTCATGTTTCAGGTCTCAGGTCTCAGGTGTCTTGAGTCTCAAGTCTCAGGTCTCAGGTCTAAGGTATCAAGTCCCACGTCTCAGGTATCAGTTCTCAGGTCTCATGTCTCAATTGTCAGGTCTCAGATCTCAGATCTCATGTTTCAAGCCTAAAGTCTCAAGTCTCAGATCTCGAGTCTCAAGTCTCAGGTCTCAGGACTCAGGTCTCAGGTCTTAAATGTCAAGTTACATGTCTTATTGTTTCAAGTTTCAAAGCTGCAGAATTTGAATGGTCTTTTTAACACGCTTTTCGGGAATTAACACTGTTTTTTACGCGGTAGGTACGTATATCAGTGTAAAGAAACCTTACTGTTATACCTTAATTTAAGCTTTACCGACATTTGTGAGGAATTTTTAATTTATGTTTGCCGTAATTGATTAAAAGATTTTACAAAAAAAAAAAATGAATTTTATCCGGACAATATCAGAGCAAATGTCGGGAATTATTCAAATTTAAAAAAAAATGAGGAACTTGAAGAAAAACATAGAAAAAAACGGTCAATCTAGAATACTCACTTTATAAGCATAAGTTTTAGTATGAATAATGCAAATTTATTGTTAGTTGCGAAAATCAATTTTAATAATCATTTTTTAGTTGCTTAAATTGGTCCAATCGCCCATACTGAGATTCTTTATTAAATTTTCATTCTAATTTCTATCTAAGTTTAGATTGAAATTTTTCCAACTGAAGTTTTCTACTATTAATTCTGAAGTGTTTTTATATTAATTTTTTTTACTGAAATAAATACCCTCAATTCAGCATATCACGTGCCGAATAATAATTATCAAATTGTTTTTTTTTAATACAAAAAGAGATTCAATTTATTGACATTTTCAAGCCTTGTGCTGTTTTTCTAAGTTTCACGGTGTTTTAAATTTTTGGAACTCGAGATCTTTGTTGAAAATTCTAAACTCACCTAATTTTTTTTTTCAAATTATTTCTGATTATGCCGGATCAAATTTTAAATCCTGCTTTTGTCACTTGGAGTTGGAATATCACGAGGGGGGGGGGGGGGGGTAGGTGCGGTAAGGGGGGGGGGGGGTGGGGGGTAGGTGCGGTAGGGGTGGGAATAAAAAATAATACAAATTTTTAATAAATTGGAAACAATTGGACAAAAGGTTGCATGCACAAACTTGCATACAATCTAAATTGCACAAAATCGATAATTCGAGTTATTTTCGATCGAAAATTTTAAAATATCTCAAATACAAGAGGTGATACAATTCCCACCGTCTGCAGTTCGGCTTTCGTCCGGTTTTCAAACCTTTATTTTCGAGGAATTTATCAAATTTTTCGAGAAAATACTTTAAACTTTCTTTATTTCGCCCTTCTGGAATATATGAAAAATCGGAGGGTGGGGGGGGGTGGTGACAAAATAAGAATCTGATGGCCTTATGCGTTTTGAACTTTTTAAGTTTTTAAGTTTATTTTTGTCACATTTAGAATAATTATTTGACAAGTATTTCTGTTTCCAATGTTAGATGTGGAATCAAAAAACCTCATCACATTTTTTAAATTTCAACACATTACATAAAGACATTACATGTGTTTATTAATATGAAATTGAAAGAAAATTTATATTTTGAATTAAAAATTTATCAATTCCTTCTTAGACTGTGAATGCAAATTTGTATCTCAAGTTTGTATATGAATGGCATTTATAATTTGTTTCTCAAATATTGATTTGAGACACTGAGTTGTGGTTCTGAATAAAATCTGATTTCAAGGTTGGATTACTATCTTGAACTCCGTATCTCCATTGAATTTAAATTTACTTCTTTTGATTTTCTTTGATTTTTTTATTCTTAGCCTCAAATCTTAATGTTTCCGATTGTTATAATGAAAATATTTATCCTGCTTTAGATGAAACACATTCCAAGGTCTCAACGATGAAATAAAAAAATATTCTAATACCTACCTTTGATTTTTTCTTAACTAGAAAATTTTAGTTGATGATAGCTATTAAATAAATTACGAATCGAAATTTGAAATTAACAGCTTTTATAAGAGTTTTCATTTTCGATTAGTTGGCATATTTAAAAAAATGATTCGTATGGGCCAAATAGCCAATCAGGGGTTGTTTTGGCTTTAAATTTTGAAAATTTTGTCACTAATTTCAATTTTGTCGTTTTTTGCATTTTTGTCAATTAAGCTATTTTTGAAAATTTTGTCAATTTTATATTTTTATTTAAATTTTATCACTTTTGTAAATTCCGCGATTTTTGGTTGAAATTAACCGATCATAAACATCAATGACAAAATTGACGAAATTTACAAAAAAGAAGACACTGTCTGAATTGACCAAATTTGAAAAAATGATAACATTGAAAATGCTAAAATTCTCAAAAATGACAAAATAGATAAAATTAACACAAATGACAAAAGTAATTTCGGTCATTTCGGCCAATTTTGTATTTTTTTTTCAATTTTCGACAATTTTTATAAATTTTGTAGTTTTTGTCAAATTGGCCCAGTTTGTAAATTTTGTTATTTTTGTAAAATTTGTCAATTTTTTCAATGTTATCAATTTTGTCAAATTTGCAAATGTTATCTTTTTTGTCATTTTTGTTTATCGGTCCATTATGTTAATTTTGTCATTTTTTACGGTTTCGTAATTTTTTCTGTTGTCATTTTTGTCAAATTTGTCATTTTTGAAAATTTTGTTATTTTACTTGATTTCGTCCATTTTTAGTATTTTGTAAATTTGGTATGTTTTGACAATTTTGTCAATTGTGTAGTTTCTGTTAATTTAATAACATCTGTCAATTTATATAAAACACTTTCAAAAAATCGTTTTTTTTTAATTTTTTATTTTCTTATTGTAAAACATTTCAAGAATGTTGTGTCAAATTTTCAAGTCAATCGAAGCAAAACTGTAGAAATTATAGGCCTTTATCTCCTCTTATCTAACACTGCAAGAATTCTAGAGCAGAAACTTCAAACGCGTTTTTCTCGAAAGCACATTTTTAAAGTCAGTGGACATCGTCATTTGAAAACTACTTCACCGATTCTTTTCAAATTTGGAACATATTTTCTACATATAAAATACCAAACCCCAACGATTTTATTTTTTTTTTCTTTGGGGAGATTTTACAGATAAAAAATGGCGGATTTCTTCGTGAAAAATCGTAGTTTTTACTTCAAACAGCCACAAAAATTCCATAATTTTTTTTTAAGTTCAATAAAATCGTTGGGGTCCAGAAAAACATCTATTAAAAATATTTTGCTCTGATTTTTTGACTTCAGATTATTCTGTGCTGAGATACAGTGTCCACCGCAAATCCTGTTTTCTAAAAGGCATTCTCGACCGGCTCATTTTTCAATATTTTTCTACGAAAAAATTACTAAATGTTCTTTTAACAATGCTTTGTATAATGCAAAAAAAATGAATACATTTGTTTGAACGACTCTAAAAACTCTAAAAAAAGTAAAAATTGTGTTTTTTTAACCGTTAGACCCTACTCCCCCCTTAATATCCTCAAAATTCTTAAAAGTTTCACACATATTCATTCAGGTGTTTATTTTCAACTTTGTTTCTAAGCTCATACTGATGTGTCACCTCGTGAAAAAACGGGTTACGAGCAAGGTTTTCGACCATCAAAAGGAAGCAAATGAAGCAACAACAAAAAAAGGCAATCAAAAACAAAAATTGGCACATGGTCTCTTTTGAGCTGAGGTTGAGCTGCTGAATGAACGTGGACAGACACCTTCTTTTTTTGTTGCTACTGCATGAGAGGTGTTTCTATTTCAATTAGCCGATCACGTATATTCATCGGAATTGATGTCTCGCGACTGGTAGTTCGTTTCTATGAATGCTCTTGGACATGATGCAGAAAAAGAACGGCGGGTACATGTGAATGTTTTCGGATCGGACTGGTCTGCCTCTTACAATGTGAATATTTTTCACAAATATCTATACTTCTAATCTAGTTTTAGTTGAAGTAAGGAACTCTTGTTTGAAATGTTTTTATTCAATTTCAAGAAAATTATTTTAATCGTTTTATAATTATTTTAAAGTTTTCCTAAGAATTTCTAATTAGAAATGTTTTGTTGATAATACATCCTTATTCATCATTTTTAAATTTTGCCTTTGGATGATGGAATCTGTTCCTTTACCCTATGCACGTGACAACGAATGCAGTCTACAGTTTGTGCTTGGTATCATCTTCCTTCCTGTGATAGATTCATCTGTGCCAAAAAGGTCGGGTGTTTTGGTCTTTTACCGACCAAAGAAAAAAAACGCATGAATGGTTTCGGATATGTTAGTTTTGACGCTTTACAAGGTGGACATACGTACTGTACACAACCCATACGACTTAATTCGCTTTTCAAATTTCGCGCTATTCGATCGTCACGAGTTTTCATTTCTACCAAACTATCCGAGGAAAGATCGTTGCGTGATGATGGACGTCAACAATCCAATGAACAATAAATTAAAAAAAAAAAATCAAAACGTGTTAAGGCGCTTATTCTAACACATTACACATTACACATCAAGAGATGAAAATATTAAAAAACTGGATCTAGCTCATTACTTACTTACTTACTTAATGATCCCGCGCCGATCCTCCGGTGCATAGGGCCGTGGTAAAAGACCTCCACTGTTGACGATCCGGAGCCAGCGTCTTCACCTGGTCCCAGTCAAGATTCAATTCTAGCTCATTCAATAACTGAAATATAAAGTGCCGACATTTTTTCCATAAACTTCCGATAATAAAAATATTTCTTTGATGTTCAAATGTTCGTGTTTTGGTCAAATTTGTGAATTTAAAAAGAGTTATTTAAATGATACTTTTAATTATTGATTTTTCATTATTATTCAAATGCAGATTTTTTTTTAATTTTCAAACATCAAAATTATTTTCATACACTACGTTTTACGTTTGAAAGCCGGTAAGATTTTTATAATGTTAATCATTACAGATTCACAAACGAGTGCAGAAGTAAAACGATAAATGAGCAAACAGATACACATAATTTCATGCAGCGACTCAAATCAAACAATTATCAAAATTATCCATTTTTTAAAGTAATTTTGTTACTTAATTTTTTTTAATTAGCTATTGGTATTTTTTTAAACATTTTTCGTTCACTTGTGAAACTGTATAAATGATTAGCAGGACTTGCAAAAGTATAAACAATAAATAAAACAACAGATAATCTACAAACAGAAACTAGAAACTAAAAAAATATTCATAGAAAAACTCACGAATCATCGGACGAGAATAATGTTGGTAAAAGTTTCCATAAATAATTTATTTTCATAGAAAAAAAATTATTTTTTAGAGTAAGTACATACATATATCGTGAAAAGTTCATTTTTTTGTCATATTTTCTTCGAATAAGATGGAGATAAGGTTAGAGAACAACTTTTTGAAAAACAAACAGATCTAGAAAAATTTCATGAAAATTTTTTAATTTTATTGAATGACAAAAAAGACAGCCTTTTCTAGATATTTTCAAATTAGAATATTATTGGAAAGGCCGTATTTGTAAAGAATTTAAAAATTTTGTATTCGTGTCTTTAGTTAACATGTGAATCTAGATAAAGTACACAATTGTTTGAACAAACAATGTCATATGCAATTCATCTGTTGGTTCAAACATTCTTACCAAATGACCGAAAGCTAGTGAACCTTCATATAAGAGAAGCGACATCTGATCCCTCTTAAAATAAAATATGTGGCAACATCGCCGAAATCTTGGACAAAAAAATCCCCAGCACTGTTTTCGGGCTCAATGTTCAAGCTCTAAAGTGAACGCTTCTTCAATCCAACAAAACAACATTGAACTCGATGCCCGAAGGATCGCGATAAACGGTATGAATGACTTGAATTTCGTTAATAATCAGTTAGTTTTCACCAAAGCATTGAAAAAAATAGCACCTTATCATAAATTCATATGACCAGCTAAAAAAGTTATCTGTTTGAACTATAACAACAATCACAATACCTTCCTTGGTTGAGTTTTTAATAAGAAAGGTAAAAGCACTGCGACAAAATGCTCGGATCGATTGGAATCGATTTTGACAGTTCTTTTGCTCGGTTGGAATTTCGTGATTCAGATGTCACTTCTCTTATATACGGGTTCACTACCGAAAACATATAAATTTAAAGATGTTTTGTAATTTTAAGACCCCTGATGAAATTGTTTTTTTAAAAGAAGTTTATTCTAAATTTTAGTGGTGGTAGTAGTTCTTATTCTTATCTTTAAACTTTGCTGAAGAAACTGTATAAACATTCCGAAGGGTTTACGATCCATTTAAAAAAATATTTTGTTTTCAAAACAACAGAAATGTTCATTTTTTTGCGTGAAAATTTCGAAGTAGCAAAAAGTAACTTTTTAGTATTGCCTTATGTAAACTCTGAAAAATTTATGCTTATTTTGAGAACATTTCCTATTTGATTTTTTTTGTGTTGTGTTGCTTATTTTGAGAAAAAAAACCTAATCATAAGGAAGAAAAAGTTTGTTTTTTTACAGTGTTAGTTCGTGAGTTTTTCGAAAGTTTTCCTTGACAAAAGCGGGAGATTTTGAGGAAAAAGCGGGACGGCGGGACATTCAACAAAAAAGCGGGACATGTCCCGCTTTTGCGGGACGGATGGCAACCCTAGCATAACTAGGTATAATTTTGCCATAAAAGTCTGCTCGGGAAGAGTCTTCTATACGTGTTTCAAGTTAAAATCTGATCATTTTGATTTTAAAGTTTAAAGAGCTGGCCAAATTGACCGTGGCCAGGGCCAGATGTCCCCGAACCAGACTTGTAAACCATCGACATTTTCTCTGACAGTCGCACAGCCTGCTTTTATCAGTATCATTGTTCGTGCCATCAAACGAATGCGACCGAAAACTTGCCGAACAGTCGACTACCATCAAACGAAACGACATTCATTCTTCTTTGTGTGATTGTCGAATGAAATTTCGTGTCTTGGTACACGAGAGGGATAATTTGATGGTCAAACGACCATCATTCCCGACAGTTTACGACATCGCCTATCTCTTTCACGCAGCAGAATTTACAGACTCAATAAGCATATGCAATCTTTTCTATTCACTCCCTCCTGTTGAAAAAAAAAAAATGCGTCACTCTGCAGCGCCGGGTGATGTTTGGATGTGTTGGTCGAGCAATGTGGAATGATTATCTCGATTATCTACGCAAGAGGGATGACAGTCAAACGACTAACCACAAAAAAGATCAAAATTTCGTTTGACATTTTTTTGCTCTCCGCTCAAACGATTGCGCTCTCCACGATTGTCACGAACGATGTGTGGTGATGGTCTCCGGAAAAATTCAAACGATGGTGACCAATTACAAGCCTGCCGAACCACTGTTATTGCCAAACTGAATAAAATTTTCTCCAGTCTTTAAACATTTTTTTTGATGACCGTCGATATGAGATCTTTTCGAATGTCATTGGAAAATGTTATGCGACTGTTACGATCCCGACTGTCTTTTGGATGACATTCTCATCACTGCTGCTTAGTATGCATGGTATTTAATCGATAAAGAACTGTTGCCTTTTTTGCTAACTGGTTGGTGTTCAATGAAGAGGATTGTTCTTGAGATGATTACCCACTTGTACAAATTTTTTGTAAAACTCGACGAAAAACGTCGATAAAATTCAACAACATAATTCATTTAGTTATTTTGAAGCTATTTTAGTTGAGGTAATAATAAAAAAAAGTTCTGTATGATCGAATAGATTCAAAAACATGGCTTGCGAACGATTCGGCAAAATTCAAATGTCTCAAAAAATATTTGTATCTATTGCATTGATTAAAATTGACAGAATATTGTTTGGAAGTACCTTTCAGCAGGATCGGCAGGATAATTACGCCCGGATGGATTTCCTCTTCGGATGCAGCAGGTAAGTTTCCCCTTTTGATGTAGCAGGTAAGTTTTCTTCCTTTTCAGGTGATGAATAATTTCCTCTGGTTCCAGGTAAGTACACTTTCGTTTATTGTTCAACCTTCCACTTTTATTAATTATTTAACTTCACTTTCCTTTTTTACAGGTACTTAACATAACTTTATTTAACTAGACTATACTAAATTTACTTAACAAAATTCACAAAAACAATCCAATTTCAATATCACAACAGAGCAGAGTGCGTTCGCCGAGCAGTTTACGTGTCAGGTGTCAGTGCCGATAAAGAGAAACACATGACTTCTCGATCGGCCTTTTATAACCTATAGGGATGCCGGAAACTTTTCTTTTTCTTAGGATGTTTCTTAACTCCCCAACTGACAGCATTCCGACGACAACCCATCGCAAAAAACCCGACGGCGAAATGTTTTACCAGTGGGCATTTTCGTTTCTACCCATTTTCGTGTGTGCGCGAACATCCTGGCCCCTTCAGAAACAGCGTTTCTGACGATGATGTTGGATAAATTCTTCCGTGAAATGAGTAGATTCCGTTCAGCGTGGAGATGGCGATGATGATGTTTGTTTACATCTGTCTCGTGTGTTTTGGTCGGTTTTATCGGTTCGTCTGATCCAACAGTTGAAAGTGCCTTGAAAGGTATAAATTTGGAACGGGATCGGAATCGCAACTAGAACGAAGGCTGCTGCATGGTGTTGTTGTTGTGTTGTGTTTTCGTGGTGTTGTGCTCCATTCGAGAAGTGAAGTGCTGAAAATATTCGACCCAGTAGCGAAGTTGGGAGAAAATAATATTCTTGGACAGGAACTCACCTGATCCAAGTCAATATGTGCCTTGGATATTATTTCTACACTGGATCCGAAATTTAAAGCTCCTTCAAGCACGAATCTCGTCTGGTGTTGATTGCTCAGCGCTGGATGGTGTGATTGATTCCTCCAACGATGGTGCAATCGGCAGCAGGCAGATTTTGGACACCGGTCGTGTACAGGATCCTTTCGCTGTCCTCAGAGTGACCACTCTGACTACTCCGTCGCTGCCAGGATGGGTCTGTACTATTCTTGCCGTCGGCCAACGCATCGGTGGAGTGTTATCTTCCTTCAACAGGACGAGCTGGTTTTCCTTGATGGAAACAGGTGAGTGCACCCATTTGCTTCTTGGTTGTAATGTATTTATGTATTCTAGATGCCACCTTCGCCAGAGATCCTGAAGCAGTTTTTGGATTTGTTGCCAATTTTTTAAGCAGTTGAACGGAATCTCACTGAGCTCGTCATCCGGAGCAGCCTTTAATGCAGAGCCGACAAGAAAGTGCCCGGGTGTCAATGGCTCATAATCCGTTGGATCGTCGCTCAGGGGAACAAGAGGACGAGAGTTGAGGCAACTTTCAATTTGACACAGGAGAGTCTGCATGTCGTCGTAGAAAAGTGGTCTGTCCCGGACAATACGGATGAAATGTTTCTGGGCAGAATGAATTGCAGATTCCCAAAGTCCACCGAAATGGGATGCTCTAGGCGGATTGAAGTGCCATTTGATGTTACAGACTGAGCACTCCTGGTCAACCTTGCGCGAATAGTCTGGCTGGCGAATAAGTCGTTTCAGTTCATTCTTGGCTCCGAGAAAGTTTCGGCCATTATCAGAGAAGATGTCGGAAGGTGGGCCTCGACGAGATACGAATCGTCGCAAGGCCTGAATGAACTTTGCTGTTGTCAAGTCGAACACCAGTACGATATGTACAGCTTTAGTGCAAAAGCAGACAAAGACTGCCACAAATGCCTTTGTTGGGGAGGCTCGCCGATGTGGATGCTTCAGCAGGATTGGGCCCCAATAATCAACCCCCGTTACCGTGAATGGACGAGTGGCTGTGATCCGTTCCTTGGGCAGCTCAGCCATAAATTGTTCAACCAATTTAGGGCGAGCTCGGAAGCAAATGGTGCAGCGATGTACGATGTTTTTGGCCAGATTCCTGGCCCCTATGATCCAATATCGTAGGCGAAGAAGTCCGACCAGTAGTTGCGGTGAAGCATGTAGATTTCGTTCGTGGTAGCATTGGACGAGTAACGCCGAAAAACGATGATGATATGGGAGCAGAATCTGGTGCTTGCTGTCGTAGGTTAGTGGTGCTTTGTCAAGCCTGCCTCCCACACGCATTACTCCGTGAGGATCGAGGAACGGAGAGAACCATCGGAGCCGTGATTTGGTGTGGATGGGTTTCGAGTCTCGAAGCGCGCTGATTTCACTGGCGAATTCTTGGAGCTGGACTAATCGTATTAGGGAAAATTCAGCATTTTGGATTTCGGTCGGTGTAAGAATGGTGGTGAGCTTCGGTTGGTTGCGGTTCACGGAGATCCGTAAACAGAATGCCGCTACACGGAGCATATGTTGGAAGGAGGAAAAGCGTTCGACGAAAAGATCAACGAAGGAAGGGTCTGCTGTTGATGCCAGAAGTTTGATCGGGGAAGAACGAGATTCAAGCTGCGTCTCAAATGATTGATCATTCTGATTAACAGGCCAGAACGATGGTTCAAATTGAAGCCATTGAGGACCTTTCCACCAAAGGTCGCACGAAAGAATCGTTCCTGCCTCGATGCCTCTAGAGATGTGGTCTGCAGGGTTCTGTTGCCCTGCAACATGGTTCCAGGAATTGTCCACCGTAGCAAGCTGGATTTTGGACACTCTGTTAGCCACAAAGGTAGTCCAAACAGATGGGCTAGACTTAAGCCAGGCAAGAACGGTAGTAGAGTCGACCCAGAAGAATGTCGTAAACCTCGATCCGAAGGCGGAGCAGACCTTTTGGTACAGTTGAGCCGCTTCTAGTGCTCCGCAGAGCTCGAGTCGAGGAATGCTGCGCCTTTTTAACGGTGAAACTTTAGATTTGGCTGTCAACAAGGTTACCAGAACATTCCCGGAAGCGTCGGTCGATCGAAGATATGCACAGGCGCCATATGCTTGTTCCGATGCGTCCGAAAAGAGGTGAAGCTGAATGTTACATGGATCGGGCAAAACAACACATCGAGGGATTCTGAGTTGCTCAAGCAAAGGCAACTGCGAGTAGTAGTTGATCCAGTAAGTGGCGAGAGAATCTGGTAGCGGTTGATCCCAGCCCCAAGGTTTGTCGTCTTCGGATGTAAGGCTCCACAGCGTCTGCATAAATATCTTAGCGGTTACGATGACTGGCCCAACCAGGCCTAACGGATCGAAAAGTTGTGCGATTTGTGACAGAGCGATTCGTTTCGTCATAAGGGTGTCTGGTGGTTGCTTCAGGAGTTGGATGTGGAACCGTAAGTTGTCGGCTGTTGGTTCCCAGTGTAGACCCAGGGTTTTGATGCACTGGTCTGCTGCGAGCTCGACCGAAGATTGAATGGCACGCCTTTCGGGAGAAATGCCGTCGAGAACCGATTCCACGTTTGAGGCGAATTTGCGGAACTCAAGTCCGCCCCTTCTGCAAAGATGATCAAGTTGAGTTCGTAGTTCTGATACTTCTTCTGGTGAGCTGCCTCCGGTGAACAGATCGTCGACGTAAACATCGCGCTTCAGAATTTTGGATGCTTTGGGAAAGTTCTGGTTTTCGTCATCGGCTAACTGCTGAAGTACCCTGGTAGCGAGAAACGGTGCGCTGGCCGTGCCGTAGGTGACCGTTTTTAGCTCGAAAGTCTGTAGAGGTTCCTCGGGGGAATTCCGCCAAAAAATCCGCTGCAGTGGAGTGTCTCTATCGTCGACCAGCACTTGACGATACATCTGCTTAATGTCAGCGATGAGCATGACCTGGTGGAGCCTGGACCTCAATATGATGGCTCTCAGATCGTCTTGAATTACTGCGCCTACCATAAGCACATCGTTCAGAGATTTTCCGGTTGCAGATTTACACGATGCGTCGAAAACAACTTGGACTTTGGGTGTGGAGCTCGTTTCTCGAATCACAGGATGATGGGGTAAGTAGTACCGGGAAGAATCGGATCCAGCTGTGTCCGCCACTCGATGCATGTGGCCAAGGGTTTCGTATTCTGCCATGAAGTCCCGATACTGAATCTGCAGCTCCTTGTTGCGTTGAAGGCGAGATTCGATCATGTGAAATCGACGTCGCGCAGTGTTGCAGTTGTCGCCTATGTTGTCTGCCGCTTCCTTCAACGGCAATCGCACAATATACCGGCCATCTGGCGCACGTTGAACTGTACGACGAAAATGCTCCTCGCACGCCGCTTCTTCTACCGAGAGACTAGGAACGGCGCTTTCCTCCTCAATCGCCCAAAACCGTTGCATGAATCGTTGGATGTCCGCCACTGTAGCGACGTTGCAGGAAATAGTCTTGAGGTGATTGGACTGCATTACCTTCCCAGAGACCACCCAGCCAAAAACCGAATTCACCAGCATCGGAAGCCCATCTCCAAGTGATATTCTGCCTGATGGTTTGAAGACGTCGAAGAATATTTCAGCGCCCAGAACCACGTCGATGGGATTTGACTGGTAGAAAGCTGGATCTGCTAGCTGAATTCCCTCCGGAAAACCCCAGCTCGAAACGTCCATGGTTGTCGACGGTAGATTTAGGGTGAGTTTCGGAAGCACAAGCAATTCGACGATGGTGGAAAACCGGGTGGTGCGTGAGCGTACTGTGGTGCGGAGCTTCAGACGGGCATGTGTAGAAGAGTGACCAATTCCGGAGATCGAGAGATGAACCTTTTGCCGATGAATCCGAAGCCGTTGAGAAAATGACTCAGTAATGAAGCTGCACTCGCTTCCTGAGTCCAGCAGTGCCCTTGCTACGTGTGAGTTGCCGTGATCGTCGACCAAAGTGACCACTGCTGTTGCGAGAATCACCCTGTTAGAAAGACGACCAGTCCCTGGGTTGTGAATCGCGGCTGACAGTGATGGTGAAGCTGCTTCGCAAGCCGCATTGGTCTCCGTCGTTGCGCTTGCTTCGACTCGCTGGTTGAGGCGCTCCTGATGAGTGCGATCGTCGCTGCACAGCTGGCTATGGTGTCGTCCTCGGCATTTCCGGCAGGTGTTCTTCGACGAACAGTTTCGAACCACATGGCCCTTCCGTAGACAATTTCGACAAAGCTGTTGGCGGCGCACAAGTTTTTCTTTGTCTTCGGAGGTCATTTTTGAGAAAACTGGACACTGATACAAAGGGTGATGGTCGGAGCAAGCGAAACACTGCCGATAGTTGAACTGAGTTGCTCCGTGGCTAACGAGTGGAGGACGAGAAGTCGATTTTTTCGCTGAAGTCGTTGCTGAATGCTCTTGCTGGCCATTGCTCATGCACTGCAGAACCGTAACTCGTCGTTGAAGAAAGCCTACCAGATCTTGGAATGTAGTTGACTCTTTCGCCGACGCAAACTCTTCCCAATCTCGACGAGTTGTTGAATCAAGGCGGATACTCAGCATTCGGATGAGCAAAATGTCCCAATATTCAGTTCTTTCTCCAAGCTGCTTTAGGATTCGAACGTTAGCTTCAAACCTTTCGACCAACGAATGAAGATCTGAAGCTGATTCTTTCTTAAGTTGCGAAAATTCGAACAACGAGTCAACATAAGTTTGTTTTAAGCGTAATGGATTTTGAAAATGCTCAATGAGAAGATTCCAGGCGACGGGATAGTTATTGGCACTGATTGCAATAGTTTGGATTAACTTAAGGGCATCTCCACTCAACGACGATCTCAAATAATAAAACTTTTGGATGTTAGATAAATCACTTGATGAGTGCACCAAAGAAACGAAAAGATCGTGGAAGTTTAACCATTGCTCTAACGACCCGTTGAACACGGGGAGCTTTACGTCGGGTAGCCGTATCTGGGAGGAAGCAGGGAAGTGCGCATGGGACTGAACAGGATGAGAATACGGAGTCGAAGCATGTTTATTTACGGCCAGCAAGAATCCCTTCACTCTGTAGTATTCTGTCTCGAAATGCGATCGCTGCTTGAATTGCTGCTCGACGATTGCCATGTCGTCGACATCGGAAGCTTCCAGCTCAGCTTGGGTCTTGGAGTAGTCTGCCCAGAGAACACCGAGATTCTCTAGCCTCACGGGGACTTCAACTGATTGAGTGTCTTCGTCGTAGTTGTCGACGAAAACCTTGATGAGGTTGAAAGAAGTCTCTAGGCTGCGAATCCTCAATTTTAGAGACTTAATACGTCGCTCTGAAGCCATTTTCAACGCCGGAAGGTCTGGAAATCGAAAACCAGCGGAGCACAAACGACACTCTTATAGATTTAATGGAATTATAATTACCTTCTAGAGGCAATTAGATTGCCTTGTATTTTTATTACAGCAGGAACGAATCCAAATCCGGGAACGTGGAGGTGTTGTAGATGACTTCCGTAAATCGTGTATAGGTTCCGGATGCTCGGAGTTCGACGGGCATCCGGTTCGAAGGACCAAATGGAAGTACCTTTCAGCAGGATCGGCAGGATAATTACGCCCGGATGGATTTCCTCTTCGGATGCAGCAGGTAAGTTTCCCCTTTTGATGTAGCAGGTAAGTTTTCTTCCTTTTCAGGTGATGAATAATTTCCTCTGGTTCCAGGTAAGTACACTTTCGTTTATTGTTCAACCTTCCACTTTTATTAATTATTTAACTTCACTTTCCTTTTTTACAGGTACTTAACATAACTTTATTTAACTAGACTATACTAAATTTACTTAACAAAATTCACAAAAACAATCCAATTTCAATATCACAACAGAGCAGAGTGCGTTCGCCGAGCAGTTTACGTGTCAGGTGTCAGTGCCGATAAAGAGAAACACATGACTTCTCGATCGGCCTTTTATAACCTATAGGGATGCCGGAAACTTTTCTTTTTCTTAGGATGTTTCTTAACTCCCCAACTGACAGCATTCCGACGACAACCCATCGCAAAAAACCCGACGGCGAAATGTTTTACCAGTGGGCATTTTCGTTTCTACCCATTTTCGTGTGTGCGCGAACATTGTTCATAACGCTTTATTTGGCACCGCGTAAGAAAACTTTTCAGATAGAATAAATGTATTTTAAGTTGTGAATGTGTACAAAAACACCAAAATATAGGTGGCCCAATATACCCCCCATTATGTGGCCCATGGTTCCCCACAAGCTATGATTTGCAAATTTGTATGTCATGAAAAATTCCTTTTCCATATGAAAAAGAAAGACAAAACTAAAATAATAAGCGTAAGAGTATATTTTTGTTACGAACTTTAGATTTCTCACCGATGCAATTTTCGGGTGAAGAAGAATATGACGCGTACAAAAGTCAACCACTTATAGAAATATATGCTTAGGCAGAGCGATGACGATGACAGTTGGATGAAGATTTTTATCTCAACACATAGCTGAGATATTCGAGGTGGTCCACGTCTTCCCCATAGACCACGTTACTCCACTTTCCCCTACATTAGAGTGCCCCAAATGACCCGACATTTGAAAAAGCTATGCGCTGCAGATTTAAATTGATCCTAGGCCTAGTACACGGTGTCATGCTACATTTGGCCAGATCGGATCACGGGAAGGGGTCGCTCAACGAGCTTTAAGTTTGTATGGGATTTTGAGACATTTTGTTCGGGACGAAAACGGTTTTCTTAAAGCCTAAACTATGAAAAATATTTTATCCGAGGACTGCATTCCGATTCGAGTTAAGATAAAAAAGTTATAAAGCTTCAAAAAATATTCATCTTTTTTAAGGGCGATATTCATCACTATTAATGAGAGACATTGCTTCGAACATTTTGACGCAGCATTAACAGTGATGAATATCACCCTGAAAAAAGTTTCCCCCATTTTTGAAGCCTAATAATTCTTTTTATCATAAGTCGAATTGAAATGCAGTCTTCTGATGAAATATTTGTCATAGTTTAGGCTTTGAGAAACTGTCTGAAAAACATATTTGAGTTACATTACGAGGTTTCCAAAACTATAAATTTTGTAAAAACGGTGTGTGAACAAGAAAGATAGATTGGTTTCAGTCAAGAGTGTCAAATTGACACTCCAGGGACTGTAACGGATGAAAATTTCAGGGTCGAATGAGGGTTAATAGGTTCAAAAGTACGCAATGGATTGATCTATTTCATGCAGAGTTTCACAAAACAATATGAGATATATAGTTCAATGAATAAAGTAATTAAACCAACATGGAAGGAAATTCTATTAAAATAATGAAAACAGCTTCCGTAAGCCGTTACCTCAGGCGCCTCTACCCTAGGTATACTGGTGAAAGTCATGAATTGTTATGACAGTTAATTGAAAAATTAAGCAGAGTTTGCCAAAAATGTATGCAAATCGACATTTAAAAAAATCCCTGGCAGCTAAATAGAATTCGGTAAAAAGGGCAGTTTTCGTAGTTTTTTTGTACTGTTAACACCCCCAGTAAACATTCGTTCTCGAACAATGCATAAAGATGTCACGTCTTGTTTGGCAAACAATTTATAGGGGTGCAAAATGTTCTATTTATGGACACATCTTCAACCACCCAAAAACATTGCAATTTTCAAAAATAGCTCGCAAGACAAACGGGTGTGTGCATTCAAATCGATGGAAAAGAACAAACAAGAAGAAAAAACAATGTCAAAGACCCATGCGCCCATTACTGTGCGGTGCTGCATTGTCTGACCCTGTTGAAAAACAGCTGTGGTGAAGGTTATTCGAAAAATAGAATTATTGTTGTATTTTTTTTTTCATTTGCTTTTGTGTACCGCTATCCGAAAGTCACCCACATTTCGCGGATCATTTTTCGAGAGCAATATCTCTGCACGGTTTTTGTTGTTGCTGCTGTCTTATTCACTTTTGTTCACATTTCTTGAACTATAAATTACCGGCCTCAGCCAGCAACAATACAACTTTCCCATCATTAGCAACATAAAAGGGTGCCAGATTGTTGTTAGGCTGTCGGTTGTTGTTGTTGTTGTAGTTGTTTTCGCTGTTGTTAGAAATAAATCTCACGCATTCGGTTTTAAGCTTCATTCCACCACAAAGCCAGTTGTTCCGAATAAATTGGTTCGACTGAATGGTTGTTGTATATCTACCTGGCAATTTCAGAAACAGACGATGGTAAAAGAACAATGGAACAACACCACAAGAGACAGATCGTTGAACCATTACACTTGACGACGTCCCCCTAGACTCCAAGCATCAGATAATGTGTTGATCCTGGTGGAGAACCTTTATAAAACCAGCTCGAATAGGAATTGTAAGGGTACCTAGCCTCCTAGCTCATACAGGTAATGTTTTGCTTGTTGTACGTTCCTACTTTCAATTGAACACAACAACTCTCTTTCTCTACACTGACAGCAACAAACAACAAAACACCGGGAATGGTGTGAGCTGTCACTAACACTACTGTAGCATCCGAAAATGCGGGGGCGAAAGAAAAGTAATCTCTATGGTGGTATACGTGCGCGAGTGGAAAACACATTTTTTTTGTCTTCATTATGCCCCTCGAGTGAAAAGGTTGGAGTATTTCACTCGAACGAGCGAGAAGGGGTTTTCATCGCTTCTTTCAGCAGCAGCCAGCCAGTGCCAGGTGATTGAATTCGAGACGCGTTTCTATTAAACGCGGTGAAAGTGTTCTGTATTGTTTGATTACCGAACGAGTGCTGCTGCTTTCGCTTGATGAAACTGTGAAGATGATGGCGGAAACGTGATGCTGGTTTTTTTCTCTGTTTTAATGGGAAAGGATGTCAACAGCCTTCTTAGAAAAGTTATAAATGAAAATTTTAATTGAACAACATAAAGAAAAACAAACATTTATCCTCATTTTTCGACCATATCAACAATAGAAAAATCCAGAAGAATGATTTTGAAGAGGTATTTAAAGGATCAATTTAAGCACGGAAATTTCAAAACATTTACGTCTAATAACCTGAACCAGTATCTTGGTTTTAATCTACATACAGTGAGCGAAATAAGAATAGTACCACTATGTGTTTTGTCTGTTAAAATATGAATGATTGAAATTCACCAAAATTTTCTTCTACAATTTGTTTTGAATTGATTAACGGATAAATCAAGCATAAGTATACTTTTTTTGGACGTTGCAATCGGCGGTGAGGTCCAAAAATATGGAGAAAAGGGTGCGAAATAAGAATATTACCACTTGTATTTTTCAACAAAAAACAAGATTATTTCTAGAAATTTACTGTGTAAAAGTGAATAATAATGCTCCTACGAATTATTTGAATAGATAACTGTATTTTAAGGAGTTTTCTAGAATTCCAAAGGTTTTAAAAGAGGGTTTTAAGAGATGCTCTTCTAGAACTAAGGAATTTGATATTTGAGCCGAAATACTTTACCAAACTATTTACTTTCTTCATTAAAATGAAGTGAAATAATTAAACAATCAATCTGGGTTTATTTTGAATAAGAAAAACAGGTTGAAATTCTAAAATTTAGATTTTTTTCAGTAAACCACCGTAGATGGCAGCACTATCTTGCAGTTAAAATCCAAATAAAGTCTCAATATTGATTTTCCAGGTTTATTTAGGCCCATAATCATCATTTCTAGATAGTTTTCCAACACAGTTTTTTTGGAGTTCACGCAGCAGAAAGCTTTTCCGGATTTGCAAAAAAAAATCACCAGCACAAGAATACACCACCGCCAAAATTTCTGCTCATCTCAACTTTCAATTCAATTTCAAATCATACCAATAATACTGCTAGTCGTCCAGTTTATTGTTTATTATATTGGTATCATCTGACAAAGGTGGGTGTCTGAATGAATAAAACTTAAATCTAGGTTTACATAAATCGTTTTCTAGTTTCTTAGTCGTTCACTCATGCTATGCTCAATCCGTTGTTTGAAAGTTGCAATGGACACATTAAAATCGAATAGGGTATAATTACGGAGGAAGCATATTTTTGCGGCACGAAGGGGGTCGTTACTGCCATAGCGCGTACTTCGTGGTTCCAATGAGAGCCAGTCTCGATTACGAAGGGTTCGTTCTGGAGCATAAATGTTACAACGGGAAAGCAGCCAACAGCAGTCAATTTCATTTCTCAAGATCTTTGCCACGAACAGTGATCGACCAATGGAATGACGATCCGCCAGCGTATGGAGTCCAAGCAGAGCACATCGTTGTGGATAAGGCGGTAGATTTAACGGGTTTTCCCAAGGTAGTTCACGGAGAGCATACCGCACAAATCGCCGTTGAATTGCTTCGAAACGCGCAACCCACAAAGCCTCAAACGGCCACCATACCAGATTCGCAGATTCCAATATTGATCGAACCAGGCAGCAATATAAAGCTCGTAGGCAGACGGGATCGGTGAATTCTGTACTCAGGTGTATAATGAATCCCAGCGTTGGCCTTCTCGAGTACCACAGAGTAATGGGGCTTAAAAGTCATATGACGGTCCAATAAAACTCCAAGATCCTTTATCTGATCCACACGTTGCAATGACTCATCCAGTATGCTGTATTCATATATGAATTGATGTTTTCTCCGACCGAATGTAATAACACAACACTTAGCAACGCTTAAAACCAGTAAATTATCAGCACACCAGTTCACAACCATGTCCAGGAAGCCTTGTAACTCGTAACAATCAGCTAAACTGTTCATGACCAAAAATATTTTTAGGTCATCCGCATACAGGAGAACTCCACAGCTAATCAGAAGCAAATTAATGTCATTACAGAACATTGTAAACAACAGAGGGCCCAAGTTGCTACCTTGTGGAACCCCAGACTTTGGAATAAAATCAGGAGATTCTGCAGAACCAATTCTGACAGCTAAACGGCGATTCGTAAGATAACTTTTTATCCAAGCACATAGTCGTTCAGAACATCCCAAACGTTGCAATTTTTTCAGGAGAATATCGTGATTCACGGAATCGAATGCAGCCGAAATATCAGAATAAATTGCATCAATTTGCTTTCCGCCATCCATTTGTGATATGCAATATGATGTAAAAACTGTCAAATTCGTGGTTACCGATCGTTTAGGGAAAAATCCGTGCTGATTTTCAGAGATCCTGTTCCGACAAGCTGAGAAAATTACATCGTTTACGATCCTCTCTAATACCTTCGAGCAGGCAGCTAGTGATGGGACACCACGGTAGTTGAGAATATTTTGCTTATCCCCTTTTTTATAGACTGGGCTCATAAACGATCTTTTCCAGAGGTCGGGGAATTTTTGCTGTTCTAGGGACTGGTTAAAGATGTGAGTAAGTGGTTTCACTAAAAGAGTACGACACTTCTTAAGAACGCACGCCGGAATTCCATCCTGTCCGGCTGATGTAGTATATTTCAGTTTACCAATGGCTTCAAGAGCCATTTCCTCGCTTATAGAAAAAACATCCAGATTCAACACATCTATGGGTAACCGTGTGACGGCTGCGAAAATTTGATCAGCAGTTGGCGATAGATCAGAGAAAACACTGGAGAAGTGCATCGCGAAGAGGTTACATTTTTCTTCAGAAGACGTTGCAATTCTATCATTTAGTTGGAGTACCGCAGGCAGACCGGATTCCTTCCGTTTTGAGTTGACAAATTTCCAGAACTTTTTCGGATTGCGGCGAAGCTCCCTTTGCGTACGAGCATCATAGCGTCGATAGCAAAAACGGTTGAAACTGCGATATTTTCGTGTAGCAATGTTCAATTTCATTTTAGTGAAAGGGCACCTGGAGCTAGTGAACTTTCTAAGTAATTTAGAACGTAACTGTTTTAACCGCTTTAGACGTCCATTACTCCAGGGAGGTCGAAGAAGAGGTCGCACCAAGGGTACTGAGTTGTTAAAAACATCATCCAAAATTGAGCTAAATACTCTCACGGCAATATCAACGTCCGTACAATTGAGGAAATCCGTCCAATTGATTTCAGAAAGCACTCGATTCATCGTGTAAAAATCTGCGCGATTGAAGTTGCGAGCTGAAGTATCGAACGCCTCATCAAAAACGATAGGGTCTGGAGAAGAGATATCAAAATTGAACGGAGGATGGTACGTGTCAATCGGAACAACGGCATCGATGGCCTCAGTGACCGAGCTTATTGAGATAGAATCGTCCGTAAAAACCAAGTCCAGCGTTCGGTTTTGAGAATTGCGTAGAGAGTTTCTTTGATCCATTCCATTCAGTTGCATTCCATCCAAAAGTGATGCACTAGCCGATGTTAATACTGAAGTAGAGTCTATCATCATACTGTTACTGTCACCACGAATCCACGTCAATTGCGGTTGGTTGAAGTCACCAAGACGAATAACGCTGCACGAAGGATGTTGCAATCTAACTTCAGATAAGCCATCAACAAGCTGATCGATAATTGATCCATCTTGACTTTTTTCCGGTGGAATATATGCTGTACCAATTAAAAACGAACTATGAGCATGAGAAACTTTCACCCACAAAGCTTCTATGCAATTGTTATTAGTCAAAGTAACCAATGATGCGCTGAACTTGTTTAACACCGCTATAAGTACTCCGCCACCCCTGCTACGACGACTATTGACACTACTTCTGTCACAACGAAATACATTATAATCTGAGCCGTACAGCTGACTAGACGGTACTGAAGAATCGAGCCAGGTTTCGGTGAATGAGTAGATTTCGTAGCCGAGCTCTGATGTAGCAACGAAGCACTCACAAATCTTTGATTTCAAACCACGCACGTTCTGGTAATACAGGCGCAGCGCGTCAGATGAATTGGATGCGTCAATTGGGCGTGTTTTGCGATGGTCAATAGGGCGAGAGCTGCAAATTGAGGGGCAGTCATTGAACGCAGCGGGAGAAGAAGAAGGGTACTTGCCTGAAAGCACAGGCTGGAGAGCCCCGTTGCCTTCTTCAAACACAGGGCCGGGACGACTGTTGACGCTGGCTGGAAACTGCGCGACTGTGACGAAGGGCTTGGGGGCCTCCAGTTCATCAAGCTATATCGGAAAGTACAACATTATTCTGATTATCGGTCCCAAAAAATCACTTTTAGTGACCTTGATGAAATTCTAATTTTTTGATTTTGTGATCTTAGAATTTCCAAGGCGGTCACACGGTACCAAGTACTTATTTCTTGACCATAATCATCCAGCACACTTGAATTAATCCCAGATATTCGAAAATGGGCATCAATTCGGTTTAATTGCAAGATACTGCTGCCATCTATGACTTGAAACTAGAACAATAGTGTTTGACTATTTAAAAACATTAGTATTTTTGAATTTGGATCCTGTTTTTTATTTAAATTTAGCCTCAAATCTATGTTTCGTAAATATGCATCATACTAATGAATGTTAATCAAGAAGCAGTTTGATTAAGTATTATAGCTCAAATATCAAATTCCTAAACGCTAGAGGAGCATCTCTTAAAACCCCTTTTTAAAACCTTTGAAATTCTAGAAAACTCCTTAAAGTATAGTTATCTATTCAATTAATTCGTAGGAGCATTATTATTCACTTCTACACAGTAAATTTCTGGTAATAATCTTGTTTTTTTGAAAAACACAAGTTCTACTATTTTTATTTCGCACCCTTATTTTTCTCATATGTTTGGTACTGAACGCCAATTGCAACGACCAAAAAAAGTAAAATTATGCTTAATTTATCCGTTAAACAATTCAAAACAAATTATAAAGCTAAGTTCTTTTAGAAATGGGACAGTTACGAATGCGTGTATCTCAAAAACCATTCGTTTGATCGAAATACTTTCTATGAAGGAAATGAAGGTAATCTTATTATTATTATAATTTATTAGAGACCTTTTAACCACCCGGGTCATTCGGGTCTGTAAAGGTAATCTTATGATAATTCAAGAAAAAGTTTGAAAAAAAATATTTATCGTTTTTTGTAAGAAAAATGTTTACTTTACTCTAGGTACCTCCCTTCAGCCGGCGCACACTTTTTTCAGTAATGATATTGATCAGTTTTTCCAACTTTTACTTCGTCTAATCTGTATTCTAGGTAGCTGCATCCACCTCCTTCAATTTCTGCTACTTTTCGGTCCAATTTTTCTCTTTTAAAAGAAACTGAGGGCAATTTAGTGGATACAGCTGTTTCCTAATTAACAAAACTTGATTATTTTTGAGCCACTTAAAAGCGTTTTAATTGAATTTCTGCTGGTAAAACTAGACAATAACGAAGTTAAACCGTTATCAAATTAATATTAAAGTATAATCGATCAGTATACACTGCCGGCCAAAAGTTTGGGATCACCCGCTAAAAAACATGCAAATTTTGATCGTTCATATCTCAGCCGTCTTAGGACATATTGCAAATCTTCTGAACTCATTTGAAAGATAATGAGCAATAGCTATTTCGGAGTTGTTTGGCCCATAAATAATGTTTTAGTTTTGCACCTAAAACTTAACCTAAAGTTAGAGCATTTTCGAAAAAACGCACTCAATATTCAGAGCCGATCATCTCGCGATACGGTGAACCAAATTTCAAAATTTGAGTTGCATTAGAATCCTTATTCTATACTTCTCAAAACACAATCAAAAAATTTTGTGCAAAAATTTAAGAATGTACTTTTAATTAATAAAATAGACACTTAAGTTATCGTCCAAAAGTTTGGGATCACCCCTAGTATGGTGTATCGACCAAAAGTTTGGGATCATTTTTTCAAAAACATGCAAATTTATTTCATTCATATCTTTCTCATCTAACATCGTACTGCAGATCTGAAGGGTGCATTTGAAAGCTTAAGAATTATTGTTTTTTCATAAATTCATTAAAAAATTATATTTTAAATCCATAACCATAAAAAATTCACAATCATATGTGTGAATTTTCAAAAAACAAATCATTTCAAGTAAATTGTTTATGGTTATCACTTTAAAATATAATTTTTGTATGAATTTATGGAAAAACAACAATTCCTAAGCTTTCAAATGCACCCTTCAGATCTGCAATACGATGTTAGATGAGAAAGATATGAATGAGATAAATTTGTATGTTTTTGGCCAATACACCATACTGAGGGGTGATCCCAAACTTTTGGACGATAACTTAAGTGTCTATTTTATTAATTAAAAGTACATTCTTAAATTTTTGCACAAAATTTTTTGATTGTGTTTTGAGAAGTATAGAATAAGGATTCTAATTCAACTCAAATTTTGAAATTTGGTCCACCGTATCGCGAGATGATCGGCTTTGAATATTGAGTGCGTTTTTTTGAAAATGCTCTGACTTTAGGTTAAGTTTTAGGTGCAAAACTAAAACATTATTTATGGGCAAAATACCTCCAAAATAGCTATTGCTCATTATCTTTCAAATGAGATCAGAAGATTTGCAATATGTCCTAAGACGGCTGAGATATGAACGATCAAAATTTGCATGTTTTAAGGCGGGTGATCCCAAACTTTTGGCCGGCAGTGTAGGTCGTAGGTTGCGAACAGTTCATACAAGATTACTCTTTTTAGGCTTTTAAAAACAGCGAAATCCGAAGTTTTCGTTTTGATTTTTTTTTGTATTTTTCTACAGGAGCAGAACCTTGGCAAATCATTATATTTTATACAAAAAAAAACAGCAAATACATATTTTAATATGCTAGGAAACTTACCACGAACGGGCTTGATATAGGATTCAAACGCTGGAATTTGTTTGATATAGGGTTTTTCATAAGTTTTGTCTTCCATCAGAAATCATCTGTGTCATAGCCTCGGTACCAGCTATACAGCTAACGATCTCTGGAAATAGCAAAAATCTGTTTTTTGGGGTTAGGTATGCATGACTTATAACTAGGCAACACTTTCAGCTTATCGGAGAAAAAAATTTCTGGACATTTCAGCGATCTACACTATAGTGTTTTGCCTATCCAAAATTAAAAATTCTGAAATGAGACTTGACTTCCCTGATGACCCTTAACCGTAGTTGTCGATCATCTACATCACTCCCAATGCTTGATTTGAACTTTGTGGACATTTTTGACAGTGTTTGCATACTTTTCACCACTCACACACAGTAATTCTTGAATAATCAACGGTTTTGTCAGCTATCAATTTGATAATGATGGTTTTTAAAGGAAACTGTGCAAAATTATTTTTTTTCTTTTTCTCTTGCATCGTAAATATCTCAAAAACGCGTAAATTTTCAAATTTGAAAAAAATTTAGTATAGTATAGTTTAGTTTAGTATAGTATTTTCTACAGGCAGCAAAATGCTGCCAAATTTTTGAATGTCCGATTACTAGTAAACGAGCCATTAGTAAAAGAAAGTGTCCCATTTCTAAAAGAACTAAGCTTTAGAAGAAAATTATGGTGATTTTCAATCATTCATATTTTAACAAGCAAACACACACATTTTTATTTCGCTCACTATACATACATACATATGAGGCCCTTAGAGCTAAAGGGGTAGAAGTGCAAAAATGATCTTTTTTGAGTTAATCGAGCCAAACAACTCTTCATATTTAAAACTATATTTGGTGATTTTTTTCAGAATTTTAGAACTTTATTTACACACCTACTTTAACATTCGGAAGAAAAAACAAATTTTCAGAATTTTATAACTTTATTTTTTACTTAGACATTTTTTTTTTCATTCGGAAGAAAAATACAAATTTTCGGAAAATGACCAAACACAAAAACTTAAAAGCGTGTTTTTTAAAATAAGTTTTTGTTCACTTATACCCCTTCGGCTCCAAGGTTCTCATAAAAATTAAATTCTGACTGGACTGTCTTTTCCCTATAGACTCGGAAGTTCGGAGCCAATTTGAGGCCTAAGAAGGTTACTATAGAGGTTTGAGACCCCTCTCCTTCATTGAAATGGGATCTTCCAAACAAAAGAAACATTGTTCAGGGTGGCCACAACTTTTTCATTATGAAATTCCCGTTTTTTCCCGGTTTTCCCGGTTTTCCCGGTCATAAATGCAAGGTTTTCCAGGCTATGATGGTCAAATTCCGTCGAAGTATAGCAAAATGTTCAACTTATTTCATTGATTTGGATGTTCCATCACATTCATATCACTGAACATTTAGACAAACTCGATTCTATTTAAGATGTTTAACTTCAATTTTCACCTTTTCGAAAATTATTAGAAAACCTGCTATACAAAATTTTTACGGGTATAGAAAAGCTGGAGCTGGCTTTTTGATGGATGTTTTAAACCATGTTCATAAAAATTAAAAAACGGTGGGTTAAACTAATACATATTAAATTAAATAAGTCGTGTCACACATGTCACAAATAAATCAATCAATCAATAATCAGTCCTCAATATGGCCATTTAAAGAACCAAAAGTTGAATACTTTTGAATAAAACTAGCTGACCCGGTAAACTTCGTTTACCTATAAATAAATAAATCGTAATAAATGTTTTATTTCATCTACACGTCTTAAACTTAAACGTGCTCGCTAAACGATTAAAAAAAAATGTAAAAAATGGTATGGCTTGTGTCCCATTTAAAGTTGATTTTGTATGGGGACCTCCCTTCCATAAAAAGTGAGATTCTTGAAACTAATATACAAACCATCTCTGACTTCAAAAATCCTTCGGATACCAAATTTCACTTCATTCCGACCGACCATTCATACGTGATGTTGTTACAAAGAAAACGCCTCCATTTTTATATATTATATGTGATATTCTATCGTTTTTTGATAAGTTACAGAAACCAAGTGTGTCATTCATTACAGTTCACAATTATCTTGTCTCTGTATATTTAAAACTGTTCTGAAGTGTGATCAATTTTGTAACTCGCTTGTCACAATAAATTAAATTAAAATGTTGGTTTCAACTGTTTTAATAGACTCAGTCGTTTTGGTGTCATTTTTTAATTTTTTAATCCCTGGGGCCAAAAAACTTCGTCTTGGTCCAAAACTCATTCATGATTTTTTGCAGAATTTTTAAGTAACGAGTAAAATGAGTAAATTTGAACTTTTAGGTTCGTATGGCAAAATTAATTTTGGGGTTTCAAGAGGAAAATTTTCGCTGAACAACTATGTTGAAGACCGTAACTTCGTTTCTTATTAGGCAAAAAAGATATTAGCTATTTAACAGGGGCATGTCTTTTGCATTTATAAAAAATAAATTCAATTGACATCACTGCTTGTGCAACTTGTTTGCCTAATGAGATACGAAGTTACGGTCTTCAACAAAGTTGTTCAGCGGAAAATTTCTGATAGGAAATTTTTAAATTGGCACAAAAATTATCAGCTGGCCCGGTTCCACAGAAGAAACAAAAATGATGTTGATTTTTCTGTACAAAATATTCAATTTCCCATACAAACCTAAATGTTGAAATTTACTCATATAAACGTTACTAAAAAATTCTTCAAAAAATCTTGGATGAGTTTTGGACCAAGACGAAGCTTTTTAGGTCCCAGGGTTTGAGAAATTCAAAAATGACCCCAAATCGACTGAGTCTACTGTTTTAACTTCAGTAATAGATGCAGTTTGGAATGAAATAATTTTTTACTCAAGATTGAGTTGACAAATTCTCAGAGGATTGTTCATAATTGCATCATATTTTTCAAAATTATACTAAAATTGTTTTAAAATTATAGTAGTTATGTACACTTATTTTAAGGCATCTTTGTTCATGAAAACGTTACTTAAACCAAATTATGCCAAAAATCATGGATGAGTTTTGAACCAAAACGAAACTTTTTAGACTCCAGTGTTTGATTAATTCAAAAATTACCATGAATCGACTCATACTAAAGATACATTCGTTAAAATTTCACCTGAAATTTCACCCACTGTATTTTTTAACCGAGGAATTTCAATTTAGAAATTAATATTTTAAAAAAATATATGGAAAAATTATTCCAAATTATGATGATAAAATCAAAGTTCGTAGACCAATAAACATTAGAAACCATTTATTGTTTAATTTCCAAATTCTGAACACTGAATTCAGTACCCATGAATTTGAAGTTCAAGATAAAATTTTCACATGAAATTTA
This sequence comes from Uranotaenia lowii, assembly GCF_029784155.1. NCBI lineage: Eukaryota > Metazoa > Arthropoda > Insecta > Diptera > Culicidae > Uranotaenia > Uranotaenia lowii. The sequence continues at coordinate 44,498,941 of NC_073693.1, forward strand.
AGAAATCAGAGCTCAGTTTTTCAACCAGTTATTATGCAGAAACATGTGAATTTGATTTTAGGGAAAAAGTAACAATTAATAATAAAAAAAATGTTTCTATTTTGAATTAATTTCTTGTGGTGAAATTTGATTAAAATAACTGTTCCGGTGGATGATAAAGTTATAAAACTTTGTGTAATGTTTTCTGGGAAACAACCTCTGTATCAGGATAACAAATTATATAAATTTTCTGCAAAATTCAGCTAAACTAAGCTTGATAAGCTAAAATAAAGTTGAATAGCGTACACATAAGGTAGCACAATCAAAGCGACCTAACTTTTCTTAAACTATGGAAACTGAGTTATAAATTGCATATCAATCTGTAAAGCAATGGAACCATAAATTATAAGGCGTCACCATGGAACAGTGGTGCCTTTGTTTCAAAAATTAATTTTGAAAGATTTTGCCGATTTGAATTCGAATCTTGTCAGATTCTGTGTTAAACCTTTAGTTCTGATGGTATTGGTTTTTAAATTTTAAAATGACTAAGTTATGATTAAAATGAACATATGATAACAAATGAACCGAAAAGCCATCTATGGAAATAACAACTAATTTCAAATCTTTTTATTATCCTTCATTTGAACGGGGATTAAGACATAAACTAACTTTTCTAGTGTCAAAGAAACCAATGAAATTAACTGAAAGAAATCCTCTGTTTTCTCAAAAGTCAAAACTCAAAACTACTCGCATCCTTTGAAAAAGGAAGAAATTTTCTATTTTTTTTTTTTAATAGATATTAATAAGCTTTTTACCTTTTTTTTCAAAAGTTAACCCTTGAATTTCAGAAGTTTAAGCTTTTGGGAAAAAAAAACCATCAGCAAATTTGAGTTCAGCGCCCTGCAATTAGTTAAAATAAGCTCTTAAACCTTTGTCTCCATGGAAAAATGTGAATTTTCTTGCCTTGTGTTATCGAACGAAAGAAAAAAAATTAGTAAAAACAATCAATTCGAATGTAATAATTTGTTTTATTTTGATTGTTTGTTGAAACAAAAGCTCTTTTTAACATTCCAATACAATGATATTTTCCTCATATATGTACTTAACACAAAACGCAAACATAATTTGAGGATGGTACCTTGTTGAATAATTGTAGCAAAGTTAAAGGACTTTAGCATTGTGTCTGAACACACTCTCATTGAAAAGCTCTTATAAATTATTTACAGTGATACTAAAAAGTCCTATTTCAAGGGTATTTCTAGTGAATTTTCACAGGAAATTTTACAAATTGTCTTCAGATTTTTGTTACGAATCAGGTAAAAAATCAATTCATTCGAAATTTTGGTAAATTTCAAAAGGAATCGTAGCATAATCAAGCTTTAAAAAGTGTAATTGATGTTTTCTGGGTAAATTATGACACCTAATTAGTATCGAAAAAAGAATAATTTGAAAGATCACATTAAAAAATAGCTTACGAATGATTTTTTTCACAAACAGGGCGTTTGATAGGAGATCTTTTGCTGATTAACTCTTGGATTAAACACAATTACTGGAAAATATAATATTAGCCTCTTTTAACATTTCCAAGTTTGCAATTAAGAGTTCTAGAATCAAAATTCAACTTTAATTCGCTTTTTAAAAGATTGTTAGTTTTTTTAATGATCGTAATGACATGCGATACTTGAACTAATTTTTAGTGTCTTTTGTAATTTCTTATCTCATTCTTCGAGAAAATTTTTAACTCTGGTTAAAACGAACGAAACTCTGGTTAATAACTCAATGTTATTAATAAATTAGGCTTGTAGACCTCAGAATATAAACTAAACAAGAAACAATACTAGGTAACCTCAAAACATCTAACTTCTGAACAATTTATCAGCACAAAATAATTTATAGGTAAAAATGATTTTTTTTCATGGTGTTGAAATTGGCAGCAAAAAAAAACACATCTGTCGTCCACGGCCGCAGCTTACTGTCCAGAGCTCCTGAACAGAGATGCCAATGTGCCTGATTTTTCAGGCATTGCCTGATTTTTCGAGGCTCTCCCTGACAGCCTGAGAAGCCATTGAATTTCCCTGATTTTTGAAAATATGCCTGATTTTGCCCGATTTTTGCGAATGTCATGAAAAATGGGTAGTGAGGAACTAAAGTAGGTACCATAGCTGAAGTGGAAAAGTGAAAATGTGGCTAAATCAAAGGAGCCGAAAGGTCCCCGTTTAAAAAAGGGAATTAAAGGGAATCTTTCGATTGCTATGATGCAGTAGAATTATCGAACCAAGTAAGCTCATAACACATATAAGAGTGAAAATGTGGAGCGACGACCAAAAAAAGGTCATCACTTTGAGCGAAGTTTCCGTTACTTTTACGTAGCCTGATTTTGCCTGATTTTTATTTCGCCAGTTCCCTGATTTTTGAAACAAAAATGTTGGCAACCCTGCTCCTGAATGACTTTAACCTTTTTTCAGGAAATATATAGGCTCAATTCGTATTTAGGAAAAATAAAGCTCAAGAAAAACAATAGTGACAAATTTCAGTACCATAAAATTTTGCAGTAGTGATTAAAAAAAGTGCTTAGCTCGACAATTTTATGATCATGACCTGATTCATCCTGATTTTATTTTAAAACTATCTGAATTTAGGAAAAAAAATGTTGGCAACCCTGCTCACTGGAAAGGGGTTATTATAACTTTTTTCTTATTTATTTGGTTGGATTTAAACTTCTTCAAGTCATTCATCTTTGGTGTTTCTAGCAACAGAAACATTGGCTGATATGAATAAAGCTCTAGTAATTGCTTTTGTTATTTTCGAGCAGTTTTGTGAGTCAAATACTTCGAATGGCATGCATATTTTTTATCCGGAGCTGGTTGAAAGTAAATTTTGTACTCTATTTTTTCATATCTAGTTGAGAAAATGCTTTCAAATTTTGCCGTTCTAAAGTTCGAGCTAAGTGAAAGCTATCGAAGCAATTGCTATTTTCTTATTCATATCACCTATTGTTGAAGAACTCAAAAACAGATCAAGCAAATGAAACCAAATTTGGCATGGCAGGGTATTTTGGTGCGACAAACGTTTCTATGAATATTTGAAAACTCTCCCTCCTTCCAGTGGAGGAAAAGGCAGCGATGAGAGGACTCCCATGTCAATTTTTTGAATAACGCTCTCAAGTTCGAGCAAATAGATCCAAATTTGGCATGGAAGTGTATTTGGCAATGATTAATGTTTCTATGATTATTTGGAACTCTCCCACCTCCCAGTGCACGAATCTCTCAAGTTAAAAAGTGTACGCATAACAGTTTTTAAACTCAGATAAAATGAGATAAAAAAAATGCTAGAAATGTAAATGAAAATTTAGAAGAATTGGATTGACTTACCTAAATTGAATAGAAGAAAAAGACGCCTAATACCAAATAAGGCACAAAGAAGTCATGCAATACCTCGCTTGGCACCAGCAGTGATGCCAGTTGAATTGATTGTTTTGCATTGCAAAAAGACAGCAAGCCCTTTTCAACAGCTAATAACTTCTTTGCCGGATAAGACACGCAGTTATTGAATTTTGCAATACAAAACCAAAGGTTAAAATAGAATCATGTAAACGTTACATGAAAATTTCGCAAAAAAACATGGATAAGGTTTGAACCTAAACAAAGCTTTGAAGGCCCTAGAGTTTGACCTTAAATCGTCTCAGTCCATTGTCAAGTCGGATTTAAAATTCAGAGCTCGAATTGCGACAAATTGTACTTTTGATTAGAAATGAGTCTCTCAGAGCAAAAGATATTTAGAATAATTTCAAAAATGATCGTTTTTGATTTAATAATAAAGATCGATTTTCATATTTCAAACTACATATATTTGATTTTTAATTCCCATACGAAAAAAAATACAAACTCCGAAAATATATGGAAAATGACCAAACACATCACCTCAACAACGTTTTTTTTTCTCAAAATTAGCTTTGTGCATTTATAACCCTTTGGCTCTGAGGGTCTCAGATGTGTAAAATTAAAACTTTGAATCCTTATTGAAGTTTGAAACCGAAATTTCAGTAGGGCCTGATACAGATTTATAATTCAGGATTTCTTTTGAGATTTTAGAAATGTTTTTTTTTTCATTTATTACTTGAATTAGAAAATGGCTTTGAATCAAAAACAGTTATATTCTTTTTATGTAGAAAAGATTTAAATACCAACCAGACTTAGATTGAAGATTAATAACACTAGTTTACAGCATTTTTGAACTCAGTAAACTGAAGGTCATTTCCAATGTGAAATCGGGCGCTGAATCCGAAAATGAAATTAAAAAAAATCTCAGTAGAACCGTTTTTGAGTTATGCTCCAAATATGAAATTTCGAAAAAATTAAAAAAGTTCTTGTACTTAGATTAAAATATCTGGGACGGTATAACAGTAATTTGAAATCTTTCTTTTACATATTGAAGGTGAATAAATTTTCTATCGATCATCTGAACACTGTTTTTGCGTTTGACCAACAGTATTGCTGATATTAGTGACTTTATGAGAAAAAAAATTATAAAAAAACGCATTTTTTTAGAAAAATTTTGTTTCAACGAAAGTTTTAGACTCGATTGTAGCATTTATTATTTTCTTTTGCGCTTAAATGTCAATTTAAAACAAAGATTTCAAGTGGTTATTCATCAAAATCGGTTGAAAATTGAAGAAGTTATGGCTACTTTACCATAACTGTAATATTTGCAGTTTTTAATAATTTAACGAAGCGCAGTACACTTATCATAAAGCTATGATCATTTAGTATCCGGGCACTTTATTTCGGTCATACCTACATTACTAGAGATCGGATATGCAAAACTTTAGCAGCGTTGTATTGGTTATAAAATGGAATATCTTCTCTATTTCTGCCAGATTTTTAAGTTAACGTGTGTTTGAGATATTTACGATGTAAAAAGACATGGTGAAAATAATTTTGCACAAATTTGCACCTTTTGCGCATTTTGCGCCTCGAAAATTCTTCATTGTCTACTTGAAAACTCATAAACTGTTGATTTTTTCTGATTCTTTTTTGGACCAAATGGTTAAGAAGTATAAGGAGCCCCTCTAGGATCCACACGAAGTTCAAATTAAGCATCGGAGTGGAACCCTTGAGCTTAAATATGGTAAAAAGTCTATGGTTTTTGGGGATAACTGGATGCAGACCCCTTAAATAATGCAATTAATCCATTTCCGGCAGTCAAAAAGTGTACAACCGGTTTTTACACGCAATGTGACAGATGTGTTCTGATGGACAAAGAAATTTAAGTTAAAACCGGATTTAAGAGATCAAATTCTTAGAGATGCCTACTCATGAAAAGGTTCCAACCAGATTCCAATTGCTTTTTCCAGATTAGTTTGTGTAAAATATCATGATTTTGCGAAGGTTGTGCTTCTGTGGTAATAATAATAGATCAATCAATACATGACTGAAAAAACTGTGCAAAGATAAAAAAGAGATTTTATGAAAAAGTAAGAGTATTTTTTGAAATCATTGATGAATTATTTTTTTTATATTTTTATATTAAATGCCATATTAATACCTTCATTTCCTCCATAGAAAGTTTTTCGATCAAATGAACAGTTTTTAAAATACACACGTTTGTAACTGCCCGGATACTAAATAATCATAGGCTTAGTATAGGAAGAATGAAACATGATAAATCTCACTCGCTCTAAGGCAAAATTATTTATTAGCTTACCAGAAGGTCACATGCCAAGTTTCAGGAAGATCTGACCATAGGGAGGGGTTGCTTGAGTCTCAAACGTGAATAAAATTTTGAGGTATTTTGCCCGGGAAGAACGGTAAATACTGGTTTTGCATCAATAACTTTTTTCAGCACTGGCTGATTGTTTTTTATTGTTAATTTTCTTAAGCCTAAATTAAGACAAATATTTCATCCGAAGACTGTAACTCGATTGGATTTGAAACAGAAAAGTTATTGCTGTTCAAAGATTGTATTTTGGTCGAAAATTGTCGTATAAAACGCAATGCGTAAAAAGTACTCATTGCGTGTTGGACAAAATTTGCGGCCTTTGAACCGCAATAACTTTTCTGTTCCAAATCCAATCAAGTTACAGTCTTCGGGTGAAATATTTGTCTCAACTTAGGCTTTAAGAAAATCAACAATAAAAAACATTCAGCTAGTGATGAAAAAAGTTATTGATGAAAATCCAGTATTTTTCGTTCCTTCCGGGCAAAATACCTCAAAATTTTATTCACGTTTGAGACTCAAGCAACCCCTCCCTATGGTCAGATGCGGTTCGTTAAATTATTAAAAACTGCAAAAATTACAGTTATGGTAAAGTAGCCATAACTTCTTCAATTTTCAACCGATTTTGATAAATAACCACTTGAAATCTTTGTTTAAATTGACATTTAAGCGCAAAAGAAAATAATAAATGCTACAATCGAGTCTAAAACTTTCGTTGAAACAATTTTTTTTTAATAAAAAATGCGTTTTTTTTATAATTTTTTTTCTCATAAAGTCACTAAAATCAGCAAAACTATACGTCTTGGTGGTCGGGTGGTTAGCGTGGTAAGACGGTAATCGCTGGTCCACTGATGGCATGGGTTCGATTCCCATCTCGGTACTGGGTGTTAAATGTTAATCTTAAGTTGTCCACGTCATTTATTCAGTCTGTAAAGCCTAAATCGGCTAAGACGGTGTATGTCTTTTAAAAAAAAAACTGTTGGTCAAACGCAAAAACAGTGTTCAGATGATCGATAGAAAATTTATTCACCTTCAATATGCAAAAGAGAGATTTCAAATTACTGTTAAACTGTCCCAGATAATTTAATCTAAGTACAAGAACTTTTTTAATTTTTCCGAAATTTCACATTTGGAGCATAACTCAAAAACGGTTCTACTGAGATTCTTTTGAATTTCATTTTCGGATTCAGCGCCCAATTTTACATTAAAAATGTTGGTCAGTTAATCAAGTTCACGATTTTTTTAAAATTTTGTAAACTAGTGTAATTAGTTTGGATGCAGTTTATTTTAATTTTATAAGGCCCCGAATTCGTCAGGTTGTGAAACTGCTCCAAATTCCTCTTCTCCATCATTTTATGGTTAATCAAATTATTTATTCCAAAATTCCGAGCAGCGAGATTTCTCCTAATTGCATAAAACTTCTTCCTTAAGCTACTGTGGCCACTACGGATTGTTACCACCTTATTCCGGCACCTTTCCATTAAGTTTCCACACTTTCATTCAAACAAATGAACGAACGACTACACTTGTTTCACCACCAGCCAGGCTTTCGCATTTCATCTCATTTCTTTTCGTTTTTCTGTTGTTGGCCTTTCGGCAGCTGTTGGTTGATGACGATGATGAAGCTAATGGGAGGCAAAAGTAGATGTTTACGGTGTTAAAGGAAAACAGAAGAAGTAATTCTCATCATCACTCATCAACTCAACACCCCGTTTCAGCTGCGTTGTGTTGGGTTGGTTGGGGATTGTGTTTATTACGCGCTTCCACAGATTTTTTTTGGCAAAATCCATTTGCATCCCCACTAATACATGAAAAGGGACTTCAATGCACACATGCAAACGACCACCCAAATACGACGTTGCGATACAAGTTGTGTGAGCATCTCTGAGTGTGAGTCAGTCAAAGTACGACGTCGTTTACTTGAGAGGAGGTCGTCCCTTGACCCCCTCTTGCTACTTGACATGGTTGCTTGCGTTTTTTTGTGTATGACTTGAGCACAGAAAACAAGATCAGGAGCATCCGTTTTTTTTCTCGAAAGGTACATTTTAATTGACGTCGTAATCCGGTTTAACACACGGGACGGGATACCCTATTTACCCCGAACAACTGGCTGGTGGGCCAGGTGTTCTGGCAATAAGAAACTTTCATCGAGCAATTAGGGAGGGTTGAGGGTTGGGAGCCCATTTGGGCCCTACACAAAATGGACCCCCGAGATCTGGTCGGATCAATGGTGTCCAACAAACGGCACCGATTTGGGCTCAAGAAAAACACAACTTGGCTCTCGTCGCTCTCTGTTGCTTAGAGGAGGTTGGCCGTCACAAGTTTTTTTTATACTGTAATTTCCTCCGACGTCGTCGTCGAAACAGCACAATGGCCTCTCAACAGCAGCAGCAGCAGCGATGGCGAATGCCCACATCTACAATACACAACACTCGAAAGCAAACTTTCATTTCCACCATAGCAGCGTAAAATTGCACGCATTTTCTGCGTTATTCAACCTTCGCGGGGTCCATTTTCGCTTGTCCTTGCTGAGAACTACAAAACTGTGTAAAGATATCAGATCTAGCTAACCATGGACCCCCAAAATCCACCACCCATGGCGACCTCGAAAATCCACACAATGACCTCTTTTCACACTGAGGAGCACCATTTTGGCATGGAAAATTCACCCACCAATCCAGCCCCAACGAATCACTGAATGCCCCAAAAACACCACCAAATCGAACGGAAATAATCCCTGCCCAATCGAAGCAGAATTCGTATTGGCAAATTTCGATATCAATTTCTAAAAACCCTGCTGCGAAATCATGATGATTACCTTTTTTCCCCGAGACGCAACGCAACGCGAGAACGAACCGCGGACCAACCAACCAAAAACCGTACCGTACAACACTCTACTGTCGGCCACTGCCGTTTCGTTCAAGGCAGAAGGCTAGCGAGCGTAGAGAGAGAGAAACAACCTTTCCCGTTGGACGAAGGCGATGAGAGAGCCAGAGCAATACAAAACCCATACCAGCAACACCCAACAGCAATGAATACGCAAAACAGAACAGCTGCACGACACCACTACAAATCCGCAACTTGCATGGGACAACAAAAACAACAACAACAGCCCTAGCAAGCATTTCAAGGGAACGTCAAAAATATAAACACCTCGCCGAGCAAACTCTCCCTGCGAGAGAGCTACAACAACACAACTACAAATGAGCTTCATTCAACTCAACATTAGCTTCGTTCAATCGTTAGTAAAAATCGGTTTCAACTGGTTTCTGTTAACTGATAGATGTTCAACGAGCCAATGTTTTGGTCGAAACTAGTCAGGTCGTTGTTCAATGGAGCAAGTTGAAACTAGTCGAAACCAATCCAGCTCGGCAGCAGGATTAGTTTCGACTTGGTAGAAGTCGGTCGAAGTCAATTGGAAAGAGACAGGTGATCAACTATCAATCCATTTCTACTTGTTTCGACCCGTTTCTACTAGAGTTGATTGAACAGACATATTGAAATCGCATACTTGTTGGTTTCGTGCCGTTCCTCCGCAAAGGCCAGAGCGAATCGATTCCGGTTGTTGTTGGACCCCTTGGTTGTGTGATGTGTTTGTCGGAGTGAAATGGAAAATGGGAAAAGAAGTTGACAAATTATTGCGTTGTTGATATCTGGAAACAGCTGCGGAAAAGAGACAGACTTATTGGATTCCGATTGCCAGATGAGAATTTATCAATTTCAACGTCTAACAGGAAAATGTTTCCAGTTGGACAGCTGACAGGCTGAAATGTTTCAAACTTTGACAGTTGGAGAGGTTTTCTTATAAGAATTAAAATGGTTTTGAAGATTTCAATAGGGAGTGCAATACGTTCGATTTAAAAAAAAATTATAATGACTACAGACCCCGTTCGATTTTGGCAACACGCCCGTACATTTTATGATGCCAAAATCGAATGTTGCCAAAATCGAACGTTTTTTTCTCAACTTTTTTTTCAGTTATTTTTACAAAATAACAGTTATTATTATCAAACACGTTATTTTTGGTCAATTTTCATCCATTTGTAGTCATTTTTTAATTTTTTTCATCAGGTTTTTGAGGCATTTTCCACTTTTCTTGTTTTGTTTATAATGTCTGCTTTCATTTGTCATAATTGCTGTTTTTGTCGTTCTTCATCATTTTTTAGTTGTTTTTTGTCATTTTCAGTCTTTTGCTTGAATTTGTTTTTTAACTATTTGAGTTTGTCATCTTTGATTGTATCCCATTTACCCGAAAACCATTGCCCAGAATGAATTTTTCCCAGAATGACAAATACCCGAAATCAAACCCCAGAATGAACCATTTCCCAGAAAAAAATTCCCCAGAATGCACCATTTACCAGAAATTTTTTCCCCAGTATGGACCATTTCCCAGAATTTTTTCCCCATTATGAAACATTTACCAGAATGGCACAAATCCCAGATTTTTTCCCCTAGTATTTTTATTTGTTTTTTTTTTTCTAATGAATTCTTGAATATTTCATATGATTCGAAATTATTTTTTTCAAAATGATTTTTTAAATGAAACTACGACTTTGAAATTTTCCAACGAAATTTATTTTATAACCAATACTGTGCTTTGTTTATGGTTTGGGTACTTTAATTGATTCGATGCTTACCATGGTCCTTTAAAACACCGTTTTGGTATCCGACTCCTCACGCTGCGCGTTCGAACTTGAAAGACGTTTTGTCCTTCACGCTGTCGCGTGGCGGACGGGGCTAAGGGATCACCCCTAGCTTTCACGCAGACCTAGGAAGCCCCGGCAGACCTAGACCAATGTCTTAGGGCCGCCGCTTCCGACGGCGGGTCGGCGGCCTCCTCGGATTTGGGAGCTTCGGCGGCTTTGTGCCGCCTCTGCCCCTTCATCCTCGTTGGTTGCGGCTTTGCCGCAAAAGAATAAAGTTATGAAACCCCATTTTTTTGTAACAATTCTTTTTTTTAAATAATTTCTAATAAGGATAAATGTTTTCAATTTTCTGGGAAATGGTTCTTCTGGTGAAAAAATTTCTGGTACATGCACTGAACCAAATTGGGCGATCAAATGTATAGGGTCATTTTAGTAAATCTTATCATTCCCAGTCAAATTTAAGCTACTAAATTATCCTTTCGAAGATATAGGAAAATCCAATAAATTCTATCTACCTCACTCACTTGGTGAAATGCAAAGGAAAATCCAATAATTATAAAAACAAATTTAGTGATTCAATGTATAGGGTCATTCTAATAAATCCTATTGTACACAGTCAAATTTCAGCTACTAAACTATCCTTTCAAAGTTAGAAGAAAATCAAATAAATTGTATCCACTTCGTCCACTTGATGAAATGCATAGGCAAATTCAATAACTTTTATTACTTTACTGCTGCATATATCTGCTCTGTGATGTTAGGTTATGAATTTTTGTTTAGATCGTTGTCAACTGACAAATGTAGCTCAATTGGCTCGATAATTTTAATATTTAGTTATATAATAGCAGCCCATCGATATTAAATTAAAGTAAATGTGAAGGATACAAACAGGTGAGTTCTTATTTTGTATATTTTCGAATGATTTGTGCAAGTTTTGTGAATAATGACTAACGTTTTTAATACAAGATTGGAACAGAACCATTTTCCCCGGAACCATATGAACTGGACATAACCGGAATAGCCAAGGAACTTAGTTGGAAACCGAGCAGGGTCGGCCATGTCGGATTCTTCTAAGGCATCTTCCGGACAACCACTTAGAAAATGTCCGTTACTGCCAAAATTCGTTACTCAACTGATCGCTTCACGAAAATTTGCATTTCCTCATCTCTTTCTCTATTCTAACTGTTTCTAAAAAGGCCTTTTACACACTCAACTAGAACCATTCATTTCCATGTATATATCGATCAAAATGCCTAATCATTATTTCAAAATATTCATTTCTGCTAATGTTCATCTGTATCCTACAATCTCCTTCGCCCCTACTCTTTCGAAGTTAACGATTTGATGACATTAAGACTTATTCTTTTTTTTACAAGTTATAAGAGAAATATGCTATTTCTTTCAATGATGTCCATTTTTTATAGTTATGTTTCACACGGTTTTTTTTTTGCGAATCTTTTTTATTTTTGAAGTTCTTTATCAAAATTTTATTTACCTTGAGTCTTTGTCAAAAAAAAGTTGAGAATAAATATTTGAATTTTGGATTAAAATCTCAAATCAAAATTAAAAATTGAGCAAGGCGCAACATGTTTCGGTAGTTTTTCATATTTTTTTTTAACGAATTCCGGTTTTAACAACTTTAAAACTAATTGTCCTGTGTTTATAATTTGATTTTTGATCCATGTTTTGGATCCCATTAAATATTAAAATTTATCTCAAATAGAAACTAAATACGGAACAAAAAAAATGATGCTCTCAATTCTTTACCAATGATTTGAACTCAAGTCAGTTATGCCGAACTATGCGGTTTAATTTTCAATACAGTCAATAATTTTATTTTATTTATTCCAAGATATATAGAAACATTATTTTTTATATAAAATTGATTCCAAACTAAGTCGGCTCTTGAATCCGAATCTTTGAATTCAATCGATATATCTGAATTCTAAGGACTGTTAAGTTGTTTTTTAAATTTTCATTACACAATGTCACTGTATCGTTTTTCTAATTGTCATTGAAAAGATTTTAAATTTTCTATTTAAATCTTCTCTCTTTTAAATTTCTTTTTTTTTCTATTTTACCATCTTGAACAAATTATAATTTATTTAAAGTTTTTTCTCACTATGTTATTAGGTTATATCTTTTAATATGTTCTCTGCCAATTTGTTTGATAATTTTTTTTCCGCAATTTTTTTTTTATTATTATTTGTATTATTTATTATTATTATTTTTTTTGTTTAATTATAGTTTCAACTATTTTTTTGGATTAAAATATTTAGCACAGTTGTACTTTTTTTTTGTTTCTCATAAAAATTAAAAATTTGTTTTTTTTTCACCACACGGTCCGAATCCGGCTTTATATATCTATGTTATTATCGTTAAAAAAATTTAATTCATTTTGAATATTTCCTCTTCATTCCAATCCCATAATATTTTTTCCTATGCCGTCTATTGTTTTTTTTTTGTGTTTGCTTCACACAACTGTGTGTTTTTTTTTTCAAATTTCATCCCTTTTTTTTATATTTAGGATTCATAATCAAAATTTTTGTTTTGAGAAAATTTTCCATTTCAACCATTTTTTTTATCTATGTCATCAAATATTTGAACTGTTTCTTATTATCATACAATTTCATAATTTCAGATGTATTTTTCTCTCTTACCGTTCTGAAGAATTTATAATTTATTTTAAAAAATTTTGCTTTGTTGATTTTTTTTTGTTTACCATCGGTTTGTTTTTACTTCCCCGTGATGAAAAATTTTTAATAATTTTGTCTATGTATTTTTTTAAAATATCATTCGATTCTATCTCGTAATATTTTTCTCTATGCCAACATTTGTTTTTCGGATCATTTTTTTTCGCAATTTCACCGCTAATTTAAGTTTTTTTTGGTTAATTAATTTTCACTTTATATTTTCAGTGAAGCTTCGATTTCAACCATTTTTGTTGCTTTGTCATAAAATATTTGGAACCTTCTTATGTTTTTTCTAATTATCTCCTTCATCTCCTACTGCCTGGAACAATTTATGACTTATTTTATTTTATTTTTATTTTTTTGACAATTTCCTATTTAACTGTCGTTGATCAGGTTATCATTAATTTTATTTTTTTTTTCTCACCATGTGTCTTTTTGATTGGTTTAGGTTCTATCTCATAATATATTTATCTATAACAAATTTTAGTTTATTTTGTACTATTTTCTCGCTGATTTTTTTTAAATTTTAGATTATTTATTTTAACTTTATACTTCGAACTTATTTTAACTTTTAATTTCAGTAAAGTTTAAGTTCCTACTGATTTTTGGTCACGTTTTTTTTTTTTAATTTCATTTTTTTTTATTGTAGTTGCTCGTCATATATTTCAATTATTTTTTTCTTTTAACTGTCTTGAACAATTTCAAATTTATTTTAAATTTACTCTCACCCGGTAAGCTAATTGATTTCATTTTCATGTTTTCTATTAGCTTTACCTTCTTGGATTCAACTTTTTTTGTTCAATTTTCCAACTCGTTGTCATCATACTTTTTTTTTCAACAACTTAAAAATATATTGAATCAAAGCTTGTAAAAACTGTCTTCACTGTAAATCAGTTATGGCACATCCTTTTTTTAAATGTTTCTTTCATCTCAAAATTTTCTTTTCCAAATCCTCTAATTTTTAATTTAAAACTCTTGAAAGAAATCTTAGAAGCTTTCCGTTTAATTTTTTTTTTTTCAATTCTTTTATTTTTGTATTTAAGAATTCCGCCTTCTCATCGAAATTCCACAGCTTATCAATTATTCAACTTCGCCTTCTCATCGAAGTCAAATATTGTTATAAAAGAACTTCGCCTTCCCATCGAAGTTCATTCAGTGTTATTAATTTTTTTTCAACTTCTATTTTTTTTATTGATTTTTTTTTTCAACTTCTATTTTTTTACAATTTTATTTTTCAGAAGCTTCGCCTTCCCATCGAAACTTCAAATTTTCAACTTCTATTTTTTTTATTGATTTTTTTTCAACTTCTATTTTTTTCAATTTTATTTTTCAGAAGCTTCGCCTTCCCATCGAAACTCCTTTACTTATGAAATATCTTTTTTTCATCATTTAATAGGATCTCCGCCTTCTCATCGAAGTCCTGTTTTTTTTAATCGCCATCTTCGATCTAGTTTTTATGTCTACGGAAGTAAGCTTCTAAGAATTCATTCACATTCAATTTGTTTCACTTTTTTCGCATTATTAACACCACTTAACACATTGTACTTTTCACGCGGAAGATACTCACTTAATCCGAAGAGCCACGACTGCGCCATTGTCGGATTCTTCTAAGGCATCTTCCGGACAACCACTTAGAAAACGTCCGTTACTGCCAAAATTCGTTACTCAACTGATCGCTTCACGAAAATTTGCATTTCCTCATCTCTTTCTCTATTCTAACTGTTTCTAAAAAGGCCTTTTACACACTCAACTAGAACCATTCATTTCCATGTATATATCGATCAAAATGCCTAATCATTATTTCAAAATATTCATTTCTGCTAATGTTCATCTGTATCCTACAGGCCAGAATCCAAATGGGGTAAAGTTGTAGAGCGGATGAGCTAAAAGTTTACGCAAGTTGGTGAGTGATGGCATAATCGCAATGTTGTCTTTTTTGTTTATCATAACTTTTTCACATTCACAGAAACCCTCTCGAATTTCCTCATGGGAGAGGACGAAGTGGTAAGCTACCTGAAGGAACATCAGCCCATCGAGGACAACAACCAGTAGGCTAAATTGGGACTGACCGATACCAATCGGTATCTGACCTCGGTCATCGACGACAGTGCTACTGGTCAAGTTATTTTCGCCTGTGGTCTGTACGATGAGGCGCTTCAATATTTCGTTCTTGTTGAGCTGCACATGAGTTCAGAGAAGAATGTTATTGCAGTTGCAGCATCCGGACCCTAACCTTTCCATACACCATCAATGTATGTAAAAATCACCAACCAAGTTCAAGTAAGCTAAACAGGCCACCGATAGTTCAATCGACCGCCCAATTAGAATCTAGTTTGTGGTCAGAGCCATTTTTCCGGTTTAAGCTGAAACGGAACTCGAGGTAAATTAGAAGTTGTTGGCTTATAGTGTTATGATAAACGGTTCTAACAAATTGCTGCTGTTTTTCAGATTGTAAAAATATTCCTTCAGAATAATCGACGAACTTAGCTAGTTCAAGATGAATGTAGCTTGAACAGGAGGAGTCCCGGGTAACGACACGTTCCATTGTTCCGACCAATTTATAAGGAGTGCCTTGAAGTGCCAAAAGCAAAGGTGTATCACTTTTTAAAATACAACAACTTTTAATTTAATTTTGTAGCCTTCGTTAATTACCTTATTGATTGTATCACATACGCCAGCAAGCTTCTGTAAATTAATAAATACAAAACTTAAAATAAAAACAATTACAATACAATTAATACAAGCATTTTTCATTACACTGATGAAAACATTCATTTCACTATCTAAAACAATAAATTTTATCAATTTGGCTTAATTTAGAATTCATTGAAATTTCCTATAAATTAAATCTTTCGTCATCTGATAAAAAGTATTGGATTTTCCTTCTCGCTAACTTTCAGCTACTCAGTTCAGAGTGACGGTTACTCAGTTGTCGCCAAAACCGCACTTACTCAGTTCTGACTAAACGGCCTTTACTCAGAACTGACTAACTTCCCTTTTCGCGACTTCTGAGTCGGGGTTACTCAGAATGCGTGAAAGATTTCGGAACGGTTTTTGACCGGAATTTTTATGCTAGAAAAGTAAAAACCTGTATAAATGTTGACAAAATGATGGATTTGTTTATTCAATGAATAACAAGTTGAAAAATTGCACATAAATCTTTATTTAAAAAAATATCCTTGATGTTGAACTATTTTATTTTTCTGTTTGTCATCCCGCCGGGTTATACGCCTCCTACGGGACTTTATTCTGCGTTACCGGATTGGAAATTTTTCTTTTTGACCAACGCAACCACTGCATGCCTGTTATTTGATGAGATGTTGTTTTAGTTCGTTCCTGGACTTTTCCGCCGGTAAACATGCTACGCATTCGATGAATGTTTTATTACGCACCTCGGATTCGACAGAAAAAACATCGCGATTCCCTGTAAAATGATCAAAATGACGTTATGATAATTAGATTACCGTTAAAAATTTACATTTACCATATAAATTTCTCAATAATTTGTTGTCGAAAACAAACAAAGTCGACTGCCTCGCAAAAACTGATCCAAACTTACTCAGTTGTCGCCTTCAAGTTCTCAAATTTGCTGAGTGTCAATTTTCGAGTCATCTGAGTAGTCGTCACTCGGAAAAACTGAGTCGTTTTAGATCAAGCGACGGACGCGCCATACAAACGGCGATGTCTGAGTAAAATGGAGTCGGGCTCTGAGTATTTCAAAATTAGCGAGTTTAGTGCGAAAACACTAAAATTCCCAATAAACCTTATAGCCAGATTTTGTTCAGTGTGGTTAATTCTGGTGAAAAAAATTCTGGGAAATGGTACATTCTGGCGAAAAATTTTCTGGGGAATGGTTCGTCTGGGGAAAAAAAATCTGGGGAATGGTTCTTTCTGGCGATTGGAATTCTGGGGATTTTTCATTCTGGGCAATGGTTTTCGGGTAAATGGAGTACAACCGTCATCTTTTTGTCATGTTTGAGTACTTTATAATTTAAAAAAAAAAACTTTTGTTTTTATTGTTGCATTTTATCACCATTTCCGAACATAAAAACGTATTTATAGTGTTTGTCTAAATTAAATTGGTCCTGTTATAACGAAAACTAAAAGGTACTCGCTAACTTTCAGCTACTCAGTTCAGAGTGACGGTTACTCAGTTGTCGCCAAAACCGCACCTACTCAGTTCTGACTAAACGGCCTTTACTCAGAACTGACTAACAGCCCTTTTCGCGACAACTGAGTCGGGGTTACTCAGAATGCGCGAATGATTTCGGGACGGATTTTGGCCGCTTTTTCCACGTAGGAATAGTAAAACCCATGTTAAATCAATAAGAATATTGTCAGATTGGTGGAGCAGGATAAAAAAAGTGAAATTATTTTGCTAAATGGTTATATTTTCATAATTATAATTTTTTGAATTTTCACCAAATTAACATTTTTTTTTTAACACACGCACCTCTTTACCTATTACACCGAAATAGTGGCTTTCTCATCTGAAACGATAATCTGAATTGACAATTGGACGCCAAATTGGGGACCACGAAACCGGATTGTGGCTTAGCTTGCTGCTGCTAGTGCACCTCCGAGAGTAGTCCTACATCGCATATTCCATTATCGCACCCTGTAATCAAATAAAAAACGTCTGATTCTTCAGAAAATGTTAATAATAGTTAATATTTACCATTAGAAATTGGTATTCCGAATAAAAATTCAGCAACTTCGAAAAAAGTAATGGAAGGCCTCGAACTAACTGATCAACGTTTACTCAGTTGTCGCCTTCAAGCACTCGAATTCGCCGAGTGCCAACTTTCGTGTCGTCTGAGTAGCCGTTACTCGGAAAAACTGAGTCGTTTTAGATCAAGCGACGGCAGCTTCATACCAAAGGCGATCTCTGAGTAAATTGGAGCCGGGCTCTGAGTATTTCAAAATTAGCGAGTAATGTTGATTCTATAAACCGTTCGATTTTGGCACACTGAGTATCCAAACCGTGGAAAATGAAGGAAAGTACGTCTCACTCACATACATCCCAGGTTTGAGTGAAAAGGTCAGCAGACTTCTTAGAAAACACGACCTTATTGTGTCTTCGAGACCAATTAACAAAATCAAAACTTGCCTATTTACCAAAACAAAAGACCAAATACCAAAATTCAAACAGACAAATGTGGTTTACTCGATTCCATGTGAATGCGGGAAAGAATACTGTGGCCAAACATCACAAACTTTGGAAAAACGGATTAAAAACCACAAAACAAGCCTCAAACAAAGTGCCAGAGCCACAGGACTAACACAACATGCCCTAGAACAAAATCACAAGTTTAATTTCGAAAAAGCTTATATTTTAGAGAGAGTAAATCAAGAAGGAAAAAGGAAAACAGCTGAAACATTACACATTAAACTTGAGAAAGGAAATGCAGTAAATATCAAACAAGAATTGAGATTCCATTGAAATCTCTTAAATATATAGTTCAATAATATAAAAACTAAGAGAGACGCCTCAATTCAAAATCCAAACTAATTCAAACACGACGACCTCAAACACGAGGACTCCAGCCGACATCACGACGACGCCGACACCGACGCCGAGAATGCTGGACACCAGCTGTTAGAAGCAGTTAAGAGATTGGATTCAAAGTAAGACAGCCGTAACGGAAGCACGCGGCGACACAATTTGTAAGTGTGAAAAAGTGAAATAATTGCAAGTCATAAAGTGTGTTAATTTAAAGTTTTTATATTTTGATCGAAATACAGTTTTTCTGAAGATGGCTGAAATCATCCAGTAGGCCGAAACGTTAAAGAATTGTTATTATTTGATTCGGCAATCACCGAAAAATATCAACTTATTAAGATAATAACAACTGGCGGTGATCAAAACCCGTAAACATCAAAATCGAATGTTGCCAAAAACGAACGGGGTCTGTACTTACGAATTCTTTTCCTAATATTTGAAGAATGGGATTCTACATATATAAGAAAAAAGAATTTATAGTTTTTTTTTTAATTTGTTAGAACCGTACCAAAATCGAACGATTTTTGTTATCAATTTTTTTTTTAACTTGTTACTTAAAAATTATCCGGATTAGGCATGAATTTTCGTCAATTTTCGACAGTTTTTTAAAAATTATTTTTGCACATTTTGTTTTGAAAATAATTTTTAATATTTTTGTCCAATTTTTTTTATGAATTTTTGCATTAAACACTATTTTGAAGTTATTTTTTGTCCTTTTGTCACCTATTATGTGTATTTGTTTATGAATTTTTAGAATTTCACAAAATTTTTGTAGTTTTTGAGTACCGTAAACTGGGGGAACTTTGATCACTTTTTTCATTCATTTTTGAATATTTTGGAAGGGGTTGCTTTTTCGTAATACCTAAAAGCTTTAAAACCCTTACTGAGGTGAGGAGTATTAAACATGATCATTGATTACAGTAATTTCAAACGACATTGGTGGTAATTATTAAATGTTTGTTACAAAACCAGATTTCAAGTTTCGGGGTAACTTTAATCACTATGGTTTTTACTTACCTCAACATCTTCAAATTTATTGTTTTGAAGCCTTCTAGAACACAAGGCTCGAAACATCGATAACAGTAATTTTTTGTTTGGATTCAATTGAATTTTGCAACGTTTTCTTTCAAAAACAAATATACTCGAAAGATGGACAATGTTGCTGCATACATTTAGGGGCAAAAATTATAAACATTTCTCAATATTTGTTGGCTTCAAAAACAATTAAAATTTTACCTCCATGCAATTCCCGAAGTCCTCGTACTACTCCCATGTTCTTTTTTTCTTCAAACTTAACCATTTGATTGGGTTTTTAGGCATGTTTTTCTATACGGGCTTTTTCATGGAAAATGGTCGTTTTTTTAATACCCTAAAATTATCATCAAATTTCCATAAAAGTAGCACCTAAACTTAACCTAAACCAAGAAAAAAGTTGAACTTTCACATTAAACATCCCATTTGCTCCTAAATGCTTTAATTTGATCAGGAGAGATGTTTGTTTGTGAGGCTTCAAAAAACCAGATATTTTAAGATTTTAAAATTATATTTTAAGTAATATTAAAAATCTTCTAATAAAAACCAAATTCAGCTTATTTGTAACTCAACTTACAAACGTAGTAAATAGTTTTCAGATACAGTAATACCTCGATAAAAAGCAACCTCTTTTTAAAGCAACCTCGATATAACGTAACCCAATATAAAGCAATTTTTGCCTCTATATAACGTAACTTTTAAAAATGTTTCTAATTTGAATAAATATGTTTAATTTCAATACTTTTTTATCATAAAAATATAATAATGTTGTTTATGAGCCATGCGGTAAATTTTCAGAGGCATAAAGGGCGAATGAGCGCAAGCGTTGAAAATGTAACTCCAGTACTTTCAGTATTGTGATAGTCGCTTTTGTGCTTTTGAAAATCCAGCCTAGAGCATGTATCTCCATTTCAAAACTTAATGACTATATTTGCACCTACAGATAAGATGCTTAAGCTGAATTGAGGTTATGGTAGGCTTACCAGATACTTTCAGAAAAAAAGCGGGACATTTCACGAAAAAAGCGGGACATAGCCGAAAAAAGCGGAACATTAGAAAAACTCTTAAAAAAAGCTTAATGGTAAAGCACAAATTATACGTGATTTACCATCAGCCATCAGTAGTTCAGAGGAAGTACACTGAGGTTTTTGCCATGTTTACATTGTATTGATTGAAATATCTTCAAGAACGGTTAACTGAATCAGATTTTTACTGTAATGCTTGGAAAATTACAGCTATTCAGTATTGTCTTATATGAACTATAACAGAATGCTGCTTCTACGTATTTCTCGTATGAAAGATTGTCTGTGTTGTATCAATGAATTCATACTGAGGCTAAAGTTTTATGTTTTCTTGTATAAGTCAGTGAAGTTCTTAAAAACTTTCCAAGAAAAAAAGCGGGACGAACGGGACATTCAACAAAAAAGCGGGGCATGTCCCGCTTTTGCGGGACGGATGGCATGCCTAGGTTAGGGCTTGTAGTCTTTTATTCAAATAAGTTTTTATGCTGACAGTTGATCAATCGCTGTACAGGCTTCTCTACCATCGCGAATGCACGGATTTTATCACTTGCTATGAAAATAACAAAGAAACATTCCTGATGTTTCTGAAAAATTACACCCTTTTGAAAATACACCCTCTTTGGGATTTTTGTTTGGTTTTAATCGCCTGTCATATCAGAATGTCATTATTTGGTGACATTCATCACAATTATTAAACGTCAAGAAATGCGTTGAATTAATAGCTAAAAAAACAAAACTGTCAGCAGATGGCGCTTTTGGGCATAGCAGGAGCGATTAGAGCATTGAAGCCAAAATTAATGGTAAAAAATTTTACATTTCTTTATATCGCATTTCATCTCATTTGTACAAATGTTGTGTAGTCTGTGGTCCGCTTTTAATCCGTACAAACAGAATTTGAATCAACTTTTTCACATTTACCATCACTATCGATGCTCCGAAGGACCATTTTAACACTGACCACACTGACTTGACTCTTAGAACAAAAATTCAACCATTTTCTGTCTAATTTTTTGTTGTCAGCTTTTGCAGGTTCGCAATACCGACGGCAGGTGGCGCACCTGAAAAATTTGACAAAAAATGCCCTGTAGGAAAAATGGTCCTGTTTAGCCCGATTTTGTCGTAGAAATTGCGTGTTTTATTTTTAAAGTTGGGTGGCATTTCCTAACTGGGATAGCATTTTCAAATCGATCGATGCGCACTCTGGAATCGACATTGCGTACTGTTGGAAAAATGATTTTTTTTGTTTTTTTTTCTGGAAAAATTATCCAGAAAACGAAATCGAGTGTCCAGTCAGTATGGTCAGTGATTTTAAGTAGTGTTTCGATATAACGTAACTTCGATATAAAGCAACGAAAAAAAAAAATTCGTTGCTTTATATCGAGGTATTACTGTATTTTAACTTTATTCTTAGTTAATGATGATTATCTGCAAAAACTTTAATTATTATCTGCAAAAACTTTTATTTAAGTTACCCCGTTGATCAAAGTTCCCCCAGTTTACGGTATTTCATACAATTTTCAATATTAATATTTAATATTTAATATATATATTTTTTCAAAATGTGAGAACGTAAAAACACATAAATGGTTTAAAAAAAAGTTCGTGTGCCAAAATGAACCGTGTTGAAATCAAACCAAGCCAAAATCGAGTAGTCTATATTTAAAACGTTCAATTTATAGGAATCGTGAGTTCTGAGCTCTGTATCCTGATTTATAACTTTTCAATTCCAAAATAGGAGTTCTGAATTTCGATTTGCTAGTTATATTAATTTTCAAATCATTATTTCTATTCTCAGTTCTGAATACATATTCTAATTAAGAATTTGGAATTCTAAATTCTAGAAGCTGAATTTGAGGTCGGACTTCGTAAGTGTAAATTCCTTTATTTTGGGTTCAGAATTTAAGAATGCGAATAATTAACTTAAGACTAGTTTTAAGAATATTCAAAAAAAAAAAAAATGTTTGGAATCGATAGACAGACCCCGTTCGATTTTGACAACACGCCCGTACATTTTTTGTTGCCAAAATCGAATGTTGCCAAAATCTAACGGTTTTTTTCTCAACTTTTTTTTAGATATGTTTTTAAAATTTCTATTATTATTATCAAAAACGTTATTTTTAGTTAATTTCCGACCATTTGAACTTTATTGACTTTATTTGTTTTGTTTATAATGCTTGTTTTATATGTCATATTTGCAGTGTTTGTCATTTTTCATCATTTTTAGCTGTTTGTTGTCATTTTCAGTCATTTGTTTGAATTTGTTTTTTTTATTTTTCATCTTTTTGTCATTTTTGAGTACTTTATTAAAATTTAAAAAAACGATATCAAACGTTGCATTGCATGTTGCATGTTGCATTTTATCACCATTTCAGAACATAATTATTTCTGTTGCGAAAGTCGAATGTTGCGAAAATCGAATGTTGCCAAAAACGAACGGGGCCTGTATTTAAGATTTATTTTAAATTTCTTCGATTTTTTTATTCAAGTAGCATAATGAGCAGCATAAAAGAATCTTTTGATCGAAAACTGAGAATTTTAGATTTTGAATTCGATATTTCTTTCATATATTTTTCAAACCTTTTGTATAAAAGATTTTTTCAAATTTCCTCATAAAAGTTGCTTGGTTAGTTGCGTACAAGCTTTTGTTCGATTTATTCTTATTTATGTATTGATATATCGTTTTTTTTAATTATCGCCCTTTCGTGTTTTTTTTTCAACTCTGAGTGGAATTCTAATTAGTTCTGGCCTTATTTGTGCAATTTAATAACGAAGAGTGGCTCCAGAGAGTAACCAGGGTGAATGCTAATTATTTTCCGTTGATGTTTACTCGGATCGCTCCCTGGGGCGACACTTTCGATTATAAAAAGGCAAAAACTGCAAGAACCATTTCATTTAGGTAGTTTCTTTTCACAAACCCCTTGAAACCCACTACTACTACCACTACAATTTAAAACCATAACCAATAAAAATTTAAACATGTTAATCTTATGTCCCAAATTTAGGTTTTTAGTTCTAGAAAATTAATTGACAGTTCTAAGAGTTACAACCAGTATGGATTGTTTCTTCAGATTAAAATTATCTCAAGTTAGGTAGAAGAGATTAAATGTAAAACCTGTGTAAGGGCGGAGTTGGGGTAAAATGGCAACAAACCGAAAACTACGTGCATTATTAACTTTTCGTATAGGTTGAAATATCTCTGTTGTTTATAGAACAATTTTAACAATTTGAACAATTTTTTCATACAACTATGAGTTTGACGTTATATGTTTCAAAATTTAGGGAAGTGGTTGAAGTGTGTAAGCACTATTGACAGTACTGAAAATTGAAATCTTCAGCTCCCAAAGTTAAACATTTTTTGATTTTTTTTTTGAAAAACGTGTTAAAAATTTAGGATTTTGGCACTAGTCATAAATAGAAATATGAAGGATCAACTGTTATAGGTACATACTTATTTCAAAATTTATGATTTACGCACAATCCTATCGGAAAGCCTAAATATCGATCTGAGAAATCAAAGCTTGGTTAAAGACTTCTAAAAATAAACAGAATAAAATAGAAATAGAATATATCCTTCCTAGCTCTAATGAGCACAAACAAACAAACAAACAAACAAACAAACAACTGGTCAGTGGTGATATGCCGAAGTGACGTACCTAGCTGCGAAGCTGCGAAGCTGCGAAGCTGCGAAGCTGCGCACCCACTTCCAACTTTGACAAGCTGCCATTTCTCTCTCGAATGATATTTTTTTCATGAAAATTTCACTCAATCTAGTTCAAGTATTTAACTAACACTCAACAAAATTTGAAGTCTTTACAATGACTGGAAACAAAGATACAGCTATTCCCGTAAAAAAGGGAAATTTGGAATTGTTTCAGTAAATTTGCTGTATCTTTGACAATTTGCATTGAAAAATCATGAAATTTGATCCAAAGATGAAAAAATATTCTATCTAATACCAGGCCAAGTTTTATCAAAATCGATGAACGTGGTCAAAAATGGTGCCGGATAGAAAATGAGGTTCATTATCAACCAGTAGACGATTTCATTCTTTTTTGGACGGATGTTTGTATGGAAAACATCGTAATACATGTATTCTAGGTTTTTCTTCCACAGAATCAAAATTTATCACATAGAATGTTGCAAATTGTTAAAAACTTCACTCGTGCTTTGTTTCGGAAGACAAAATATTTCAACAGAGTTCAAACTAAGAAGAACAGCGTTTCAGAAATGACCTGTTAATTATACCGATAAACAAATTTGATACACAATTAAAGCGAGTACTCTATTCGTTCTTGTGTTTCAATACCAGGTCTGTTAGAACAATTTCAATTTCTGAACAAAGCAGGAATGAAGTTCCTATCAATTTACAACATTCTATGTGATAAATTTTTTATTTTGTGGAAGAAAAACCTAGAATACATGTATTACGATGTTTTCCATACAAACATCCGTCCAAAAAAGAATGAAATCGTCTACTGGGCGATAATGAACCTCATTTTCTATCCGGCACAATTTTTGACCACTTTTATCAATTTTGACGAAACTTGGCCTGGTATTAGAACAAACATTTTTACATCTTTGGACAAAATTTCAAGATTTTTCAATAAAAATGTTTAAAGATACAGCAAATTTACTGAAACAATTCCAAATTTCCCTTTTTACGGGAATAGCTGTATCTTTGTTTCCAGTCATTGTAAAGACTTCAAATTTTGTTGAGTGTTAGTTAAATACTCGAACTAGATTGAGTGTAATTTTCATGAAAAAATATCAACCGAGAGAGAAATGGCAGCTTGTCAAAGTTGGAAGTGGGTGCGCAGCTTCACGCGATTTCGTTTTTTTTGAACGCAACTGTATATCCATTTTTCGTTTTCTCCAACAAAAGCATTTTTCAATTTTTCTCTATTGTTCATTACTCTAGAAATTTTCATGTAATATGATCTTTTCAATCTGTGCGAAGATGTTGAAATATTTTGCCTTTTGCATTACAACTCGTTACTTCGCGCCGCGCTCGAATGTTTCAAATACTAATAAGCCACTTTGGCGTATAAAGTGGTATAAACGTTAATTTTCTTCTAACGATTATCCGACGAAGTGATGTTTGTTCATACTTTCTTCATTCTGAGCTCAGCTTTCTCATGATCTAGAGAGCCGAAAATTGGCACTAGTGCTCATTAAGACCAGGAATGATGAAAAATATTTTCATATTTTAACGTTATCTAGTTGTGGCAAATAGAAATTCGCTGCAGCATTTTTTCACGTTTCGACAAAACACTGAGCAGTTTTTGATAAGAGATGTAATCGTTTAAGATAAAAATTCATGCCGGAATCAAACAAAACCAATAAAACTATTGTTGTATGTATGAGGCCTTCTCTGTTTGATGGAATTTGCAAAGTTGTTTTTCAACAACTTAAAAAGATTCAATAATCATTTCCAACAATAAAAATTTGCTACTCACTCACATTTGGGCGATTTTTTTTTCACTTTTTCTGTTTTCCAGCCCTCGAACGTTATCATACATTGAATTGAGATGAAAATAGGCACACTTTGATTGAGATGCAAATTTGTACATGGGAGTTTAACAGCATATGTAATTGATTTCAGGTGTCAAATTATGGGTCAGAAGTTGAAAAAAAGGATCATCCATGTAAAATTTTTCACTGTTTTTTTATATTGTCGTTATTATGGATTATGCATTATGCATAGGAAATTTATTTCAGGTGTCAAATTTTTCGGAAGGGTTTGGAAAAGGGATCATTCATATGAATTGTTCAATGTGTTTGCGATAATTCCTTTGCATAGACGAAAATCCATACTCCAGAGTTTTGCTGGACGCATTAGACGAAAGAATAATGAGTAGTTTATATTGATTTTTAAATGTATTTGCAATAATTTCGTTACTATGCATCTTTATAAGAAGAAAATTCTTACACGGGTGTTCTTTATCGACGGTCAATCAAATACTCATTTTGAATTTCAGTTTGATGTACAAGCATAAGGGTCGTTCATAAATATTGTTGAATATTTTAAGCAATATTGCCATGATAATGTAACTTAATTATCATTCCAACACAAACTTCTCATTACGTATCCAAAGTTAAAAGTGAAAGTTCGTACGGGATCAGCTAGTCTGATTCATAAAGTGAGTTTTCAATGCTCAATAATTTGAAAATTCTTCAT
The DNA here is from genome assembly GCF_029784155.1 of Uranotaenia lowii. Lineage (NCBI taxonomy): Eukaryota > Metazoa > Arthropoda > Insecta > Diptera > Culicidae > Uranotaenia > Uranotaenia lowii. The sequence goes on from NC_073693.1 coordinate 44,525,709, forward strand.
CATTGTTCTCAAGTAAAGGAACAGACATGCATATAACGTTTCTTCGGAAATCAAAATAAAATGCTTTGTCACAAAAACACATCATTACGATACATAAATTTGTGAAAAATAATGTTTGGATGAAGGCCACAAACTTGAGTCGTGTAAGAATATCACTCAGAAACCATTTGAGTAACGATTCTAAAATATTTCAAAAACGGTTTGATTTCGAAAATTTTTATCAAAGCATTAAAAAGATGTAAGAAAACGCATAAACTAGAATCAAAAAGTCAAAATCGTCAAAAATGGATGAACGTCACTTCAGCACACAAACATATCACGGATGACCTGAAAATGCCACTAATAGGGTCAAGAACGACATTTACGGAAAAAGTGCCAGCGAGCATCGTCGGAGGCATTTGCAACTGACTGAAGGAATGTATTGAAGTCGTAGGAGCGTTGTTGTTGCCAAGATTTTATAGAATAATGCTTGTTATACAGATAGTTCGATTTGATTAATAACTAAGCAGGGTCAGTATTGAAAAAAAAAAATCATTTTCATTAAGCGGATAGCTCCAAATATTGAGAAAACATCTCAGTCATCCAGACATTTTTCGCGGTTCTTGATAAATATACAAACAAGAGGTGCGTCATGAAAAACAACCCCGTCACGTTCAAAATTTTGTTTTTCACTTCTTTCCACACTCATTCTTTAACTACCCTTACCAAAAATGAACACCAGATTTTATCGTTTTCATGGTTATCTGAATGAAAGTGAAAGAAGGAAATAATCGTTCCTTTAAATGCCATCTAGCTGACATTGTTGACATGCAAAAAAAAAAATCATCAGTTACGATTACCGGCGCCGTTTGTTCTGTTTTCATCGATGTCGAGAAGGAAATTTCCTCCGGATCAGGAAACCGAGTAACAAGCAATTGTAAAAAAAAACCCGTTTAAAAGAGCGATAACACCAACGGATCAACGTTCTATTTAAATTTTAAGCAATAGTGTTGTTTCCGTACAATTATTGCTTTGCTGATTCTATAAATCATAAACCTGTTGATGATATTAACTTCTTAATAAAAAATTTTTTTTTGAGTAAATTCAGTTTTGATGTTCATTTTGCCACAACAAAGTTGAAAGTACATTACAAAAACAACATTTTTAAAATATGTTTCCACTGCAGGATGTTTTTTTTTTCAATAACCGGAATGAAAAATGTCCACTTATTTAAAATCTGGCGGGATGGAGGCACGATCGTTTTAACTTAATTCTTTATCTGGACCAACGTGCTGAAGAAATCAATTGGCCTTTTCCGGTATCTCGTTAAATACTGTTTGTGTTTCACAACACCTATAAGAACATGTGCTAAAAATTCTCTGAAATTACAGATTTTTGTGTGATTTCGGCAACCTTGTTATCAACCTTATTTAAATTTAAAAAATAAATTACAATGAAAGCAAACAAAAACAAGTCCTTAAATTTTGAAAAAAATGATATGTGTGAATAAATGGTGAAACGGTCAAAATTTGGTCAATATCAACTTGACGTTTATCTTTCAATTTTGCATTTAAAAAACCTGAACACCCCTCATTTTGAAGGTGTGTGTGTGTGTGTGTGTGTGTGTGTGTGTGTGTGTGTGTGTGTGTGTGTGTGTGTGTGTGTGTGTGTGTGTGTGTGTGTGTGTGTGTGTGTGTGTGTGTGTGTGTGTGTGTAGAATGTTGCTCCTATTTTGATTTTGGAATTCACTCTTCAGTTGTCAAAATGCCGTCCAAGGAAGAAGAGCAATGTATCAAAATTTTGCTCGCGCATCGCGAAAATTCGAGCTACTCGCCTGCAACGCTGGCAAAATCGCTAAAAGTTGCCAAATCGACCGTTACAAATGTAATTAAAGCGTTTGGGGAACGTTTGTCGACAGCCAGGAAGTCTGGATCGGGGGGAATCGAAAACCGGAAGCCGCTGAGACGACAAAGAGAGTTTCCGGTAGTTTCAAGCGAAACCCTAATCTTTCTCTCTCCGAGATGCCGCAAATAAGCTCGTGTATCGTCTACAACCGTGCATCGAGCCAAAAAACGAGCTAGACTATCGACTTACAAGAAGGTAGTGACTCCAAAGCGCGATCCCGGAGGTATGCTGACGACACGACGTACACGACGATGCTGACGAAGTTTGACTGCGTGGTAATGGACGACGAAACCTACGTCAAAGCCGACTACAAGCAGCTTCCGGGACAGGAGTTTTATACGGCAAAAGGAAGGGGAAAGGTAGCAGATATTTTCAAGCACATGAAACTGTCAAAGTTTGCGAAGAAATATCTGGTTTGACAAGCCATCTTTACCTGTGGCTTGAAAAGCAGCATTTTCATAGCTTCCGGGACTGTCAACCAAGAAATTTACGTGAAAGAGTGTTTGAATAAACGTCTGCTGCCGCTTCCTGAAGAAACGCGGTTGTTCCGTACTGTTTTGGCCGGATTTGGCATTTTGCCATTACGGTAAAAAGGCCATGGAGTGGTACGCCGCCAACAACGTGCAGGTGGTTCCCAAGGACAAGAACCCTCCCAACACGCCAGAGCTCCGCCCAATTGAGAAATACTGGGCTATTGTCAAGCGGAACCTAAAGTAGACAAAAAAACTGCTAAGGACTAGCAGCAGTTCAAGGCAAACTGGCTTTCTGCGGCGAAGAAGGTGGACAAGGTGGCTGTACAAAATCTGATGGCAGAGGTTAAGCGTAAGGCCCGGCAATTCGGATTTGGAAAAGCGGAAGCCTAACTGAATATTTTTCCTGAATGTTATACTAATTAAACTTGAAAAAGAAATTCAATTTAATTTTTTAAATAAACGATTTCACCGATTTACACGCGTTTTCCCTTGACCAAATTTTGACCGTATCACCTTTAATATACAAATCTAAGGAACAAATGATAATGATATAAACATTTCAAATTTGGAATTCAATAAAAGTTATGAATATACAACTCCGAAATCAGTCTCAAGAATCATATTTATACGATCAGGTATAATTATGAAAACTGAAGCTGGCATTACTGATCTCAAACAGCTTGTGTTTGTTGAAAGAAATAGAGGACGTTATTAAAATTCTTCTTATCAATTTCTATCCATTTTCAATTCATGTCATTTCCATTTCATCTTCTATCCGTCTATAATTTAAAAATCACTAGTTCTCACTAGAAAAAAATAAAATTTACCAATAGGGCCGTAAAATAATATAAATTTTATTTTAATTTTCAACTCAAAAGTCTAGTGGTTCAACTGAAAATGGAATATGGAAAATGGATAATTTATTTTTATTTATAAGTTTCCTTAAAATTTCCTTAATATGCTTATTCTTGAAAAAAATCTCACTAGATGAAGCACTACAAAATATACCGAATTTACAATACATTTTATTTTAAATTGATATATATCGAACTAACGGAATTTTTCCTCCTTTTTCGGATAGGCAGGTACAATGTGTCAATCGGTTCCTCGGCCTCAAGTGGTAGATGAGACATCTTGAGTCTACGCGTGAGTCAGAGACAGTTGCAAATTATTCATGCTCAATTATAGAATAGAATAATAAAGTGTGGCTCCAGAGAGCGATCTGCATGAACGACTTCTTTCATAACTTATTGTTAATATTCAACAATCGCCTGGAATCGCTCTCTGGAGCCACATTTTTTAACAAAATTATTTTGAATCAAGATTTTCACTAAAAGTATGGATATCGACGGATAGACTATGCCATGACGATTGTTTTACAATAATTAAGTACAAGGCTGTCATCAAAAACCATCAAACTCGGAAAACCTCTTCATAATGTATCATCATTTTATTTTATATTAAATAAAACATGACCTGTCATCATCATTTAATAATATTCATATACATGCTTTTGTTTTGTTGTTGTTTTTGTTTTCCTTTATCTTGCTTCTCTGTACGTTGTTTGCTATCTTTTAGTTTTTTTTTCATTTGTTGCTGATCTTTTATTGTGTTTTTTTTCTGTTGTTTTGGATATTCATTTCCACTGTTTACAATCTTTGCACTGCTATTGAAATTTTAATTTTGCTTTCTGTTCTGATATACATGTGAAACTTTCATCACGGTAGTTTTTTTTCTCTTTGTAATTGAATATCGGAAGCTTCTACAAATTTTGTTTGCTGTTGGTTAATTTCTTTCCTTGTTTACTTTTTTTGGTTGATATTTGCTACTACTTATTCATATTTCCATTGCTGTTTCTGCGACTGCTGCAGTTCGTGGAGCATTTGTGTGCTTGATTTTTTTTGTGTTTTTCTCATATCTATTCATAGCTTACTGCTTAGTAATATTTTGTTTTTTGTTTTTATTTTTACCTTTACCTATTCTACCTGTTTTGTTTGTATTTTTCGTTTACTCATAATCTGTTGACAAATAACCTATTGCAAAATGTGACCGTGACTGTGTGTGTTTGGTAATGGGTGAATGTGTGTTGGTTTTTGTAATTTTTTGTTGTTGTTTTGGTTTCGTGACTGTGAATGCGATTTCCAAGTGCTTCGTACGCGCCCGGATAATTTCTCAAAATCGAAACAAACGTTTTTTTTTTTGTCTTCTCTCTTTTGTTAATGATAATGCTCGAAAAACCGAACCTAAACGTATTCGATATCCTACCAACGAAAACAACTGTCAAAAAAAGCTTTGACATTTTACGCGATGCTTGAGGGCGTGTCCCGCAGTGGGTTGGTTTCATTCTCTCTCTTATTTTTTTGTTTGTTTGTTTGCTTTAGATTATAAACTTTTTTTTTTGTTGTAATATTTTGTTTAAATTCGTACCAGGGATTCACGTGTCAACTGTTGTTTTTCTTTCATTGTTTACTTTTTTTGTTTGTTTACATAAGGTTTGCGTTAAATGTAATTATTTTATACAGCCACACAACCTGGTCTGCACAGCCTACTACGAATACAAAAAGTTGCTCATAATGGATTCTTAATTAGTGATTTTGGGTTTTATCTTTTTTTTAACCGGTGTTAATTCAGTTAACACGCTACAAGTTCACATTTTTCTCTTTGTCATGGTTGAACTGAAACATAACTACAGTTTAACAATTTTCTTAGGAGTCACGCGAAATGAAAACCAATGGTTTCTAGATGGCGATCGCTGTTGATGATGATCACAACTCACAATTTCCAGCGTACTTTGGTTTAATTTTTTTTTCGGTTTCGCCTTTCAGCGTTGTTTTTTTACGGAATTTCATTGCTGTTAATATTTGGTTTCTTTTGTTTTGACATATTGATTTCTAAAAGTGTCTCAAAACTTGAAGTTCGGGACTGTTAAGAATTAAAACTTCCTCCTGCACAACTATATGTAGAGATCAAAGATGGCGACGTCTAATTTTTCAAAGATTCATAAGGAACTATTCTACACAAGCGAAATTCCAGTATAAAAGTAGTAATTTGTTGAATATTCTGTTTCTGTTTAGTGGATAATTTTCTGCGCCTACTACAAGCCCTTGTTTATTTTCTGTAATTATTACATTTTTTGTTTAAAGAGAAATCGTAGCTCGCGGTAGTACAACATTCAAATTTTCTAAGGTAGCGCCTTACACGTGACAAGTTTTTACTATCAGTTCCTATATTGAGAGCTCAATAAATAGATATTATTGGATAAATGTGAATATACTTGTTTTAGTTTTGCTTGTTTTCCGCTTGGAATAAAATTTTTAGATGACAAAAAACTCCTGAGGAGGTTCGCTCTTGTGTTGAGGGTTCAAAAAATTTAAATTTTGACAATTTCGGCTTTCAAATCCATGCTGTCTGCTATCGTTTTCATTTGTCAATTGTTTGTTTTTAGTTTTGGCTACAATGGTTCAATACTGGTTTGGGATATTTGGTACAATCTGCAAAGGTTTGATTTTCTTTTCGTTCGAAACGCGCAAATAAGTCGCAACCCGTTTTCAAATTTTTCACAGCATGTTTGAGCCGCCATTTTCGAGCAGTTTGACAGCAAGGCCGATATTCAGCTGCGATTGCATTCGAGCAAAACATCACCCACATCTGTAGAAAATCGGCAGCTGAATGTGGGTCTCACCGCACGAAACTACTCGGCGAGGGGCAAAGTTAAGGAATGGATCAACTTATTTACGATTTCGATCGCGTTTGTTTTTCTGACAATGTTTATGTGTGTCAAGTGGTTTGGTGATCATATTTTTGCGCCTGGTAAGATAAAGAGGGGTCTTTGATTTGGGGAATTATTCATGTATAGGCCTTGTGGAAACATATATGCCAAAAATATGACAATTAATAAGGTAGTGGTTCAAGGTAAGAATCGCACGTCAACCGAAGGGGAAAAAAAATCTAATTATTCTATCGATAAAAAAAATGGGAAGGAATATGAATCAATCCATCTTTAAGTTATCAAAAAAAGCTACTTTTCCAAAACTCGGTTAGAGAGTTTTACGCTCAAGAATTGGTCAGTTCAAAACATTCTTAATAATAGTCTTTCTCAACTGTACTTTTCCAGTCACTTCGTTTTTTTTTACTGGAGCAGGCGCAATCTCAAAACAATTAGACTTTTCAACTCGTGCTTTTCTAATAGAGAATTCGTTTTCGTTTGGTGGTGCACCGGTGCACTGCCAGTAGTGCACTTTTTGCTGTTTTCATGCTCGTTTTCAGGGTGATTGGTCCACTGGTAGTGCACCATAATGTGGCCGGTGGAACATTCTGAAAATATTCGGTGTTGCTTGAGCTCTTACCAATACTATCATGAATTTCGACAGGACGTGCTTCCCGATGTAAACAAACATCCGCTGGTCTGGTTTATTTCTATACCGCAAAAACTGCGTTCGAGTTGTTTTTTTATCTTTTATTTATCCCGAAGAACGGAAACTTGTTCTGGATTCAATACCAGTTCCGTTTCCAGCAGAGGCGGAGAACTCAACCGGATAGCTCGTTCCAAAGTTAACAAGCGAATCTCGGCCCTCAAGCAACTGGAGACAGCTGGAAAGCTACCAAGAGTTACCCGTTTTCATCTTCAAGCAACAATGCGGATCGGACGCTCCTAAGAAGAAATGTGCCCAGAAGGCTTGCTTCAATCGGTTCCAAGCGATGCCGAAGACGAGCAGCAAATCCGAGTGCAAAAAGTCCAACCTAAAGATCTGGCGGAATCGCCAAAACCGAAGAGTTCTCTTGCTCGGGTGGGTCCCATGAGTTGGTCTCGCGCAGCAAGAAGCGTTGAGCTGCTTCGAAGCTACTCTGCTACAAGCCACCTTCGAGCATTGAAGCCCCCGAGTGCGTGAAAATCGTGAAAGAACTGTGCTTTAGGTTGACGATGCTCGGTTGCGCCAAGTCCCGGATTCCAACCCGCTGCCCTTCAAAAAAGGCAGTTCGAGACTGCACCCGCATTGGGGCTTGAATTTCGTTCGTTTCGGTCTTTTATCAAAATTCATTTCCCCGACTTCCGCGATCCGAGTTCGCCGTTTTGACTTCCAAGAATTTTTACTTGAACGGGTGTTGCTTTTTCAGCTCGCAATTTAGCTCTTCCAGCGGGCATTTGGCGCAGCCCATACGAATCGCAGGCGCAGCTCTTCCAGCTCGCAATTCGGCGCAACAAAGTATGCTCGTAGGCGCAACTCTTCCGAATCCCAGTTTGGCGTAAATTAGCGCAGCAAAGTATGTTCGAAGGCACAGCTCTTCTAGCTCGCAATTTGGCGCAGCCCATATAAATCGCAGGCGCAGCTCTTCCAGCTTAGCGCAGCAAAGTATGCACGCAGGCGCAGCTCTTTCAGCTCGCAATTTGGCGAAGCCCAAACGGATCGAGAGCGCAGCTCTTCCAGCTCGCAAATCAGCGCAGCGAAGTATGCTCGCAGGCTCAGCTCTTCCAGCTCGCAATTTCGCGCAGCCCACACGGATCACAGGCGCAGCTGTTCCAGCTCTCAATTTGGCACAGCCCATACGAATCGCAGACGCAGATCTTCCAGCTCGCAATTCAGCGCAGCAAAGTATGCTCGCAGGCGCAGCTCTTCCAGCTCGCAATTCGGCGCAGCTCTTGCAGCACAAACGGCTTGCAGGCGCAGCTCTTCCAGCTCGCAAATCAGCGCAGCAAAGTATACTCGCAGGCACAGCTCTTCTAGCTCGCAATTCGGCGCAGCTCTTGCAGCACAAAGGCCTCGAAGGCGCAGCACTTCCAGCTCGCAAATCAGCGCAGCAAAGCATGCTCGCAGGCGCAGCTCGTAAATCAGCGCAGCAAAGAATGCTCGCAGGCGCAGCTCTTGCAGCACAAAAAGCTCGCAGGCGCAGCTCTTCCAGCTCGCAATTTGGCGCAGCCCAAACGGCTCGCAGGCGCAGTTCTTGCAGCTCGCAATTCGGCACAGCCAATACGACTCGCAGGCGCAGCTCTTCCAGCTCGCAAATCAGCGCCTCAAAGAATGCTCGCAGGCGCAGCTCTTCTAGCTCGCAATTTCGCGCAGCCCATACGACTCGCAGGCGCAGCTCTTCCAGCTCGCAAATCAGCGCCTCAAAGAATGCTCGCAGGCGAAGCTCTTCTAGCTCGCAATTCAGCGCAGCTCTTGCAGCACAAACGGCTCGCAGGCGCAGCTCTTCCAGCTCACAATTTGGCACAGCCCATACGACTCACAGGCGCAGCTCTTCCAGCTCGCAATTCAGCGCAGCAAAGAATGCTCGCAGGCGCAGCTCTTCTAGCTCGCAATTCGGCGCAGCTCTTGCAGCACAAACGGCCTGCAGGCGCAGCTCTTGCAGTTCCTAATTCGGTGCAGCTCAAACGGCTCGCTGGTGCAGCTATTCCAGCTCGCAGTTTGGCGCAGCCCAAATGGCTCGCAGGCGCAGCTCTTCCAGCTCGTAATTCGGCACAGCCCATCCGTCTCGCAGCTCTTCCAGCTAGCAAATTAGCGCAGCAAAAATGCTCGCAGGCGCAGCTCTTCCGGCTGCCAAATCAGCGCAGCAAATTATGCTCGCAGGCGCAGCTCTTTTTGTTTGCTATTCGGCGCAGCTCTTGCAGCACAAACGGCTCGCAGGCGCAGCTGTTCCAGCTCACCAATTGGCGCAGTATAGTATGCTCGCGGGCGCAGCTCGTCTAGCTCGCAATTTGGCGCAGCTCTTGCAGCTCGTAATTTGGCGCAGCCTAAACGGTTCGCAGGCGCAGCTCTTCCAGCTCACTAATTGGCGCAGTAAAGTATCCTCGCAGGCGCAGCTCTTCCAGCTGGCAATTCGGCGTAACTCAAACAATTCGCAGGGGCAGCTCTTCCACTTTTAGCTACCAAAATGGCACAGCAAATTATGCTTGCCGGCGCTGCTTCTCATGCTCGCCATTATACAATTCAGTTAAACATTGTAAAAGTATTAACTAAATTCAAGAAATTTTTTATTCTCTTGTTTTCACCTTCAAATTCTGTTGAAGTTTAAGAAGTTCAAAGGAAACATTTCTTTTAAAATCTAAGTTTGGCCAAAAATTAGCTCCTGGAAGGATCGCCAAATGTGGAAATCACATAAATGCCAAATTGAGGTGAGTACTGGCGTCGAGACCAGTTGTATCAGCGATACATAGCAATCACGATGAGTGATGATGATAAACCCCATTCTTAAGCGGCCGTGTGGCATATTATTCATGGCATGGCATCGCTCGCCGTTCATTCTTGTTTGGCGTGACTTACACACTCAGTAACACACCTTTCTAATCTGAGTTTTAATTTAGCCACTCGGTCTTATTTATAGGAGCCGGAACAATCTCAAAACAATGTTCAGCGGGAGCTCGGCTCATCTGAATTCACTGCGCCATCGCCGGATCTCAATTCAGAGATTCTTCTGAACCACAGGCAAAGATACCGTCACTTCAAGATAAGGAAGAAGGCTTTGCCACGAACAATCATATTCTACATGGACCTTCGATGTTGGCGACGCCATCTTAAGGTCAGTTCAAAACAATCTCAACAACAGTCTTTGTAATCTGTGCTTTTCCAGTCACTCCGTCTTTTTTTATCGGAGCTGGATCAATCTCTCCAACTCGTGGTTTTCTAACAACTCCTTCCTATTTATCGGAGCAGTAGCAATCTCAAAAAAACCTTACCAATAGCTTTCTGATTTGAGTTTTTATTCAGCCACTCGGTCTAATTTATAGGCGCCGGAACCTTCCCAAAACAATTTTCAGCAGGAGCACGGCCTTCAAGATCCTACTCAATTGAATTCACTGCGCCATTGTCAGATCTCAATTCAGAGATTTGTCTAAAACACATGTCTCTCGGCCACAATCAGCTATTTCCCAGCTTGTCAAACGAACAGCTGATTTCTCATTGTTTGCAAGTTTTTTGACAACCTCTGGTCAGCTGAATAACAACAACATTAAGCATGTTCAATGACCGCTCAGTATCTATAAATGTGTTTGGCGCCGAAATCAAATGAAAGTTAAACGACACACAATTTTTTTTTTTCTGCTTGAGTTTCTATAGATTCAGCGCAATTGAAATTGATAAAAAATGTGAAATTTCTACTGAAAACGATAATTTAATTAGAACAAAAAAAGTTTTAGGTATCGATTTTTGAAAAGGGCCAATACGCCAAGACCTCTGTTTTGAGAAAACCGCATTTGAAGTTGCATAAAATATAATCAATTACCTATTTCACCGTTTCTTATTTTCCTATCTAAGTACCTAAACTCCTTTAAAATAAGCAGAATTTTATCCCGCGATAGGTAAATACAAGTTTTTCACGATTTTTACGTGAAAAATGAAAAAAAAAATGGTTTTTGGCCCTTTTGTTTTCCTATTTTGTCAGAATGACTGTTCGCCTTTTGGAACACTTACCACAGAAGCGATATTTCGACCAATTTTTCGGTTGCAAAGCAGCTAAAAGTAATCTCACTGAATGTATTTGCACATTTTAACTCATAACCATTCAAAAAACACTTTTATTCGCGTACTTTTGCCTTGATAAATTGATACAAAAATATAAGAAGGCCCATTTTTGATCCCGGAATTACTATTGGCCATTTTGTTCGCTCGATGAAATTTGGAGGGGAAAAAACTCGCCAGATGAAAATAAACAAAAATAACTTTTCGCTCCCGGATGAAGTGGCGAAAAAACCATCGTGATTGCACACTCATAAAAAAAATTATTCGCATTTTTAAACAAATGAAATTTAAATACACTAGAATTAAAAAAATTAAAAAAGGGTCATATTTTTAGATGAAAATTAAAAAGTTTAGTACGTTTATGCTAGTAACTGGATTTGTTTACAATTGGCGCATACGCCCTTTTCAAAAATCGATACCGATTCCAATTATGATAAATCATCGAACAAATCTAATCTTCACAGTTCAAAATAAAAATCAACTGTGATGTTATGATTTTTCATAACAAAAAACATCAACAAAGCGGACCAACGCCTGTCTCAAGCCTTGTCAAGCCTTGCTGAGACTTGTTTATGTTTACTTTTGATGCGATGCACGTCTCTAGCCTCCTAGAAAGTATGGGAGACCTACAGCAACCAAGATGTAAACATAAACAGGTCCCAGCAACCGAAATCGCCGTTCAAGTTGCCGAGTGTAGACGAGGCTTCAGAAAATCAAGTATTTGACGTTGACGTTGGTCCGCTTTTTCAATGTTTTTTGTTTTGAAAAATCATAACATTACAGTTGATTTTTATTTTGAACTGTGAAGAGTAGATTTGTTCAATGATTTTTCGAAATAGAAAACTTTTTTTTGTTCAAATTAAATATTCGTTTTCAATAGTAATTTCACATTTCTTATCAGTTTCAAAAGCGATGAATCTATAAAAACTCATATCTAACTGAAAAAACGATATTGTAGCAGATATCGTTTAACTTGCATTTGATTTAAGCGTGAAACACAACACCAAAATGTAAATGTTACGAGTATGGGCGAGGTTTTAGACACTGTGCGGTCACTGAATATGCTTAATGTTGTTGTTACCCAACAAACATTTTTTGCTGAAAAAGGGCTGAAAAAATATCTTGGTTAATTTTTAATTCAGCAATCTGGCTGAATGAAGGCCAGCAAAATTCACAAAGAAGCGTTCTTTCAACCCTTAATCATCTGGATTTGGAGAAATTATCCAGCCAAAATGTCATTAAACGTCAATTGACGGTGTGACCGAAAAAAAAATCAAAAAAATAAAATGATCGATGTCTGCCCGATGTTTGGCACTCACTTTTTTCCTCTCTATGTTTTTCGTTTTGTTTTAATCTGCCCCGAACTTTTAATCTCCAGCTTACTGGTCGAAAGCCGCAGTACGCAGAACCAACCATGAAGTCTGCGGCGCGACGAAAATTTGTCGTTCTTAAACGACCAAAATGCCACTCTGGTCTGGAATGGTCTTTTTTCATCTGTTCGAATTGAACATGAAATCCTCCCAGTGAACCATTCTACCTTTTACAATTAAGGTAGTGAGAAATTATGAAAAATGGTTTTCAAAAACAATTTCAGGAAAAAAAAATCCGCCATCTTGCATTGCAGTTTACCACAGTTCATATCAGTCTGTCAAATTTCAAAGGTAGCAGGAATGGTTGAACAAAGGCTGAAAAAATGATACGTAAACTACTCTTCAACTTCTCCCATTAGCTGCACTTAAACTTCTTTTCACGCTGAAACAACACTTCAGTTTGCCTCAGCCAGCAATCTGAAACAGCAATCACGCTTTACCTCAGCTTTTGTTCAGCGAGATGGCGTTTTTAATCAGCCAAAATGTTTGATGGGTATTCAGCGAACCAGAGGTTGGCAAAAAACTTGTAAACAATGAGAAATCAGGTATTTCTTGAGACAGACGTTGGTCCGCTTTGTTGATGTTTTGAAAAATCATAACATCACTGTTGATTTTTATTTTAAACTGTGAAGATTAGATTTGTTCAATGATTTTTAGAAATAGATATCTTTTTTTGATCAACTTAAATATTCGTTTTCAGTAGAAATTTTACATTTTTTATCACTTTCGAATGCGATGAATCTATATAAACTCTTATCTACCTAAAAACGATACTATGGCACATATCGTTTAACTTGCATTTGATTTTGGCGTGAAACACGATGAAATACTTCGTGGTCGCTGAACATGCTTAATGTTGTTGTTATTCCGCGGACCAGAGGTTGCCAAAAAACAATGAGAAATCAGCTGTTCGTTTGATACCTGATTCCAGACTGATGACTGGCTCAAGGTGGGTAGAAATTCAGGAGGTGTTCCCGAATAACGAATTCCCGATTCAGCCATTTTGGCTATGTAGGCTATGCAACTATACGGAACTCATGAAGTTTGTTTACCAACAAACCCCAGAAAAGCTGAGCAAAAAATAAACAAACTCATTGAGAGCCCCGCTCACTCCTCGCCTACTTACTGTGAAAGTCGGAGAACCTAGTGTATCTAAGAACCTTGGACTGGCTCGTTTTTGGTTTTGTTTACAAACTCTTCTTTCTTCTTCAGTGTTCCCAAATACTCATTTTATTTCGAAAAGAAACCCTTTCGATTGACATTTATCTCTGTCTGAAAGTTTGTAGCCATTCTTTGAAAATTGTGACTGTTCCATTTTTCTTCAGCCAGATTTGACAGCTTCCTATTCGAGGAAAAGTTCATGGGTTGCTTTTGCGGAAAAAATTTTAAATGTTGATTTACTTAAAATGAGTACTACTTAAATGAGTCATTTACAAGTGAAGGTTCAAGACAAGAAGACTCAAAAATCTTGATTGAATAACTCAATTTGGATTTTTCTTCATTCAGAACGTATAAAATTCGATCTCATAAAGAAATATGATTAGATTTAAGAAAGTTTGACCAATCTAAATGAATTCTTACCTGACCAATTTTAGTTCGTACAACTCTTCGAGATAAATGAATAGTTTTTCATTGACTTAATTTGAATTTGAATACACAGCTTCGTTAGAAATTTTTTTGGTTATGAGATGGTTGATTGAGGATAACTGATTTAATTTCTTTTGTTTTATATATTTCAAGAATGTTAAGAAAACAATTTTTTAATTTTTTTTTTTGTAAAAACAGGGTGAATCTAAATGATAATTTTTAAGTAATCTTCATGTTGTGTCCGAAGAATAATCATCTTTATACTTAGTATAAGTTTAAGTCAACTAACAAATTTGTTTAAAAGGATTAAACTTACTAACGGTGTAGAAAATTTGTGCATAATTTAATTTGTGCCAAGGTTAAGTGAAATCGACGAAAAATCTAAGTTGTCGTAATCTATTTCCCAAACTGGGAATACGGTTAAGATCAAAGCTCTATTATTTAACGCATTTTACTCGGCGTTGGGTTCAAACACAAAAAAAAAAGTTTCCTTAGAATATCACCTGGATTTATGCAATCGCCTCGATCGCGATTTCCATTCGAAACGAGTTAAACAACAACAACGAACTAAACCTAACCTAGTTTGCAAACTTATCGCGTGTCAATACAGGGTTTGTAATTATAATAATAATTCAAAACGACTTACGGGTTAAAAATATGTACACAATTACCTACAAGAGATGCTATAAAAGTTTGCTTTTCCTCCAGAGGAAATAAACTGCTTGCTAGCCGATTGTGAAATATTCACAATCCTTAACCGACTGGCAGCACTGTTTCGAAATAAATTTGCAACAGAGTTTTTTTTTATTCTGTTCTGTCGTAATTAACCTTATAGCTTTAATTAACTATTTCCCACTTATTCGAGTGGTTTATTTGTTAATTGAAAAAAAAAAAAACTCAACCAAGTATTTTGTTCGGAATACACATGCATGCACACAGGGAGATTCAACGGTTGCCAAAAATGCCGCGCGATTTTCGTTTTAAATCTATAGTCACTTTCTAAGATAATTCCCTGTTGAAAATTCAAAAAATGTTTAAACACTGTTGTTGCTTTCTCTAACTTAACAACGACATTCTTATGGCTATGATAACATTTTTTTTGGTTATTTTTCTCACTCTTTTAAAAATCTAGATTATTCTTCAATCTCTGGTTTAGATCTTTTGTTGTTTGTTTTTCTCTGTAATTATAATTATTAATATTATTCTCCTCGGAAAAAGCGAATACAGTGCCGAAGCAATAATTATTTCTTTCTGTCGTCGTCGTCGTCTTTCTCTGAGTTGTTTATTTTTAAATGTTCTTTGATTGAGAGTTCAAAATTAGAAATCTTCAAAAACAGGGTAAAAAATGGTAAAAAATCTGAATTTTCGAATTGAGTTTGCAGGATTTAGATTCCAGATTCTAAATTGAGAATTCAGTTTTAGAACTCAGATTCAGAATTCAGATCCAGAATTCAGATTCAGAATTCAGATTCAGATTCAGAATTCAGAATTCAGGTTCAGAATTCAGATTCAGAATTCAGATTCAGAATTCAGATTCAGAATTCAGATTCAGAATTCAGATTCAGAATTCAGATTCAGAATTCAGATTCAGAATTCAGATTCAGAATTCAGATTCAGAATTCAGATTCAGAATTCAGATTCAGAATTCAGATTCAGAATTCAGATTCAGAATTCAGATTCAGAATTCAGATTCAGAATTCAGATTCAGAATTCAGATTCAGAATTCAGATTCAGAATTCAGATTCAGAATTCAGATTCAGAATTCAGATTCAGAATTCAGATTCAGAATTCAGATTCAGAATTCAGATTCAGAATTCAGATTCAGAATTCAGATTCAGAATTCAGATTCAGAATTCAGATTCAGAATTCAGATTGAGAATTCAGATTCAGAATTCAGATTCAGAATTCAGATTCAGAATTCAGATTCAGAATTCAGATTCAGAATTCAGATTCAGAATTCAGAATTCAGATTCAGAATTCCGATTCAGAATCAGAATTCAGATTCAGAATTCCGATTCAGAATCAGAATTCAGATTCAGAATTCAGATTCAGAATTCATATTCAGAATTCAGAATTCAGATTCAGAATTCAGATTCAGAATTCAGATTCAGAATTCAGATTCAGAATTCAGATTCAGAATTCAGATTTAGAATTCAGATTTAGAATTCAGATTCAGAATTCAGATTCAGAATTCAGATTCAGAATTCAGATTCAGAATTCAGATTCAGAATTCAGATTCAGAATTCAGATTCAGATTCAGAATTCAGATTCAGGATTCAGATTCAGAATTCAGAATTCAGATTCAGAATTCAGATTCAGAATTCAGATTCAGAATTCAGATTCAGAATTCAGATTCAGAATTCAGATTCAGAATTCAGATTCAGAATTCAGATTCAGAATTCAGATTCAGAATTCAGATTCAGAATTCAGATTCAGAATTCAGATTCAGAATTCAGATTCAGAATTCAGATTCAGAATTCAGATTCAGAATTCAGATTCAGAATTCAGATTCAGAATTCAGATTCAGAATTCAGATTCAGAATTCAGATTCAGAATTCAGATTCAGAATTCAGATTCAGAATTCAGATTCAGAATTCAGATTCAGAATTCAGATTCGGAATTCAGATTCAGAATTTAGATTCAGAATTCAGATTCAGAATTCAGAATTCAGATTCAGAATTCAGATTCGGAATTCAGATTCAGAATTCAGATTCAGAATTCAGATTCAGAATTCAGATTCAGAATTCAGATTCAGAATTCAGATTCAGAATTCAGATTCAGAATTCAGATTCAGAATTCAGATTCAGAATGCAGATTCCGGATTAGGGATTCAAAATTTTATTCAGAATCTATCGGTTTCTTCCTGTTTTTTTTTTTGCTACGAAACGATCTGACAATTAGTGGATCGGTGACCTGACTATATGTCCAATTGTTCTCAGAGATTTCGTTTCAGTTTTACTTTTAAATGAATAATTTATCAAAAGGTTGAAAGATTCGTTTTTTACTTTAACAAGTGAACGTAATACATCGACGACTTAAGCTTTTCGTTTTTACGTAGCTTTGAGTTTGTTTTCTTTAATTTTTTTTTCATTCGTTTGTATGTTTACATGTTAATAGCGAAAAATGATTGTTCTTGTGACTTTAGTGAGTTGTTGTTGCTTGTATTTTCTAAAATTCGCTTTTCGTGTTGCTGTCGCAGTAAGACGTTTTTTGTTTGATTTTTTTTCTTGTGTTGGTTTTTTTTGTCTGCAGCTATCATTGTTTTTTTTTCTGTTTTTATTCTAAGAGCGTACGTTTATTTTTAGTTGTTTTTTTTTAAAGATAATATGAACTTGTTTTTTGTTTGTTTTTTTTTTACTAAACGATACACTTGGATACAGGTTGGTTTTTGCTATAGGTTGTTTTTGTTATTATAGATTCTAGATAAAATTACGACATTTGTTTTAGTTAATTGAGTTTTGTTCTTGCTTTTCGACTTGTTTGTTGTTTTTGCTTTATCGATCCGGCATCGATCGTTTTGTTTTGGTTTTGCAGGAAGATTTGAATTTGGTTTGTTTTTCTTTTACTTTGTTTTGGAGCTTGTAGCACTGATGTTGTAGTTGTTGTTGATGTTTACTGAGCGCAGTTTCATTTGACGCTTGACGAAGGACTGGATTCCAGTTATATATTTTCGTTTGGGGAGCGACTTAGTCGTCTACGTCCAGGCCGATCAGCTCGGCCTGCATCCTGCCCTTGGTCTTGCAGCAGATGGTCAGGAACAGGAGCCGCACCAGGAGCCGGAACTGCTGGGACATCGTGGACATGATGATGATCTTCCAGAACGAGTTCAGGATGCCGAGCCAGACGGCGCCGAACTGGATCATCGGATGGTCGAACGGTTCCTCCGAGATCAGATCGTAGATCCGCAGTCCGATGTACGGACCCCACGACACCCAGAAGGAGAATACCAATGCAAAGGACATACAGTGGCTCGGATTGGCCAGATTCTCGGCCAGTGCCGTGGCGTACTCCTTATCATGGATCGGTGCTCCCGATCGCACTTTACGCATCATTGTAAAAATATAACCATAGTTGTAAACGATCGAGATTACACTCGGCCCCAGGACCAGGATTGCCAGCGTTGCACTATAGGCGGCCATGTTGCCCCACTCGAGCATGCAGATGTGGGTGGATTTGTCGTAGATGGCCTTGTTGTAGCCAAGCAACGGTGGACAGCATAGCATAGCGGCCGAGATCCACGTGAACGCCATCCAGCATTGGCATCTGTGTGTGTTTGTTGTTTTGGTTGTTGGTTGATTGCGTGTGTGCGTGTTGGAGTTGCCAGTGTTGCCATTTGGATGGTTTTATTTTGTTTTGGTTAGGGGTAAGAGTGTTGGTGTTTGTTATGATGCGTTTACATTCGAGAATCGTGTTGAAGGCAGTGTTGCCGAGTTGTCGGTTTTGTTTGTGTTGTTATATTTATGTATGTTTTGTTTGATTATTTTGGTATTGTACGGGTACGTGGGGCAGTATCGATCATCGGAGCGTTTCGACGATTAAGTTTTTTGAGAGAGGAAAAATAGAAAAAAAATCCAACGTTAGCTTCTGTTCTCACACTTTAAATTTTTTCAGTAATAATCTGTTCCGAAATTTGTACACAGAAATCCGAAAGCCGGGTCGTGAAACCTAACAGTTTTTTATTGTGATTAATACCATTAAAGCTCGGACTCATCCAAGACTGGGAAGCGTCCGAAATTCTTTCAGCTACGAAACAGTTTTTAATGAACCATTAATCACTGACAGTTGGAAGAAACTTGTACCGTGATAGGGCGTCAACGTCAAAAAAAAATTTGCATTTTGTACAGATATTTGGAAAAAAAAATCTAAAAAACCTACTGATTGAAGAAAAACCTTAAATTCTAGGAATGAAACTGTTCAAAATTAGTGACAAAAACAAATTGCTATCTTACAAGTGCTTCAACGAAGAAAAAATAGAAATTTCCAAATTTGAATGCAAAACCTTAAAAAACAAGATGGCGGCCGTTTGTTCCGTTTGACGGTTTCTCGCGGTGACCGCCATCTTGTTTTTTCT
Organism: Uranotaenia lowii; assembly: GCF_029784155.1. Lineage (NCBI taxonomy): Eukaryota > Metazoa > Arthropoda > Insecta > Diptera > Culicidae > Uranotaenia > Uranotaenia lowii. The sequence continues at coordinate 44,544,547 of NC_073693.1, forward strand.
TCCAAATCCCACAACAAAAAAAACTTGAATTCGAACAAAATTAAAAAAAAACAACCAAAAAAACGTCGACGTCCTATCACAGCTTCGGTCTCGATTCCAATGTGCTGGCAAAGCCGCGGCTTTCAGGTTTCGATTTAGCGTTCTTTTTTTTTTTGGTTTCTTAAACGACTCAATAAGTATGAAGTAATTTTTTTGTTGTTGCTGATTTATCTCGTGAGAAGTAGTAAATCGGATAAGAGAGGAAGTAAGCAGAGGTGCACAAAAACGAGAGAGATAGAGAGGGATTGTTCGAAGTACAATTTGAACTCTTTCAAAAGGGGGAAAAACCGGGAAAAGTTCTACTCTACAAAGTGTGAAGTGTTTTTTGGTTTGTAAGTTTGTTGTTACACAATTCTACTCGATTGAGACGTTCAGGTTTTCGGATATTTCAAAACAATTATTTACAAAAGATCCACATTTTTCAATCAAAATTTTAAATTTCTTCACACAACCTGAACGAATCTTCAATTCTACTGAAGCTGGGAATGTTAAAATTACTAGTACTACAAGACGGGAATACAATTTTAAACTACTGATAAATCGTCTAAGAAAGGTAAAAAACTTTTTAAATAGAGTCAATTTTTAAGAAAATATTTTTTTTAAAAGGGAACTATCGAGATTTGTTAAATACATATGATCTTGTTCTTCTCGAGTTAAACATGCAGAATTAATCGGAATTTCATTGTTTGTTAAAATTTTAACATTTATGGATTGTCATTTCGGTCATTTTATTGAATGTTAATTCATAACTTATTCTGTAAAATTCTTCAATTTGTAAATCCCATTCAATTTCAGTCTTTTGAGTCATTTTTTGAAATTTTCAATAAATTCTCTGATTTTCCTTACAATTTTATATAATTTTTCATGCCTTCTTTCATTTGTTTCTATTCTAGAGTTGTCATTTTTGTCATTTTTGTATTTTTTGTCATTTTTGTCATTTTTGTCATTTTTGTCATTTTTATCATTTTTGTCATTTTTGTCATTTTTGTCATTTTTGTCATTTTTGTCATTTTTGTCATTTTTGTCATTTTTGTCATTTTTGTCATTTTTGTCATTTTTGTCATTTTTGTCATTTTTGTCATTTTTGTCATTTTTGTCATTTTTGTCATTTTTGTCATTTTTGTCATTTTTGTCATTTTTGTCATTTTTGTCATTTTTGTCATTTTTGTCATTTTTGTCATTTTTGTCATTTTTGTCATTTTTGTCATTTTTGTCATTTTTGTCATTTTTGTCATTTTTAACATTTTTGTCATTTTTGTCATTTTTGTCATTTTTGTCATTTTTGTCATTTTTGTCATTTTTGTCATTTTTGTCATTTTTGTCATTTTTGTCATTTTTGTCATTTTTGTCATTTTTGTCATTTTTGTCATTTTTGTCATTTTTGTCATTTTTGTCATTTTTGTCATTTTTGTCATTTTTGTCATTTTTGTCATTTTTGTCATTTTTGTCATTTTTGTCATTTTTGTCATTTTTGTCATTTTTGTCATTTTTGTCATTTTTGTCATTTTTGTCATTTTTGTCATTTTTGTCATTTTTGTCATTTTTGTCATTTTTGTCATTTTTGTCATTTTTGTCATTTTTGTCATTTTTGTCATTTTTGTCATTTTTGTCATTTTTGTCATTTTTGTCATTTTTGTCATTTTTGTCATTTTTGTCATTTTTGTCATTTTTGTCATTTTTGTCATTTTTGTCATTTTTGTCATTTTTGTCATTTTTGTAATTTTTGTCATTTTTGTCATTTTTGTCATTTTTGTCATTTTTGTCATTTTTGTCATTTTTGTCATTTTTGTCATTTTTGTCATTTTTGTCATTTTTGCCATTTTTGTCATTTTTGTCATTTTTGTCATTTTTGTCATTTTTGTCATTTTTGTCATTTTTGTCATTTTTGTCATTTTTGTCATTTTTGTCATTTTTGTCATTTTTGTCATTTTTGTCATTTTTGTTATTTTTGTCATTTTTGTTATTTTTGTCATTTTTGTTATTTTTGACATTTTTGTCATTTTTGTCATTTTTGTCATTTTTGTCATTTTTGTCATTTTTGTCATTTTTGTCATTTTTGTCATTTTTGTCATTTTTGTCATTTTTTTCATTTTTGTCATTTTTGTCATTTTTGTCATTTTTGTCATTTTTGTCATTTTTGTCATTTTTGTCATTTTTGTCATTTTTGTCATTTTTGTCATTTTTGTCATTTTTGTCATTTTTGTCATTTTTGTCATTTTTGTCATTTTTGTCATTTTTGTCATTTTTGTCATTTTTGTCATTTTTGTCATTTTTGTCATTTTTGTCATTTTTGTCATTTTTGTCATTTTTGTCATTTTTGTCATTTTTGTCATTTTTGTCATTTTTGTCATTTTTGTCATTTTTGTCATTTTTGTCATTTTTGTCATTTTTGTCATTTTTGTCATTTTTGTCATTTTTGCCATTTTTGTCATTTTTGTCATTTTTGTCATTTTTGTCATTTTTGTCATTTTTGTCATTTTTGTCATTTTTGTCATTTTTGTCATTTTTGTCATTTTTGTCATTTTTGTCATTTTTGTCATTTTTGTCATTTTTGTCATTTTTGTCATTTTTGTCATTTTTGTCATTTTTGTCATTTTTGTCATTTTTGTCATTTTTGTCATTTTTGTCATTTTTGTCATTTTTGTCATTTTTGTCATTTTTGTCATTTTTGTCATTTTTGTCATTTTTGTCATTTTTGTCATTTTTGTCATTTTTGTCATTTTTGTCATTTTTGTCATTTTTGTCATTTTTGTCATTTTTGTCATTTTTGTCATTTTTGTCATTTTTGTCATTTTTGTCATTTTTGTCATTTTTGTCATTTTTGTCATTTTTGTCATTTTTGTCATTTTTGTCATTTTTGTCATTTTTGTCATTTTTGTAATTTTTGTCATTTTTGTAATTTTTGTAATTTTTGTCATTTTTGTCATTTTTGTCATTTTTGTCATTTATGTCATTAGTGTCATTTATGTCATTTTTGTCATTTTTGTCATTTTTGTCATTTTTGTCATTTTTGTCATTTTTGTCATTTTTGTCATTTTTGTCATTTTTGTCATTTTTGTCATTTTTGTCATTTTTGTCATTTTTGTCATTTTTGTCATTTTTGTCATTTTTGTCATTTTTGTCATTTTTGTCATTTTTGTCATTTTTGTCATTTTTGTCATTTTTGTCATTTTTGTCATTTTTGTCATTTTTGTCATTTTTGTCATTTTTGTCATTTTTGTCATTTTTGTCATTTTTGTCATTTTTGTCATTTTTGTCATTTTTGTCATTTTTGTCATTTTTGTCATTTTTGTCATTTTTGTCATTTTTGTCATTTTTGTCATTTTTGTCATTTTTGTCATTTTTGTCATTTTTGTCATTTTTGTCATTTTTGTCATTTTTGTCATTTTTGTCATTTTTGTCATTTTTGTCATTTTTGTCATTTTTGTCATTTTTGTCATTTTTGTCATTTTTGTCATTTTTGTCATTTTTGTCATTTTTGTCATTTTTGTCAGTTTTGTCATTTTTGTCATTTTTGTCATTTTTGTCATTTTTGTCATTTTTGTCATTTTTGTCATTTTTGTCATTTTTGTCATTTTTGTCATTTTTGTCATTTTTGTCATTTTTGTCATTTTTGTCATTTTTGTCATTTTTGTCATTTTTGTCATTTTTGTCATTTTTGTCATTTTTGTCATTTTTGTCATTTTTGTCATTTTTGTCATTTTTGTAATTTTTCTCAGTTTTTATTTTGTCTTGTTTTGTTTTGTTTCTTTAAATATTTTTCCTTTATTTCTTTTTTACTGTTTTTTTTTATCATACTTTTCTTTGATTTTATCATTTATTTATTTTTTATTTTCTTCTTTCTTGTTTTATCCTGTTTTTTTTTTTTTAAATTTTGGATGTTTTTTTTTCATTTCTTTAATTTTTTCTCCGTTTGATTTTCAATGTTTCTTTTTTTGGTTTCGTGTTTCCTATTAATTTTTCCCTTCGTTTCATTTTCGTTACTATTTTATCTTTATGATTTCTTTTTGCTTATGTTTTGCCCTTTCTCAATTATGTTCTTTCTTTTTTTTAATTTCCCATTTTTGTGTATGCAACTGTTGAATTTTTTATTTTTGTTTTTCGACTATTTCTTTTATGTTATTTTCCTTTTAAGTAATTTATTCCATTTTCTTTCATTACAATTTTTGGTTTTCATTTGTAAGATTTTTCCTCTTTTTCTAATTATATTTTATTGTTTTTGTTTTGCTATTTCTTTTCTTATTGTTTCAATTTCTTCTTATTTGCTATATACAGTTTTTTTTTAAAAAAATCTTTATCATTTCTTTTTTTCATAGTTCGGAAATCTGTTTTTTCTGAATTCTTATACCTGATTTCCAATTTCTTATTTTCATTTCTTATTTCTGATGTCTGATTTCTGATTTATGATTTCTGATTTCTGATTTCTGATTTCTGATTTCTGATTTCTGATTTCTGATTTCTGATTTCTGATTTCTGATTTCTGGTTTCTGATTTCTGATTTCTGATTTCTGATTTCTGATTTCTGATTTCTGATTTCTGATTTCTGATTTCCGATTTCTGATTTCCGATTTCAGATTTCAGATTTCTGATTTCTGATTTCTGATTTCTGATTTCTGATTTTTGATTTCTGATTTCTGATTTCTGATTTCTGATTTCTGATTCCTGATTTGTGATTTTTGGTTTCTTATTGCTTATTTCTGATTTCTGATAGCTGGTTTCTGATTTCAATTTTTTTTATTTCTGATTTATGATTTCTTCTTCTTCTTTCTTATTTCTGATTTCTGATTTTTTATTTCTGATTTCTGATTTCTGATTTCTGATTTGGGATATCTGTTTTCTGATTTCAGGTTTCCGATTTCTGATTTCTGACATCTGACTTCTGATTTCTGATTTCTGATTTCTGATTTCTGATTTCTGATTTCTGATTTCTGATTTCTGATTTCTTCTTCTTTTTTCTTTTCTCTGACTTCTTTTTACTGATTTCTGATTTCTGGTTTTTTATTTCTGATTTGTGATTATTGATTTCTGATTTCTGATTCCTGATTTCTGATGTCTGATTTCTGATGTCTGATTTCTGATTTCTGATTTCTGATTTCAGATTTCAGATTTCTGATTTCTTATTTCTTATGTCTTATTTCTGATTTCTGATTTCTTATTTCTTATATCTGATTTCTGATTTCTTATATCTGATTTCTGATTTTATTTATGATTTTATGCTTTTATTTCTTCTTACTCATGCCATCTAATCGGGATGATTGCTCGTAAATGGTTTTAGCATTTAGTGCATAGCTGTTAGTCATTGATCAGCACATACTTTTTATTTACAGTTATTTACAATCGTTGGATAATCAACTGAAAATATTAACAAATCAAAGCTTTTACGGGATCAAGAGTAAAAGTACAGATAAAGTACGATCAATAAAAAAAATACATTGTTTACGAAAGAATAAAAGTCGGTGGGTAAAGTTTCAATTCGATCTATATCCTAGACAATATTAATATAAGAGTAACATAATTGAACTAAAATGGCAAACCTTCCATTCCTATAACATTTTTTTTTTCATTTTCGAGACAGAAGAAGAAGAACAGAGGATTAGAGGCACACGCACACATCACAGAAAACACAAACACATCGATTCCGTTTGTTTTATTTTTTGGTTTGTTTGTTTGATTTCGTAAATTGGGAACAACAACAACAGGAACAGGAAAATTAAAGTTGAACAAATACGACGAGTAGAAAATGAAAAAGAAAAAAATGAAGAAAAAACTTGTTTAGAACATTTGAAAAAAACTTATTGAAAAGTGGAAAATGTTATTTGTTGAATTTGTGATGTTTGTTTTCGTATCACTAAAGAGACATTAAACGTGCAAAACATGAGATTTGAGGACAACAACCATGCAAATCGAATTAAATCTCCTGTTTTGCTGTTTTTTTTAGCTAGGTCATTCTCACACAAAGGTGTTAACTCTACGGTATCTGTACATTTGTTGTTTGAGTGGCAAAATACATGGGCACACACACATTTAATTCGGGTGCAGGATTCCGAGGTTTTGATTTGTTGATTGACTCTATTGGTTTGGAAGCTGCCTTAGCTATAAACATTGTACATTTACAGACACACATACACATACATTAGGAATGACAATGACTAGAATCCGTATGCGCCGGATGGTTTCGGTTTATGGGGGTGGTTTGGTTGATTATAATTGTTTTTTGTATTTCATTGCAATACTGTTTTTTTTGATAGGGAAAAAGGTTACGGAATACCAATTAGCAGAGTTGATCTGTTAGAATACACCAAATACAGGACAGTTAGAGTTCGCTGGTTTGGGAATGGAGGGATCCCAGTAAGCCACACAGTTCTCGTTCCAGTGACTACTTTATCGACTTGCGAAAATTTGTTTATTGCGGTACGGAAATGGCTTACGGGGCGACTTCCAAACTCCACCTCCAACGACGACAAAAAGGTTTTGAACTGAAGTAAAATTGTATATCCTGGAGCAGATGTCTATTTGGGTTTATTTGATTGTACTTTTGGATCTTCAAACACGGATTAGTTTCGCAAATGAATCGGAGGCGCGGGGGCGAAGCAAACAACACCCATTTACCTTGTCTTGGTTTGTATGGTTTCGTAACGGAGCGGTTTCCTAACTGCCAGATAGCGGTCGACCGAGATCCACATGAAGGTGTAGACCGAGATCGACCAGAGCGTGACCTCGAGGTAGCCGGCGAAGCGACACAGCACATCGCCGTACACCCAGTCGCCGTAGAAGGCCGGATACACGGACAGCGGGACGACGCACAGACCGCATAGTAGATCGGCAACGCCCAGCGAGAGCAGGTAGTAGTTTATAACCTCATGGGGTCCTGAAAAAAATAAATACAAAAGCTTAGTGATTTGTGAAATTTAATTTGTTTCAAGAGTTGTGTAAGAAAATGACAAATGTTTTTTTTAATGTAATATCTCGTATAGTTAAGCAAAAGTCCATAAAACTTTTTTTTCTTGACTATAGACTGTTCAGAATTGCGACAACTTCGACGCGAAAAAAATGCATGTTTACGTAGGCTTCGGAAAAATCGAACGGTTGACTCTCAACAACAGTTCAAAGCAGCAAGCACAGCCTACCGCAGACTCAATGCATTACTGTACAAACACCACTTTCGGCGTGTACAATCTGGTTTACGTAAGAACCCTCAAAGTTTCTGGACTTTCGTAAATTCGAAACGAAAATCGAGCTCCCTACCTACCTCAGTCTTTTACAACGATGCTGTTGCTGATTCTCCAGACACGTGTTGCAATTTATTTGCTGAGCATTTTCGGGCGGTCTTTCTGGACACTGTCTCTTCCGAAACTGAGTGCTCTAATGCCACGTTTCACGTCTCGGCGGATTCTATAGATTTCAACACCTTCGAGATAGATCAAAGGCTCATCGAAAATGCCGCAAGGAAACTGAAAAGCTCTTTTGCTCCTTCACCTGATGGAATTCCGGCTGTTATTTACAGTCCATGCATCGAAGCTCTCTCGTTGCCGCTAGCCCAAATCTATAACCGATCATTTCAACAACGTAAATTCCCGGACTATTGGAAAAATTCCTTCATGTTTCCTGTCTTCAAAAATGGCGAACGACGAAATGTGAAGCAATATCGAGGCATTACGAGTTTATCGGCAGGATCCAAGCTTTTCGAAATTGTTGTAAGTCAAGCCCTCTTACGCGCTTCCTCACATTATATTGCCGCTGAACAGCGTGGGTTTATGCCTGGCAGATCGGTGAGTACCAATCTTTTAGAGTACACTTCGTTTTGTCTGAACCAAATGGAAAGAAAAAAACGGGTCGATGCTATATAGGGGAGGAGCGGGCTATATGCGCCTATTAAGCAGAATACTAATTTAATCAAATATTTCATCGAATATGTGTACAAAAACTACATACACATGAGCAGACATCTGTTTTCTATATATTGGAGTAATTTTTTTGTTGAAATCTCCTTCCGTTTTTGAGAAATTGATTTTATTATAACTGTTGTCAAAATTGCCGAACCTCAAACCGTGCGGGCTAAATGCGCCTATTTATGATTAAGGTAAAATTTCTGTTTCTTTTGCAATACTTCCGTATAATTTCATTGGAAATGCTAGAAACTGATAACTTTCATACGACAGAGCTGAAGTTTTATAAAAATCTATGTCTTTTATAACTTTATGGAATATACAAAATTTAGGATTGCCATCATATGGAGGAATTTTATTCCTAAGATAAATTTTATCAAATCTATTTTTAAATCTTCAATTTGCTCTTAAGATGTTAATTAGAGCTTAGATTTGAAGTTTTAATGATAAAAATCATATATTTATTCTATTTAACCTGTTATTTAAGGGTAGTGGCATTTTACAAACATGATGGGGGCATACAAAAACACTCTCTTATTCCACTTTCCCATCATTAAGAAACCATCATAAAAGCTTAAACTTGTTTTACTTTTATGGTTGATTTGAACAAGGAACAAAAACCACCCAACTTTTTGTTTTGAGCTTCTTTACGTATAATTTTTAAAAGTCAAAATATTACATCAAAAGGTGTCAAAACCTTGTATGAATTTTTAAATTTTGTTGAGTTGGTTTATTCAAAAAATTCTTTCTTGCCTTATGTTCTACGCGTATCACCCTCGAAATGCATTGATTTTATATGTTGTCTTCTCAGCCATTTCGTCAAACGGCCGTAGGGTCATTTAACCCGATAGGCCCATTTAGGAAACCTTTCCCCTACACCGATATCAAAGCGGCATTCGATACGATTGATCACGGAATCTTACTCGCTAAGCTAGCTAAGCTAGGTATTCATGACAACATGATCTCTTGGTTGAAATCATTCCTCACTGAGCGGTGTATTAGGATTAAATTTGGTGATAGCATATCATTTCCATTTACTAACCGATCTGGCGTGCCGCAAGGGAGCAATTTGGAACCTTTACTGTTTGTTCTGTTTTTCAACGACTTGATCCTTAGCTTGGAAATTGGAACCAAAATGGGATATGCTGATGATCTGAAACTATTCGTTCCAGTTGAATCCACTGTCGATTGTGCACACCTTCAATCTTTACTAGATCACTTTAGTGAATGGAGTAGACTTAATAAGCTATCAGTCAGCGTCTCCAAGTGCTCCGTTATAACATTCCATAGAAAGAAAACGCCAATTTTTATGATTATAACATCGATAACCAGCGCCTTGACAGGGTATTTGAAGTTGACGACCTTGGAGTTATCCTCGATGCTCAGCTTACGTTCGATAGTCAACGAACTTCAGTTATAAGAAAGGCGAATCGTCAGCTTGGCTTCATCTCCAAAGTAGCACGAGAGTTCAGAGACCCATTGTGCTTGAAGTCACTCTACTGCGCACTTGTCCGGTCAGTCACAGAACATGCTGCAATTGTTTGGGCTCCCTATCAGTTATGTTGGATTTTGCGAATCGAGCGTGTACAAAAGCGTTTCGTTAGATTCGCTCAACGACATCTACCCTGGCGTAATCCTGAAAACCTTCCCGCATATTCCGACCGGTGCCAGCTTCTGGGATTAGAAACATTGGAACGCTGCCGAAAAACTCAACAGGCATCATTCATCACAAAAATACTGAATGGAGAAATTCAGTCGCCAAACCTGCTAGGAATGATCAACTTTAATGCTCCTTCGAGGACTTTACGTCATCACTCTTTGCTATCGAATCGAACCCACCGAACATCTTACGGCCATAATGAACCAGTGAGTGCAATGATGCGTACGTTCCAGATTGCTAAGCATCTACATCAATTGGGGGAGCCATCTAGCCGATTCATCAACCGAGTACGCCAGTCTTCATTGTTTCGTGTTATCAAATTGTTTTGTATAGATCTTTAGTATGGATAATTCATTAAAACAAAATGTTCGATGAATAAAACTTAGTAATAATAATAATAATAAGCACACTTTCAAGATAGAAAAATATATGATGCATTAAATTGTATTTAATTTATTTGGCCCACTGTATCATTATTTGTGCCCTACCCAACACTGTATCATTATTTGATGAAAAATTCCTCAAACATGACTCATAAGCTTTTGCACAGTTGCATTCCCCACTTTTGGCCATTCATTTTTAAATTTTCCGATGTCTTCAGCTGTTTTCATGTATTTTTGTAGCCCAAAAAGTCTCGATTAGCCGTACCTCGGGGCAATTCGGCGGATTCATGTTTTTGGCACAAAACAGACGTTTTTGCTTTTGCACCACCCTAGTGTGTTTTTTCCGTAATGATATGATGCCAAATCGGGCCAAAATATTACGGGTCTATCATGCTGCTTGATCATCGGCCATAAACGCTTCTGGAGGCATTCCTTGATATCTAGAGTTTTTTTTGATTAAGTTGTATGAGCCACCTGATGTGTTTCGAGAAAATCGATGTTGAAGTTTTCGAACACATTTTTAATTCTATTATTTTTAACATCTGCAAAGATGGTATGGAAATGTTGTATAAGATGCAGAAAATAATGAAGAATATGCTTACGTATCCGAAATGGTAATTAGTTTAGATTATTCCACTTAAGATGTTTTTACGACTATATGCATTTCCTATTTGGCGCTAACGTCGTTTCGCCACCTCATCAAATTTATCATTTAATATTATTGTGGTTACCTGTTACTTCGTTATACCCTTTAAAATCGCTTGTAGTACTGTCTGTAAATGCAACAGGAAGCAGAAGTGGTATTTGGAGGTACCCGTTTAGTGCCTGGAATCGGCACCTCGGGTGAATGTTCATCAGATATGTTTTAAGTAGACTGGACATTGCTGGCTACCTGTTCTGACTCCAATGACCGTCCAAGGGGTGCAGCATTCGAAGCTTTTAGTTATTTTGGCTGTCTCTGTAGTGAAAAATTATGAAGGTAATAAGTTTCACAATTTGAAGGAACGTTGGTTGAACTTATTTAGGCACTTATTAAAGACATGTCTTCTATTGAGATGGCTGAAACCACTCACACTATCGATTTCTTTTGAATTTCAGAATGTTTAACACTTTTAACGAAGCATTTTTTAGGGAAATGCATAATGTCACAAAAGCCATCACGCCGAACTTTTATTTCGCGACCTTTGTTTTGCACGCTAATCCATGTGTAGTGCAAAACGTCGCAAAAACCAAATTACACTCGAAAATGAGAAAGTCATCATACGTCCTAAATTCAAATCATTTTGTAAAATTTATTCATTGATCAAATGAAACCAATTTTTTACCAAAGATGAAGTACATGCTTATCAATCGTTTGCAGTAAATAACTCAGTTTTTTTTATATTGGTTCATACGACCTAATCAAAACAAACTCTAGATATAGTTCTGGGTGTTCATTGTTTCCGATATGACATACGGGCTAGATATTTTGTAGGATTCGCAAATTGCGTGCCACGGCATCACCTTCTTGCCCAAATATTCGGTGAAAATGGCCTTCTCCGTTTCGGGGATATCCCTGTCTTTGCATAAATACAGAGAAGTATTGCGACCCAGGAAGAGTTTTATAGTTCAATTTCACATACGTTTCATCGTCCATGATAATGCACCCAGAATTTTTGCAAAATATTGAATCATACTCTTGGTTTGATAGAAGCAGCTTGATTTCGGTTCATCTTCAAATGTACAATGTTCACCATATTTTTCAATAGCTGTCCGTACCATATCGACGCTCACATCCTCTTCTTTGGCAATTTTTTTCAATGAGATTCCACTTACAGTACACCACTTGTGCACGATACTTTTTCTCGTCTCCGGAGTAAGACCACGCATTTTGAAATATAATCACAAACTAAATGTTTTTTTTTATGTTATCATGTACAGAAATGTGTAAACAAATTTACAACTAATCTGCTCTGTACACTTATCCATCTTGAAAGTCTTCAGATTTGTTTTCAAAAATGGCTTTGTCATGGTGTCATCGACCTTCAACTGCGGCACTAGACAACCCTTATGATGTTTCTGGTTGTAGTGTATCAACTAAGCACAATAAAAGACGAGCGATGTCTAATAACTAAGATGTGTTTTATTCGAACGTCAACTTAAGAATGAATAATATTGAGCACTGCACGTTTTATTTATACTCCGCTCTGCTGTTGCTGTTCTCTCGTGTTATCGTCGATTATGTCATATACCCTCTTCGCACGGCCGGTCAGCATCCTAATTGCTTTGTTGTAGCTGGTACACTACACTGGTCATCAAATCACCAGAGAAATGAAGGACTACAAACAAAACAACATGATTTGAGCACGGGGATGCATTTATCTTCAACCCGTGTGGAGCACATCTCTCAGATTTAAGCTTTTTTCTCAGATTTGAGCTTTCATCTCCAATGCTCTTAAGGCAAAAAAGCTTGAATCTAAGGAAAAAAGCTTAAAATTGAGATTCACTAACACTTAGCAAAAAGATTTTGGTCACACAATACATATAAAAATCCTGTATCATTGTTATAGAATCTGTGTGGAGTTATCTCTCAGATTTAAGCTGTTTTTGTCAGATTTAAGCTTTTTTCTCAGATTAAAGCTTTCATCTCCAATGCTCTCAAGGCAAAAAAAAGCTTAAATCTGAGGAAAAAAAAGCTAGATGTTGGTCAAAAGACACATAAACAAATCCTGTATCTTTGCAGGGGTCTGGATTTAAGCTACCTAGTTGGATCATAGTAGTCAAGTGAAGATGGTGGTCCACAAAGACCAATCCAGTCGGTGGAGCTACGCGCTGTTACACTCGGCTCTCTTGCTCGGGTCGGGTCGTATCGTACTCGGTGACTGACTGACCGACGCTCGTACACGCTGATGACGAATTGTCAAGTGTCGGTTTAATTCGTCCACACAGTACAGTTGCTACGATCAAAATGGCTTCAGACGATTCATTTAATGAAAGTTAAATGAGGGTGATCGTGTTAAGAGTAGGTGGAACAACTTCGGGCCCGTTTGTGGTGAGATCACCACTATTAGATACAGACTTGGTTTCGATATCGCTTTTCTTCGAGACTTATTTTAAGTGGTGGTAACGATTAGGGTGTTTCAAACAATGGAGACGGTTGCCACTTCCGATTCGACTCACTGGGATTGTCCTACGCGGAAAATACGGGACATAGGTGGATGGGTGCACGCAGCAACTGTAAATTCAATAACAACAACCACCAGGACTCTCATCTGCTGGGGTTCGATGATTTCGAAAGAAAAACGAGGAGTCCCTGAGAAACTTGTCTATCTCAACGAAGCACAGTACGAGGCATTTTCGTACAAGGACCTACACGACGCTGAATGCTGGAGTGAGACAGGGATGTACCTTATCACTGTATAAGTATGTATTATCAATGCAGTTGAAATCCAAAGTTTTCACGCTGGTGATTGACAAACTTGCCAACCAGCGACGATGAAAAATTCTTCAAACACCTCAGCAATCGGGAACCCTGAAAGAGCCTCCAGCAGCATGGGAGAGTCAATTCTCGACCCTTGAGATCCACCACGACTAAAGCACGTGCAGCTATTCGTTCAGCTCCGTTCTGGTAAAATGGGAACCAAACTGCAAATGCATAATCGAGAGTTGAGCGAACTATACTGCAATACAACAATGAATGAGTACATCATTAAAATAGATGACGAAAATTAACGGTCTCAAGTGGCTTCCTTGGGGTACAGCTATACAAACGGAGAATTGTCTTGAAAAGTAATTTCCAGTTTGCTCTGATAACCTTCATCCCGTTAAATAGGTTCGAAACCAGTCCAGTAGGGATCCACAGAATCCAGAGCGTTCGAGTTTAGCGAGAGCAATATCGTGATTTACAAGATTAAAGATAGCTGGTATCCCGTCCGGTCCCGTAGATGATGAATTTTCAAGCTCTGCTGTTGCCTTTAAAATGGCTGCGTCATCGAAGGGAATACCGTTTAAGGAAGAATTTAGAGGTATGTATGTATGTATGTTGGTATGTTGGTAATCCACCATGGGTGCACGGATTAACCGCAGTTTCTGCCAAAGTATGGGTTCACATACATTCCTTAGATAATTAGGTTCGACAAATCTCCAATGCAGCGCGCCACCATACCCGGACCCCATGGCTTCGTATGAACTGTTATGTGGTGAATGTATTGCGTGTGTTGATGTAGGTATATTTTGGAAGAACGAATAAATCAGGTGGGCTAGTCTACTTACAGGTATTCCGGCATCCGCGTATAAACCTGGCCAGCTGGCAACTGATTGAACATTCCAATTATATAGTCAGTTATATGATGAAACACATCTTACCTGTCGGCCCGCTTATGGGATTCGAATCCAAAAGTTTTTCTTGCCGATACCGGGAATCGAACCCAGTACGCCTGGCGTACCAATACCAGACTCGCGCAGCCTATCCACTAGACCACATCGGCGCTCGTTTAAGGAAGAATTTAGAGGTTGCGATATTTCTTACAGCCATACCAATTGCTCTGAGGAAATGGACCCAGTTGTGAAAACGCTAGAAAATTTCTCAGCAAAGAGATTGCATATTTTAAGATCGGTGTTCGCTGTGTAGCCGTTCTTTCCGCTGATTTTGGACGTACTTCTAGAAAGATCTCGGGTTGGTCTTAAAATTACGCTGTAGCCGGTGGAGATAGTTCTGGTAGCAACGCCTACTGCTTTTTTCGTACGCCGTGTTCAGCTTGCGGTATTCTTTCCTTTATGCAGAGAGACTTGTGCTTGCTGAAGTTTCGAAGAACACGGTTTTTTGCCGCCTTCAGTTGTCGCAGTTGATAAGTGACCCAGGGAACTCGTGGGTTGGAGGGTAAGCTACGTTTTGAAACATGGCGGTCGATTATGTAGTTCAGTATGTTTGAAAAAGTCGCAATGGCTGCATCCGGATTCTCCCATTCGATAGAATCGAGGACGAGGGAGATAGCTTCGTAGTCGACGTTTTTGAGGTCGAAGCGAGCGGTTTTCTCTAAGGGAGCGTTAATTCTAGTGACATCGAGTGAGACCACTAAAGCTGGGTGATGAGAAACAACTTTAACAAGAGGAGCAGGAGTCGGATTCCTGAAGCTTTCGTTTATGAAGCAGAGGCCTAGTATACGGCCGTTTTCGTTTTCAAAGCTGTTAATCTGGCGAAAAGTCGTGATCAAAGAGTCCCGGAAGATGTTGGAAGGAGTCGAGAAATAGGAGTGCATACTGGGAATAAATAGCCGCCATTGGAAGGGCAACCCAGGTCAGGCCAGGCCAGGAAGTTCAAGCCAGGCATGTTGAAATCACCGATAACAGGTATGTCATCTTCGGGAGAACGGATGTTCCACTTGTTCTAGGGATGTGCTTTTTGGGTGTGTCAAACAGTAGTTTGTGGTGTGGTCATTGTGTAATTTTTTTTCTCAATATCAATTTGATATCCAATCCAATCAATTCGTATCCAATTCGCATTTCCACCTAGGTCTCTTTGTAGTTTGGGGGGTGGAGACTTCTAGGGAGATTGAGATGGAAAAATGGTCGCTTCCGTTGGAATCATCTTATTTTTGAACTCAAGTTCCACGAAACAATAGTGAGGTCTAAGGCTGATGTGTTTCCAGTTGAGGGACAGAGTCGGGTAGCCACTGCAGTGAGCTATATAGGATAAAAAAAAATTGTTATGAACGAGACTTTCAATGAAAGATCCTTTTCTGTCGGTTTGTGTTGCACCCCATACTGTGGAATGCGCATTGAAGTCACCCATAATTAAAACCGGCTCTGGAAGTTGAGTTATTATATTTTCAAATTTCTGGAAAAAATCTGCGTACGGCTGTTTTGGTGAAATGTGAATCGAAACCACAGTGATTTCGACTGGAGATCTTAGACGGACAGCAACTACATTTAGGGTTGAAGTAATCGGTAAGGGTAAATAAGGAAATCCAATTTTTACGGCTAGTCAGGTTCCTTGCGAGCCCGAGTTGTGGTGGAGTTGGAGATGATAGCTTTTAATAGAATTTTCCTACAATTTTTCTGACGAAACGGTAAACCCTCGTTACCTCTTGGTCAGCTAGATCTTCCTGGATCTCTTCGTCACTGAGGCCGGCAACTTCTCTACAAGAGACCACTCGCTGGCAGGTATTGAGAGTTGGGTGTGGGACAATAATAATTTTGACCTCGTCAATCAGCTCAGAAAGTAGTTGTAGTTTTTTAGATTAGTCTTCCCCATTATTGATAGGATTTGCTCTCTCGATCCGCCCGACTCCACGGTCGATGGATTTTGAGACGACAAATGGGTTAGTGGGAAGCTTGAAATTTCCTCCTGCTCTCAGAATCAGCCATGTATTCCTTTTGGATCCATCCAGGTGATAAGGGCACCGCGGAAAAAACCTCCGAACGCGATGACTGACGCCGAGAGAATGAGTACCGTACCATTGATGAAAATTTGACGGTTGAGTGCGTTTGCTATTGTTGTCGTTGTCACATTCCTGAAACCCTTTCTTCGGTTACTCGAAACTGAATTGAATGTTATTGTTTTTTAAATTTGTTCTCATTAAAATCAAATGTATTGATTTAAACTAAATAGAAGTTAAAAACAATGGAAAAAGGGAAAAAAAAATTCGTATTTTGACTTTCCTAAAGAAACATTTAGTCTTCCAAATGTTTATTACTTTCACGATCGTTCATTAACTTTCGGATACTTTCAAACTCCTTATAATTTTTTTTGGAACTTATAATAAGACTTAGTTGCTTTTAAGTTTGCTTATTTGAAATGAATAAATTTCAATATAAATTCCTCTACTTACCCTTAAAGTTAAGATATGTGGCAACCACGATGAGATTGGCTACGATGATGGCGACCGCTAAGATGAGAATGATCGTTGCCTGTGTGAGTGCCTCCAGGGTTGAGCCGGATTGCAGGTGACTCAGCCCGTGCATCGTAACTCCTAAAAAGGAAAAAAAAGAGTAACAGAATATATAATTAATACTAATTCCAAAGTCTAGTTTGTGGAGCTTGAGATTACCGGAAACCATACCTCGCATCCGGTCATGACGTTTTGGCACCGGAAGAGAGCGAAGTTTTTGCTATGTCGGTGGTGGTGGTGGGCGTTTTGCGAATGTTTTTGTTTACTATTATACTAGTGGAAGCACTGCAGCGATTGGTGGATCGCAAGTGGTGAATCTTTAGGAGGGTTGCTTTCTCGAAACGCTTCTGATATCAACAACGGTCAACATCCATCAATATTCGACCAGATAGTTTGTTGATTTATCATGTCTGAATTTGTCTTCCTGCTGGTGTTTAGCGATCTGTAAGCGAAAATAAGAGAATAAATAATTATTTGGAATCGTGTTTGATATTAAGAAACAGTTAAGAAGGGAACCCATTTTCACATTGCTTTTAACTAATTGAAGAGGTTGAAAGCTGAGTTTCGGAGGAAATTTTCCTACTCTCTTTGAAAAGTAGACTTTAAGTAGACTACGCAAAGGTTCATGAGATCGAATCCCGGTCAAGGCATACATAGTACACTTTCTGTGGTCTGGTGGTTTTAGCATTTGTAAAATGCTAGCCATCATTACTTCGAAAGATGTATGCCTAGAGTTAAGGAAAGAAGATCTCTTCAAAGAAACATGAAGTTTCACTGAGATCCTATGTGTGTGTGTTCGTTTAAAAAAAAGGGATATTTCTATACCTCTTTTTATTGGTCATTTTTTTAATTTTTTTTTTCAAATTTTCAAACATTGAAAGATATATATTCAGTTGTAAAAAATTTATTGATCTTATATTCTCATATCAATAAATCTCATCCATGTATCTTCCCTCAACAGCCACTGAATGTACAATGTTTACCAGATGCTGTTCTATCTTAAACGTCTCCACGGTCCACCCAACTTAATGCAGCAAAGATGTTTCACAGTGTTGAAATTTATTTTCATATATCTGAAAACTCGGACCATGGAAAACTCGCCTGGGTGTTACAATTATTTATTGGTTGTGTTCCTACCGGTCGGTTGCAAAATATACTAGGAAATGCACTCTTGAACTAGAACCAGACCATAGAAGCAACCTTCTCAATTCATGGCCTTTCGCAAAACCACTCCGAAGCAAACAAACTTGACCTACTGCTGACAAAGCCAAAAAACCAAACGAAACAAAACAGAACAGCTGGTGCTGCAAATACTACATATTCAGACATAAAGTTTGGTCATGCACATCTGCACATCTGCAGTGCATTTACGTTTGAGATTGAAAAAAAATAAAAGGAAAAAAATTATATTCTTTTTACTCTCAAACTTAAAGTATGACGTTCGCAACTCTTGCAAGTATTTGATCATGAAAGAAAGTTTGCATTAGTTTAGTGAAAAAGGTACAGGCATCATTAAATCAAAATTTATAGTCAATGAAATCTGAAAATGTTTTAGATTTTTTTAGATAATTTTTATGTGAAGGAATCTAAAATCACAAAACCATGTAATTTGATTAGATTTCTTGCATTCAGATTTTTTTTGTTTCCTCAATATCTGCCGGACACTAATATAATCAAGTTAAAAGACAGACAGACAGAACAAGGTGCATGCTGATTAAAATTGTATCCCTACTGCGGCAAAAGTTGCCCCTCGAAGAAGAGGCGGTGGAAAAATGACCTTCCGGTTGAATTCAGTCGAGGTGAGAAAGAAGGATGGATGGGTTTACGTGCTGAGGAAAAAAAGTAACATGCTTATGAAGATGTTTGATGACAGGTGAACGTCCACAAGCGTTGGTTTATTTTTAATTTTCTGGGTGTTGGATTAAATAAATTTTAATCAAAATTATTGGGATGAATATCGAATTTATAGTTTGGCAAATTTCAACAAAATATTTCCATTTCTGAAAGAAGAAAGGACTTAAGGAAAAGAAGGCCGTGATTCATTGGCAACAAACGCGTATAATTTACTTTTCGTCTGGGAAATTTTAATTTTTGTATATTTTAGTGGTTAAATCGATTCAAAAAATTGAAATTTCGTGCTTCCAAAGTGTCGGTCAATCGTTAAAAGTGATCGTAAGGAAAGTAACATAGTCTGCATCGGTGAGATAAAGACTTTGAGCATCGTTTTCCTTAGGCGCTGTGTAGAGCAGGAATCCGTTAAGAGCTGATTAGAAAAATGGATCGATCAACGACTATCAGAGTCCAAAGACTATTTTGTGAATCCGTTCCATAACAATTATTATATGGGAGAGTGGGGAATCATGGGCCACTTTTTTTCGTTGTTCTATAACTTCTTTATTATAAAATATAAAATGAAAATAAAAAATGGTATGGTTTTCTACATTTTCAAGGTATCATAAGGTGTTTTTTAAATTTTTAATAAGTTATTTTCCCCAATTTCTGACTGTTTAAAAAAATTATATATTTTTTGAATTTTGAAAAAAAGGTGGGGAATCGTGGGCCACCAAATCCAAATTGACCAAATAATATGCAAAGTTTTTGAGTTGACCCAAAACTGTGATTTCCTAATTAATTTCGTTATTTTCAGATGATGAAATAAAAAAGAGGGCTGTGTATGATCGCATAGATTCCAAAACCTGGCTCGCGAACGTTTTGGCAAAATTTCTTATATAGGATGGACAAAATACTTTTCATAACTCTTCATTTGGCATAAGAAAACTTGGCAGATAGGTATTGTCAATTGCTTGAATTTTAAGACTTTTGCGAGGATCTAATTTGACAGATAAAAATCCCGCACTTACTAACACCATCACATTCTTCATATAAACTATCATATGCTAAAAGTTGAAAAGGGAGTATATGAAAAAGGACGAACATCAGAGTTCAGTTACTTCAAATTATTTCTACCAAAAAATCAACTTTCATACGCACCGTTGCCGTCTTTAACAAACTGCGCAGATTGCAGTTGCGCGCAGTAAAATCTGCTCAAAGACCTATACATAGACAGTGACACATATCGATATGCTTTACATCTTTGGATGAAATTTAATTAAAAACGATTGCGACTGGTGTGTCAGTAACAATAGTCAGTGAATCCTTAATTTTTTGGATATTTTTTTAGGTATTCGAAAAACGCCCGAATAATGATTTATTTGTTCCACTCACATTCTGGTACCGAAATTTACAGAAAGCATTCTGTTTTCTGTTCGTTTTTATCATTTGTTGATTAGTCAATTTTCATTATTAAATTCTTTGGATCGCATTTCATAATAATTTTCACCGAAACAATAACGATTATGCCGTTTGGAAATGTGATTCAAAAATCAGAAGCGAGCAACGGCTGATTTGAAAAACTGACACGGGTTGTCTATGTGTGCGTCAGTGCGAAAATATTTCTGCGTTGAAATTATTTGCACAGAAGTCTGAATAGGTGCAATTTCCGCAATAAAACGTATTTTAAATTCTGAATGTGTATAAAAACATTAAAATATTAGTGATTCAAGATGTGTGGCCCATGATTCCCCACAAGCTGTGATTTGCAAATTGGTAGCGTTTGTGTGACTTATTAATGTTTCATCAAAAATTCCTTTTCCACTTGAAAGATCTTGACAAAACTAAGATCATAAGCGTATGAGCATATTTTTGTTATGCACTTCAGGTTCCCCATCGATGAAATTAGCTGGTGGTGCTGGTGTTAATGTAAGTAATTTTTCTAACTTTTTTTAGCTTGATAGATAAAAGAAGCATATAATGCGTATTTCAGTCAACAACATATAGAAGTATATGCTCACACAAAGCGACGACGATGACAGTTGGTTTGAGATTTTTATCTCAACACACATCTGAGATATTAAAAGCCCACGTTTCCCCATGGCCCATGATACCCCACTCTTCCCTACGTAAATTCGAAGAATGAATGTTTTCTGGAAATTTCTTATGGAAATCTTCAAATTTTCAATATACTTGAGTATCTCAGATTTTCAAGAACAGTTTGCTGAAAAAGGGTCTTCCAAAACGTAGTCCCTTCAATCAAATGATTTTGAATGATTTTCATTTTTTTGTGTTTATGAAATCTATTTTTTATTTCTGATAGCTTTTCTGGCGTTTGATGGCGTTTATTTTATGATTTTTACTTCTTTGTGACCCACGTTTGCGTGTTTGAAAACTTTGGGAAGTGGCGCGATTAGAAAAAAAAATCTGCGATAGTAGGGCAAACGCATTTATCAATAAGGTTGAAGTAGGGAAATGAGCTTACAAAGCAATTTTTGTTTCCGTTATTAGTACCTTAAAACGGGGTAAGATTGATCACTTTTTTTTCAATATTTTTCGATTATATTTTCTGTTAAGGGGAATTTGGCATGTTTTATATTTTTAAAACCAGTACTGGACTCCCATAAACGTAAAACATGGTTGCAGAAATTTATTAGACAACGTTATTGAAAATCGATTTTGTCTTTGTTCAGAATTTGATGCTTTAGGGCAACATTGATCAGTCTCTATTTTAACGGTTTTAACGAGTTTTTTTTATCATAAACGATACAAAACATCTTTTTAATATTTACCAATGCTAGTTTATCAATTACTAAGGAAGTTGGAACAGACGTAAATGGTATGAAAATAACTCTACAAAAGTGAACACAACACTTTCGGTGGTTCAAAGATACTAAATTTGTAACTTTTGGTCCAGTGAATTCTGAGATATAGAATGCTGAATTTCGGTGTTTTTTGGTTTATATTTATTCGCAATTAAAAAAACAGCATCGCGTTCCTTAATGTGTTAAGGCCGAACAAAATTAAAAATCGAAGGATGGAAAATGATGCTGCATAAATTAAAAGGCAATTTTTTTTTCATTACTTATAAAATTTTAACAAAAAAAAATTTATTCAATTCCCTAGGCCCTCGCACTATTCCCCTTAAATTTTTCCTTCAAACTTTACCTTTTTATAGGGTTTCTAGCCTTTTGTCCTAGACTGACTTACTCTGAAAATATCCTAATTTTTGTAAATCAAAAATTTACATAAAAATACAACAAAAACTACACCCAAACTATACATTTACTAAGGTAAAAAGTTGATTTCTCACATAAATCAACCGGCTGCTTCTTTGATTTCATCAGGAAGGGTGTTTGTTTGCGAACCTTCGAAAAAAAGGTACCGTCAACTGGGGCAACATGCAACAATTTTCAACTTCAGTGGCTTCTAAAATCTTAATGCCTACAGATAATCATACCTCTTGTACATCAAAAGTTTAGGTTGATGGAACACCAAATTGACGAAGCCTGAGAAATTATTGGTTTAGTTATTTTGAAATTTTCAAAAACATGCGATTTTCACCCTACTAAGAAAAAGGGGTAAGTTGCAACAAACTCTGTTATTTATGAAAAATCAAATGAAAACGAATGAAAATTTATATCTTTTATAGAATTTCACGTTTAACTTTCAATTTTTACTTCCTTTGCTATTCAATAAAGGACATTTCTTTTTGGTAGCTTTGGCAAAATTTTAAAAAGTTTCAGTAATAAACAGGTTTTGAAAGAAAAATTTGCAGAACAGAACAGAGAAACATATCCTATTTCCATTAAGGGGGGAGTAGGGTCTAACGGGTAAAAAAAAACACCGTTTTCACGAATTTTTTAGAGCTATCGTTCAAACAAATGTATTCAAATTTTTTGCATTATACAAAGCATTGTTAAAAGAACATTTAGTAATTTTTTCGTAGAAAAATATTGAAAAATGAGCCGTTGATGGAGCACTTTCGAGGATGCCTTTTAGAAAACAGGATTTGCGGTGGACACTGTATCTCAGCACAGAATCATCTGAAGTCAAAAAATCAGAGCAAAATATTTTTAATAGATGTTTTTCTGGACCCCAACGATTTTATTCAATTAAAAAAAAATTTATGAAATTTTTGTGGCTGTTTGAAGTAAAAGCTACGATTTTCCACGAAAAAATCCGCCATTTTTCACCTGTAAAATCTCTCCAAAGTAAAAAAAAAACAAAAAAGAAAAACGTTGGGGTCTGGTATTTTATATGTAGAAAATATGTTCCAAATTTGAAAAGAATCGGATAAGTAGTTTTCAAATGACGATGTCCACGGACTTTAAAAATGTGCTTTCGAGAAAAACGCGTTTGAAGTTTCTGCTCTTGCTTTCTTGCAGTATTAGATAGGAGGAGATAACGGCCTATAATTTCTACAGTTTTGCTTCAATTGATTTGAAAATTTGACACAACATTCTTGAAATGTTTTACAATAAGAAAATTAAAAAAATAAAAAAATCGATATTTTGAAAGTGTTAGACTAAGCTTGCCAGATTGCCCGGTTTTATCCGGGTTTGCCCGGATATTTGATGCAAAATTTCGAGAAAGTCCGGTCCGGCCCGGTTGCCCGGATATCGTGAAAAAAGTTCGGATATTGCCCGGATTTTTTCACAATTTTCACAAAGGAAATTAAAATTTTTGAGTAAGTTTCAGCAAACCGATTATCAGTATGGAAATTTTCAACGGGTGTTTCAAATAATTTCGCTGATTTACTTTTATAAACCTTTAAATATTGAAGTGTTCCAAAAAGTTGTTTGAAGTCTGCAATTACATTAATAAAATATTAATTTCGTTTTTTTTTTTGCATTTTTTCTTTGCTTTTATATATAATAACACCTGAATTTTGCCCGGTTTTGCCCGGTTTTTGGGTTTGAAAAATTGAAATCCATGCCCGGATTTTGCCAGGTTTTTTTGAAAAAATGCCCGGAATTGCTAGGCCCGGATGGTAGTGAAAAAAATTCTGGCAACCTTATGTTAGACCCTACCCCCCCCCCCCCCCCCCCCCCCCTTAAGGCTCAGCCACCATATGGTCAAAGAGGCTGATATTTGTTACGGAAGCTTATTATGAGAACTTTTAGTTCAAATGAAATCCAATTTGGAGATGGCCCCTTTTTGAGGGGGGTCTCCAATATATACCGTCCAATGCACAATAGGAAAATTCGGTTGCAAAATCTAAAAAAAAACTCGAAGCCGCTGATTTGAGAATCTGGAATAGCATATGTCACACATGAAATTTCCTCAGAAACTCAAATCTGCCGCTGAATTTAACCGGAGCCATCTGATTGAAGTATTATTTGACCTTATTTGCCCAGTATTGAGTTTTTTTTCTTTATAAGGCTATGATCATTTAGAATCCGAACAGTTACAAACGTGTGTATTTTAAAAACTGTTCATTTGATCGAAAAACTTTCTATGGAGGAAATGAAGGTGTTAATATAACATTCAATATACAAATATAAAAAAATGTACCTATCAATGATTTCAAGAAATACTCTTACCTTTTCATAAAAACTCTTTGCATACTTTCTAAAGTCATGTATTGATCTATTACTTTTACCACAGAAGCAACATCATGAGCAGGCATGTCGAAGAAACTATTCTGAACAGAGCATTCAAATCAACAAATTTTAATCGAATCACCTTTCAATGACTTTCACCCCGAAAGTTTTATCGATAACTCTTGCTCCAATACAATGTGTCACGATTCGAGCTTAAAAATTCCGAAATTAGCGTGCCACAAAAATTGCCATCATGTGCTTATGATGGGGCTGTCATCGCATGTCAGTCGCACGAAAATTGTTTCACAGCGTATGATAATCTAATAAAATGTGCTGTTGCTGTTGCTGCTTTGTCGTCTGCTCATTCTGATAGCAACATAGCAACAAACAAAGCAACAACGGATACCATTCAATTATCGTCCTGGGATTCATTAGCCGGCCACCAATGGCTTTTGCGAGATCAGCATCAAATCGACCGACCGGGGCCCAAGGAGCAACAACCAGCCAGCTAGCCATTTTTCCGCTGGTAGAGCCAAGAAAACCAACAACTACATACCTACTACATTTGCATGTTGTCTGAAAATTGACCACCCCTTTTTTCTCCGTGCCCCGTTTTTAGGAGGGGCAAATTGGGCGAGGGGTGTCAGACGAGCAACTCGCATAGACGTGACATATGCCTTGGTGTGTGCCTAGGTTAATAAACCCCAAAAGATGGGGAACGCGACGCGTTCGTGGCTTATCGGATTGATCTCATTATCATCCTGGTCATTAGCTAAACTAAAACGTGAAAGAACGGAACAATGTTTGAGCTTGTCGTTGGATAATTTTTGAATATGTCTGTTCAAACATTCAAAAAATAAAAATTCAGGCATAGTTTTTTTTTATTTATAATACAAATATTTCAACTCAGAATAGGAGTTGTAGTTATCTAGAAACATAACAAAAACTACGTTCTTCGAGGGAACATCAAAAAAATTTCTCCGGGAAAACCCTTATCGTTTCTAATCAATCATTGAAAATGCGAACGAAAACCATCTGTTTTGAAGAGCCAGTACCACTAGTATTAGAGTCTCCGGCCGGCACTTAATTTGGCACGTGAGATAACGTCGTATTTTCGTGTGACCTGGGGCTGCCTAGAATATTAATGAGGCTTTTCCACTGTATTTTGCGCAAGGTCACCGGCAAGGTTGTTAGCAGAACATTGCAACCCTTGAAAATAAACTCGCAAAAAAAAATCCGGAGTATACGAACGCCCAATGTATATCACCTATTTTAATTTTTATAACATATTTTTTATTTTTAGAAATTTAGAAATAACATCTGATTTCATTGACTTATCAAATTATTGTGATAACCTATGAATATAAACGCATAAGTTTTCTTGATTTTAAAGATTTTTATTATTTTCTTTATTCTTAAGATTTTCTTGATTTTCTTAAATTTCTTGATTTTTTTTTGTTTTCTTGATTTTCTATATTTTCTTGATTTTCTTAATTTGCTTGATGTTCTCAATTTGCTTGATTTTCTAGATAAATATGATTTACATGACTTTCTTGATTAACTGGATTTACTTGATATTTTTTATTTTCTTGATTTTCTTGATTTTGTTGATTTTCTCAATTTTCTTGATTGTCTTGATTTCGTTGATTTTGATGATTTTATTATTTTTCTTGATTTTCTTATCTTTCATGATTTTCTTGAATCACTTGATCTTCTTGATTTGATTGATTTTCTTGATTTTCTCGATTTTTTAGATTTTCTTGATTGCCCTGATTTGCTTGATTTTTTTATTTTTTTGCTTTTCTTGATTTTCTTGATTTTCTTGATTTTCTTGATTTTCTTGATTTTCTTGATTTTCTTGATTTTCTTGATTTTCTTGATTTTCTTGATTTACTTGATTTTCTTGATTTTCTTGATTTTCTTTATTTTCTAGAATTTCTTTATTTTCTTGATTTTTGTGATTTTCGTGATTTTCCTTATTTTTTTTGGTTTTCTTGATTTTTTTTGTTATTTGTTTGATTTTCATGATTTTCTTGATTTTCTTGATTTTCTTGATTTTCTTGATTTTCTTGATTTTCTTGATTTTCTTGATTTTCTTGATTTACTTGATTTTCTTGATTTTCTTGATTTTCTTTATTTTCTAGAATTTCTTTATTTTCTTGATTTTTGTGATTTTCGTGATTTTCCTTATTTTTTTTGGTTTTCTTGATTTTTTTTGTTATTTGTTTGATTTTCATGATTTTCTTTATTTTCTTGGTTTTCTTGATTTTCTTGATTTTCCTGATTTTCTTGATTTTCTTGATTTGCTTGATTTTCTTGATTTTCTTGATTTTCTTGATTTTCTTGATTTTCTTGATTTTCTTGATTTTCTTGATTTTCTTGATTTGCTTGATTTTCTTGATTTTCTTGATTTTCTTTATTTCTTGATTTTCCTGATTTTCTTGATTTTCTTGATTTTATTGATTTTCTTGATTTTCTTGATTTTCTTGATTTTCTTGATTTTCTTGATTTTCTTTATTTTCTTGATTTTCTTAATTTTCTTGATTTTCTTGATTTTCTTGATTTTCTTGATTTTCTTGATTTGCTTGATTTTCTTGATTTTCTTGATTTTCTTGATTTTCTTGATTTTCTTGATTTTCTTGATTTTCTTGATTTTCTTGATTTTCTTGATTTTCTTGATTTTCTTGATTTTCTTGATTTTCTTGATTTTCTTGATTTTCTTGATTTTCTTGATTTTCTTGATTTTCTTGATTTTCTTGATTTTCTTGATTTTCTTGATTTTCTTGATTTTCTTGATTTTCTTGATTTTCTTGATTTTCTTGATTTTCTTGATTTTCTTGATTTTCTTGATTTTCTTGATTTTCTTGATTTTCTTGATTTTCTTGATTTTCTTGATTTTCTTGATTTTCTTGATTTTCTTGATTTTCTTGATTTTCTTGATTTTCTTGATTTTCTTGATTTTCTTGATTTTCTTGATTTTCTTGATTTTCTTGATTTTCTTGATTTTCTTGATTTTCTTGATTTTCTTGATTTTCTTGATTTTCTTGATTTTCTTGATTTTCTTGATTTTCTTGATTTTCTTGATTTTCTTAATTTTCTTGATTTTATTGATTTTCTTGATTTTCTTGATTTTCTTGATTTTCTTGATTTTCTTGATTTTCTTGATTTTCTTGATTTTCTTGATTTTCTTGATTTTCTTGATTTTCTTGATTTTTTTAATTTTCTTGATTTTCTTGATTTAAGTAATTTTTTGGATTTTCTTGATTTTCTTGAATTTCTTGATTTTCTTAATCTTCTTGATTTTTTTTTGATTTTCATAATTTTCTTGATTTTCGTGATTTCCGTGATTTTCTTAAATATTTTTTTTAAATTTTTTTTAGTTGCTCAATTTTGTTGTTGTTGTGTTTTTTTGCTTTTTTCCGATTTTCTTGATTATCTTGATTTTCTTGTTTTTTATATCCTTGATTTTCTTGGTTTCCTTGATTTTCATGATTTTCATGATTTTCATGAATTTCATGATTTTCATGATTTTCATGATTTTCATGATTTTCATGATTTTCATGATTTTCATGATTTTCATGATTTTCATGATTTTCATGATTTTCATGATTTTCATGATTTTCATGATTTTCATGATTTTCATGATTTTCATGATTTTCATGATTTTCCAGATTTTCATGATTTTCATGATTTTAATGATTTTAATGATTTTCATGATTTTCATGATTTTCATGATTTGCATGATTTTCATGATTTTTTGGATTCTCTTGATTTTCTTGATTTTCTTGATTGTTTTGATTTTCTTAATTTTCTTGATTTTGTTGATTGTGTTGGATTTCTTGATTTTTTTGATTTTATTGAGTTTTTAAATTTTCTTTATTTTCTTTACTTTCTTGATTTTCTTGATTTTCTTTTGTTTTTTTAAATTCTTTTGATTTTCATGATTTTTTTAATTTTCTTTATTTTATTGATTTTCTTGATTTTTTTGATTTTCTTGATTTACGTGATTTTCTTGATTTTTTTGATTTTCTTGATTTTCTGGATTTTTTTGATTTTCTTGATTTACGTGATTTTCTTGATTTTTTTGATTTTCTTGATTTTCTGGATTTTCTTGATTTTCTTGATTTTCTTGATTTTCTTGATTTTCTTGATTTTCTTGATTTTCTTGATTTTCTTGATTTTCTTGATTTTCTTGATTTTCTTGATTTTCTTGCTTTTCTTGATTTTCTTGATTTTCTTGATTTTCTTGATTTTCTTGATTTTCTTGATTTTCTTGATTTTCTTGATTTTCTTGATTTTCTTGATTTTCTTGATTTTCTTGATTTTCTTGATTTTCTTGATTTTCTTGATTTTCTTGATTTTCTTGATTTTCTTGATTTTCTTGATTTTCTTGATTTTCTTGATTTTCTTGATTTTCTTAATTTTCTTGATTTTCTTGATTTTCTTGATTTTCTTGATTTTGTGGATATTCTTGATTTTCTTGATTTTCTTATTATTCTTGATTTTCTTAATTTTCATGATTTTCTTGATTTTCTTGATTTTCTTGATTTTCTTGATTTTCTTGATTTTCTTGATTTTCTTGATTTTCTTGATTTTCTTGATTTTCTTGATTTTCTTGATTTTCTTGATCATCTTGATTATCTTGATTATCTTGATTTTCTTGATTTTCCTTATTTTCTTAATTTTCTTGGTTTTCTTAATTTTCTTGATTTTCTTAATTTTCTTGATTTTCTTGACTTTCTTGATTTTTGTGATTTTCTTGATTTTCTGGATTTTCTTGCTTTTCTTGATTTTCTTGATTTTCTTGATTTTCTTGATTTTCTTGATTTTCTGGATTTTCTTGATTCTCTTGATTTTTTTGATTTTCTTGATTTTCTTGACTTTCTTGATTTTCTTGATTTTCTTGATTTTCTTGATTTTCTTGATTTTCTTGATTTTCTTGATTTTCATGATTTTCTTGATTTTCTTGATTTTCTTGATTTACTTGATTTTCTTGATTTTCTTGATTTTCTTGATTTTCTTGATTTTGTTGATTCTGTTGACTTTCTTGATTTTCTTGATTTTCTCGATTTTTTAGTTTTTTTATTTGATTTTTTTAATTTTCTTGATTTTCTTGATTTTTTTAATTTTCTTGATTTTCTTAATTTTCTTGGTTTTCTTAATTTTCTTGATTTTCTTGATTTTCTGTTTTTCTTGACTTTCTTGATTTTCGTGATTTTCTTGATTTTCTTGATTTTCTTGATTTTCTTGATTTTCTTGATTTTCTTGATTTTCTTGATTTTTTTGATTTTCTTGATTTTCTTGATTTTCTTGATTTTCTTGATTTTCTTGATTTTCTTGATTTTCTTGATTTTCTTGATTTTATTGATTTTCTTGATTTTTTTGATTTTCTTGATTTCCTTGATTTTCTCGATTTTCTTGATTTTCTCGATTTATTTGATTTTCATGATTTTCATGATTTTCATGATTCTCATGATTTTCATGATTTTCATGATTTTCATGATTTTCATGATTTTCATGATATTCATGATTTTCTTGATTTTCATGATTTTTATGATTTTTATGATTTTTATGATTTTGATGATTTTGATGATTTTGATGATTTTCATGATTTTTATGATTTTTATGATTTTGATGATTTGTAAGATTTCCTAGATTTTCATAATTTTCATGCTTTTCTGGATTTTCGTGATATTCAGGAATTTTCACGGTTTTCATGATTTTCACGATTTTTTTAATTTTCATGATTTTCATGATTCTCATAATTTTCTTAATTTTCTTGCTTTTCTGGATTTTGTTAATTTTCTTGATTTTCTTGATTTTCACGATTTTCTTGATTTTTGTTTATTTTCATGATTTTTTGATTTTCTTGATTTTCTTGATTTTCTCAATTTTCTTGATTTTCTCGTTTTCTTTGATTTTCTTTTTGATTTTATTGGTTATTTGGATTTTCTTAATTTTTCTGATTTTTTTTTATTTTATTGGTTTTCCTGATTTTCTTGATTTTCCGGATTTTTTAATTTTTTGTTGTTGTTTTTTTATTTTCTTAATTGTTTGATTTCCTGATTTTTTTTTTATTTTCTTGATTCTCTTGATTATTTTTTTTCTTGATTTTCTGGATTTTCTTTTTTGTCATTTGCTCGATTTTTTTTTATATTCTTGATTTTCTTGATTATTTTAATTTTCTCGATTTTATCGATTTTCTTGATTTTTTTTATTATTTTGATTTTCTGATTTTCTTGATTTTCTTTTTTTTTATTTTCTTGATCTATTTTATTATGTCGATTTTTTTCTTGCTTTTCTTGATTTTTCTCGGTTTTTTGATTTTTTTTTTTTTGATTTTTTTTATTTTCTTGATTTCGGGTTTTTTTTTATTTTCTTGATTTTCTTAATTTTAATGATTTATTTGATATTTAAATTTTTCTTATTTTACTTGTTTTCTTGAGTTTTTTAATGACCTTAATTTTTTTTTTTATTTTCTTGGTCCTCTAGATTTTCTTAATTTTCTTTTCTATGGTATTTCTCAATTTTCTCGTTTATTTTCTTTTTCTCACATTCTCGATGGTTTTATTTTTAAAATTTCTCAATGTTTTCGTCATTCTGAATTTTTAGGATTTTTAAGATTCTTACTTATATCTCTGTTTTGTTTGTTTTACGATGGTTGTAAAATTCTTGATTATATTGGTAATCTTGTATGTTGAATTTTTGATTTTTATTTGCTTTTTAGGTTTTTCAATTCAATTTTCAAATTTTTACTGTAAATTTCAGTTTTTTCCCAATGCTTCTCAATGATCAATTCCTTATTGTTTCAATTTCTAGATTTCATCCTCCTCGAGAGATTTCAGTTAGTTATTTCAAAAAATTTTAGAAAAAATTCTCACCCAGTGATTGATTAATAGAACATTTTTCAACAATTTAAATGTTTTTGAATAGATTTTCGTTAAAATTTAATTAGCAGTTTATAATCATTAATTTTATTTGAGATGCAATCTAAAATTTTGATTCCAAAGTTGAAATTTTTAATTTTGTTGTGACTTTAAGTTTGTTACGGATTTGAAGTTCTGTTTTTTTCGAAACACGATTGTTTTCCAGAGATTTTATAAAAAACTCTCATTACCCTTCGAAAAGGATGGAACTTTTAATAACTTAACTGTAAGTTTCTTTGTTTCTTACAAAAAAAATCCTTCGATAACAAAAACTACTTCTTACACTTTGGCCGGAGGGTAATAAACTGACAGAGGGATGTAAATCAAGCACAGCTCGGTGATAAAAACCAGACACCAGCCGATGTGTTTGTTCTGCTAGGCTAAGATAGAACTAGTCAATGTGGAAAATCCACACAGCTACATAACCTACAAAACATGGCTCAACTTTTGTTTTTCTTCTTGCTCTCCACCTCGCTTCCTTCGTGCCTCCTTTGTTTCCTTCGTGCTGAATGGGAAAAGTTTGCTCAAGGAAAATTGGAAAGCATAAAGATAGCGAGCCATCGAGCGAAGCATCGAAACAAATCATAAAATAAGCAGGAACATGCCCGAGTAAGGGGGGATGATGGAACACTGAACCACTACTGAAGAAGTAGCAGCAGCCAGGAGTTTTTCCTCCACCGCGTGTTTTCTATGAGACTTTTACGACATCCACACTGACTATGGCAGGCAGACAACGGCCAAGGAGTTTCTCTGCTCAATGGAGCTTTTTGCTATTCAAGGAAAGAGCCAGGATGTCTGTTTTGTGTGAGCAGAAATCTACTTTTTATCCGCATAAGCTCCGCGTCGGGGTAAAAATGGGGAGAGAGACGTCGTAAACAAGTGGGTGGTATCTTGTGGCGCCAGACTCTTGGATTTGTTTTTTTTCTTCTTCTCATTTTTATTGCTGCTGCTGACTTTTTTCAACCGATCTACTTCAGTTTTGCCAAAGGAATCGGTGTGAGAATTTGGTGTGGTTAGTCTTTTCCATAATTTTGACTCAGGTTGGAATTGAAATTAGAACAATTAGAAAAAATTGGATAGTTATTTTTAAGAGTAAACTAAAAACCGAAGTATTCTGGAATCGAAATCTTGGAGCAGAAATTGTCACTTTCTCTATTGAACGAAAGTGAATAAACCTCCGTTTGAAGTTGTTAATAAAAACATTTCATAACATAGCAATTGTCAGTTACAGGTTCGAAAAAATCGGCATCTTTGAAAGTTTGACTCATTATCGAGGAGACTCACCCATATCCAAAGAACTATTCAGGGAAAAAAATAGATCTAGGCAAACAAAATAGATTTTTCAAATTTTTCCTAAAAATTATTTTTCAAAAACTCAAAATTATGTATTATGTAAATGTATTTAGAGTCGTGGTTTAGACCAAACATTTCGGCAAAAATGACCAAAATTCGAGAAAAAGTCTTGAAAGATATTGGCAAATTTCAACCAGCATATGTACAAAGGTTTATTTTCTAGGTTCGATTTAATCAGAGACAGAACACAGTTTTGGGTTGAGAGATTAAAGAAAGACATTATTATTCAGCAATATATTGTCTCATTCCTTCAAAAAACCATAAAAATTAATTTTTAACTCGCTTCCAGAAATGTTAGGAAGCTCTACTTGGTGATTTGCAACCATTTTTTTTTAACTAAAAATATACAATACATAGTGTTCGATTATTCTCACTTCCTACTTCTCGGTTTGAACTGAGCATACATTCATGTGTTTTGAAAAAGTTCTGGTCCCAAGAAGATAAAGTGCAATTCAAACTAGGTTAAATAACTATAAACAAATAAATAATATTCTTAACATAATCTAAAAAAAGGGAAATTAAATGCTAAAGGTGGGAAATTTCATGGAAACATAAAATATAAATAACGAAAGGGTTCGGATCAATAAGAGATCAACTGAAATTCGCCGTATTTTTTCTTATTATTCATAAAATAAACCTAAACTTGAAATTTAATTCATTTGAAAATTTATATTCATAATTGAATGGGTTTTGGGTCAGTTGTTAAAGTTATAGTTCTTGAGCTTGAGTTTGAGCTTGCTATTAACTATGGTCCACATACAGCCCTCCTGGTCAGGGGCATACTGGTTGCACTCCGTGATTGGCTCGAGAAAATCAACATGATATGGACAATGAACCAAATGAAAGGTGCTGGGAACAAGCAACAAATTTTCAGTATCCAATTTTGAGAATCTCAATTTTTAATACGAATCAATAACGGTGCTAAAGATGCTAAACTCTTAAATGTTACACAGATCAGTGTTGCCGTCGCATCCTTGATTGATGGAATGAGTTCACTCATTCTGAATCAGTCCAACGCTATCAGTAATCATCTCGGATGAATTCTTGATCTTGTTTTTGACGATTGTGAGGAATTTATTGAAATTAGAAATGCTCCCGATATTCTCGTACCGATAGACTTGTATCACCCACCCATCGTTTTTGATTTACCCGCAGCTTTGTACGGTTCTCCAAATAACTCCGAGCCTAGGAACAGGCCTCTAAGGCCTCGAAAGAAGGACTTTCTGTTGCTCCTTGAGTACTTGAACTATGTTGACTGGGATGCAGTTTTCGGAGACTTGTCAGTTGATGCGATGACAGATTCGTTCTGCAATTTGATCTGGTTAAATTCGCACGTTCCCAGAATAAAAGCTGATGAAACCGTGATTGGCAATTCGCGTATTGACGATCGCTAGTGGAATTAACAATCGCTAATATAGAGTGTAGTTATGTAAGGACCTTAATGAAATTGTAGATAAACAATAACTCTATTCCACCACTGAAACCTGCATTTCCAACAGGTTATGGGCCCAGTGACATCAGGATTGGAAAAAAAAAGGTTGGCGCTAGAGAGGTAGGTAGTCTCAAGACTTGCGGTTAGCAAGTGTATCAGCGTCCAGGCGGCAGGCTTCGGACGAATCCTGAGGCGCGACTCAAAAGAGGCAGAGCAGTACCACTCATAGAGGAGGAACTCCCAAACTCCTGACAGTCGGAAATAACTCTTTCTCGCTTTTCCTAACGCCAGAATCTCTAAGAGCGCCAGTCACTCTTTGCTCTCCCAGAGGCTCTGCATTCCTCCCAAAGAGGCCTCCTTGGGAGGAATTACTTTGCGTGTGACGATTCAGAATTGCGTTCGAGTTAGGTACATATTTGATTGCTTCAAGTAGCTCACAGCTGCTGGCTGGCTGATGGGGTGGCTGTGCGGCGATGTAAGCACAACGAGTTTTAGACTATTTCTAACTTTAACGACGTTTACATTATTACTCTAATTTACATTCAATGATCATGTAAAACGTTTGTCGTATTTTTGGTTTTCAGATAACATGTATTACAAAGAATTCGGCCGGTGTTAAAAGAAGTACCGTCAACTGGGGCATCATGCACACTTTTCACCATGAATGGCTTCTAAAAACTTAACGTACACATAATTATTATTGATAGGACATCAAATTAATTTAGTCAGAAAATTATTGGTTTCCCCAGTTATTTTTAAATTCACAAAAATATGCGATTATCACCCTACTTAAAAAGGGACAAGATGCAACAAACTTTGTTGTTAATGAAAAAACAAATGGAAACGTCGATTATTAATAGCTCTAGATATATTTGTGATGTCATAACGTATAAAGCACTAATTTAAGTAAGTTTCGATTTTGCTCAAATTTGTTCTGTCAAAAATGATTTAAAAAAAAGCATAAGGGCGCTGCATACATTTAGGGGTAAAAAAATACTACAAAAATCAACTAGCTTAAACCATCAAAGTTCATGTTATGATAGATGAAATTTTGAAATTAACAAGCGCGTGATGCAAAACAATAATATTCAAAAAAAAGTTCTGTCAAAAATTATTTAAAAAAAAAGGATAAGGGTGCTGCATACATTTAGGGGTAAAAAATACTACAAAAAATCAACTAACTTAAATCATAAAAGTTCATGTTATGATAGATGAAATTTTGAAATTAACAAACGCGTGATGCAAAACAATCATATTCAAGTATATGAAATCGAGATTTAAATTTGACTGGTAACTGAATTATATTTTTTTTATTTATTTATTTAAAAATATTTGCATCAGAGTTGTTATAGGGTAATAAAAGCAGTATAAAGTTTGTATGTGATATCGTTTAGCCAATCCGTCAAACTTGGTAAAATGTTTTACGACATCGAAAAATGTAAAAAATTGTACATCTATTGCTCAATTTTTAAAATTGAGAAAATGAGAATCAAAATTTTAAAAATCTATCTCGCGATGTTAAAAACTGAGTAATCATCATTATCATTAAATGATAATTTTATTACATAAAATATATTTATTCAAATAAAAATTGAATAAGTGCGGTGGTACACAAAAGTAGCATCTAACCCTGCTCTTGCATGATACCCCGTTTGACGGTTATTGAAGAAATACTAGCTACCCGAACAAAATATCTCAAATTTCTTTACTAACTTGAAGCTCGTTGCGCGATTTCTTCTTATGCTATCGTACTTAAACTTTTCATGTAAACTTCACACAGCAATCTGCTTATTTTGGCCGCTCTACTCAACAAACTTATTAGCCGGGACACGTTCTATCTACTGCTATTCGTATTAAATCATTCCCAAATGACACCGCCGGCGTAAACCAAAACAAACGAACAAGGGCCAGCCAGATACCTAGCACATAACGTTTGCTTTATAAGCGTGCTCCTAGGGAGCTACTCCCGTAGAGCGCTCATTTCCCTTTTCAGAGCAGAGCGAGAGGCAACAAGAACTCCCTGGGAGCATTGCATCATTGAGGCAAATGGTAACTCCTTCTCATTCCATCTTGCCGCCTAAAGAGTGGGAGCAGATTTGAGCTCCGTGGGTGTTTGCTCTCAAATGAATCCGAAGCCTGCCAGGCGGAGGAGTTCCTCAGCCACAGGAACCCGAGAACATCCAGCGGTGCCACTGGAGTTCGAAGACAGCAAGGCAGGTTTCGATAAGGTTACTCTCGATGCCGTCTCGAGCTACGCTACGGATAGAAGCGTGAGATCTTTGCTGACGACCTGGAGAAGGACTTCCGGGATCCGAAGCCGGTCAGCGCAGGGAGAAGTGGTCCAGTCCAACCGGAGGATTAGCTCGAAGCGGAGCTTTGATGAAGCTGATCGTCGAGAGGGTTACTCTCGTGGTGTTGTACTACGCTGCTGTCAGCATGAGTAAGCTCGCATTCAAGTGCTGGAAGTTCATTAAGGCACTTTTGGAAAGGTTGTTTGGGCGACGGTAGGTTGCCAGTCTCACCTCATTACCTTCACCAGCGTTAGTCTGGACAACGACTTCTGCCAGGGATCAAGATTGGAAGGAGAAGCTCACTAAAAGAGTTCATCTTGCTATATTGATTTGAGATAGCTGGAAGAAGTTGTTGGTGTTGCGGGAAGCTCGCCATCAACGATGCTCTTCAACATTCTCCATCTGCGAATTGAGGGGAGGTGTTGAAACCCACGATTGGCAATTCGCATATCGACGATCGCTGGTAGAATTAACAATCGCTAATGTAGGGTGTAGTTACTAAGATTGCAGATAAACGATAACTCTGCTCCACCAGTGTAACCTGCCTTTTAAACAAAAGCACCTATGACGCCCACCTTGCACAACTACGACGCGAAAAAAAAACAGTTTTCAAAGCTTTTCTTTTTTTTGTTAAATTTATGTTTTTGTTTTTGTTCCCAGCAAGTCCCAGCAACAAATTTCACATGATGTGAAAATTCATAACTTCATGAACTAATGTACAGAAGAAAAAACTTCCGCATACTTCCGCACTCAGCTGTTTCAATTAAACTTGCAGTAGCAAAACATATATAGAGAAAATGCTTGATAAAATTTCACGATGTGCTCCAGATAGAAGAAGAAATACGTGAAAAAAACAGAGGAGCTCCATTAAATCAAGCCTATCGATGTTTTAAGCTATACAGCATGAACTAATGGCAGCACGATAAACGCATAGGAGAGATAGGGGAAATATTGGCCACCTTAAGGAAAATGCTTATTGA
This sequence comes from Uranotaenia lowii, assembly GCF_029784155.1. Lineage (NCBI taxonomy): Eukaryota > Metazoa > Arthropoda > Insecta > Diptera > Culicidae > Uranotaenia > Uranotaenia lowii. The sequence goes on from NC_073693.1 coordinate 44,581,742, forward strand.
GCCATAGAAAACAGCTATAATTTGTGAGTTACTTCATCGTTTCGTGTATTTCCTAACGGGCTAAATCTTGAAAAACTAGATAAATACGTTTAAAAATGCATTTTAAATTTTTTTGCCAAAAGCTGAAAACCAGTCACTGTAGGGGCATAATGAGAACCCCCCTGGGGCAGTATAAGCGCCATTAATCGGGACACGATGAGCGTTTTCTGCCGTGGAATCTAGCTGCGAATTCGACTCGATGAAGTCAACTGAACGATGAAGAACAACTGACTATTGGTAAGGTGTCGAAGAGGTAATCAGTAGACTCGAGTTCGATTCCTGGTCGAGGTGATTTTTTTTCATTTACCATTCATGATCGATGCATTTTGCACTAAACGGTGAGTCGTAGATCCATCAAACAAAGCAATAACAAAATAATCTAGGTCTGTTTATAGAGTTCAAACAATTCACACACGCTCATACATTATGTGTCTGGTGCTTTGTTTTGCGGATGATGCTACTAGCCGTATAATGTAACAATAAAAAAAAATCAATCATGAATGGTATTTGAAAAAAAAATCACCTTGAACAGGAATCGAACTCGAGTCTTTGATTACTTCTCCGACACCTTACCAATAGGCCAAATCGTCAAATGAAAGTTGACTTCATCGAGTCGAATTCGCTGTTAGATTATACGGCAGGAAACGCTCATCGTGCCCCGATTGATAGTGCTCTGTTCACCCCGAGTCAACAAATTTAAGTAAAAATCAAATATTTAATGATGGTGAAAATAGAGCAACAATGTGTAAATCATGTTGTAGTGCGTACATTTTAGATCAAGATGATTTAAAGGACATACAAGCTTATTTCGTGGTGCTCAAAAATTATAATATTTTCGTCACTTGAGAACCTAGCTGATTATTTTTTAATATTTCTGTAAAGATGATAAGGAGATTTCTTTTTTGGTGAAAATCAATACTATAGATGGTACGAAACATATTCCCATGAAAATTTGCTTAGAAAAATACGTACTTTTGAAGAAAAGAGGAGTGCTTATTATGCCCCGGGTGCTCGTTATGCCCTTATCTCCCCTACTTCGAAAATTATCAATGCGGCTTGATGAATCTCATCAATATTGGTCACCCGAACCGTAATGTAATTATGTCAATAGTTGAAACCCCCTAGAATCGTTGCTATAATTCAAGTCCTTAATGTTGCCAGTTTGTCATTGTTTTCTGTAACCTATTGTTTAATTCCGGCGGGAAGAATTTATGTAAATGATGGAAATCAAATAAATGTCCTCTTTTAGTTTGGTCATCAACACGATAACACCTATCTTAAACCCATCCGAAATGGTCTGCCCAAACACGGTTAAATAACATAATCTTTTAAAAGCACATTACATTCAAAACTAAAAAAAATTGATATTTGTATAATCCGGGGTGGAAGATAATATTTGAAATATCAAGCGGATTTGATATTGATATCGACTTTTTTTATCAGAAAGCTTGAAAATTACTGCAAGGTTATTGAATTGGCTAAAAGTTATTTTTAACCCTCCAAAGCTGTTCGGGTCAATATGACCCGAAGCGCTCATTTCAAACCACTTCATCATCATTTTCATGTACTGAATAACTGGAAATTTTGACAGACCAAGTATGTTCTATGAAAATAATAATCAAATTAACGACAAAAAATTAAAATTTATGTTTTGAAAATCGGTTTATTGGGAAATGAAAAACAGCTAAGCAAGTATTATTACAATTACAATATTCTATTCAAATCCTAAAGTCCTACAACTGTTTAAAAAAAGTTAAATATTTTTAATTTCAGTTTCACGTTGAGTTTTGAAGAAGTTTTTAACAATACTTTAAAAAAATTATATTGCGATATTTTTTGGATAAATTGAGACATAAAGTTTAACGAACAATCTTGTTTATTCACACAAAACTTCAAGAAAAAAATGATTTGAACCACCCGATGGATTTTTCTTGTGAATAATGCGTTGAACATGTATTTTTTTCGGTTTAGTTATCGTTATCAAGGTGAGGTGAACTTATCATCATTTTACTGACGTACATATATTTTCTTGTGCTGGGAGGACAATATCAGTTATTATAAAGCTTGTTAATGCCGGTTCGGCATAGAATGTTTAACCAATAATTCCACCTTCAAGGAAGTTCATTATTTAAGGAGGGTCTAATTTGTGGGTGTAGTTATAGCACAGAGAACAGACGTACAAGCTCGAACAAAAAATCGTCAAAAAAGTGTGTAAAATTTCAAATGCTATCACCAAAAAATACGTTAGAAAGAGACTACAAACAGTGCCATATATTGCGCCGTTCAAAAGTTACAAATCAACTTTAAAGTGCCCAGTTTTCGAAAAGGCGTAGTCGTACATGAACTCACAAAAAATCAATCCAATGTCTCAGTAAAATGGACGGCTTTAATTTATTGCTAAATAAATTAAATTAGAGTTACTTTTAACTGGGACAAATTTCACTTTCTTTATTTTTGCACTACTATGTCAGTTAGGATAACTAACAGCTTTGGTATAAGTTATAAGTTTTCTCATTTCTTGAACAGTATTTTTTGTTAGAAAAGGCATCACCTATGTCCAGTCAGATACAAAAACATTCTTGACGATCAGTCTCACCCAGCAGTATTGATTCTAGGCATCTCAAAGCGGGTTATTTTAACATAACACTTTAGCATCCCGCTGTTTTAAACTTTGTATTTCCAACAAATTTGAAGGAAAAAGATAATAACTTTTAGATTATTTTGCATGCAACATGATGAACGTTTTACGAAACTTCAACAGCGATTTTCTTGAAGCATGCTAAGCAGCTTATACGACCTATAGAAAACTGACTGAAACTTAGTCATTTTTCTTAGCTTTGTTTTGACAGTTCTCTTTAGTGTGTTTGGAGACATCTGATGGCCCAGCCAAAAAGGAAAAAATTGGTTCAAAAAGGGTGTTGGGATTTTTACACAAGTTTAGTGAGCTAGCTTGTACGTCTGTTCTCTGTGGTTATAGTTATTATAATTTTTTTTGTCGGTTTAACATTTTTGTCATTTGCGACTTACATATATCAACGATACAGTTGGCGGACAGTCTTTGAAAAACCTATCCGGTACAACTGTGATCGATGTTTACTCTTGGGCTCGAACTCACGGACATCGGCTCAGGAAGCAACTGATTTGCCAACTGAGCTATATCACAAGCCCCAGATAGTTATACTTATGTATACAAAATAATTAATCAAAATAAATATTCAATTTAAGATCCACTAAATTCTACTAAAAACTCCAAGAATTTCAGCAAGGCCAAGTTTGTGAAATTCGGATTGGGCATGTTCGTGTTTAGGAATTAATCAACTGGCCCAAAAAAAATTGGGATGTTTTGTTTCGGAAAAAATACTAATTCAGTACGATCTTGGGAACCAATTTTTCATATATTTTTAAGTTAATAAAAATGTGTCATAGAAACTAGGTTCATGAAGTCTGCGTAAATACAGGCATGAGTTTTGAACCCAAGTACCCGAAAATTCAAATTTACGAAAATCGAGCAACACTAAATATGTTTAATGTTCATCCCGTTCAAAATGTCTTGAATTTTCTAATGATGTTCTTCAGAAGTCGCATTTTAGTTATTTTGTCAGTTTAAAGTTTTAAAAGGCCTTTAAATCAAATAAAATACCAATTCTAAATAGCACGAAAGCTTCGTTACTATAATTTATCGTTAAGACGCGACAAATCTGATTAGCGATTATCGTTATTTAACGTAAACGCCAAGTTATTATTTCCCCCCGCTGGTGTTCGTTTTCAAAAGGGTGCATGCAACCGCAGAGAGAAAAGCAGTCAATCCGGAAAAAATCAAACGGGGGTTCAATTGTTTTCTTTGTGTTAAAGTTTTGGGAAGTACATTAAAAGAGAAATCTTAAAAAACTGATCGCAGCACAGCAAACAAATCCCTTTTTCCTAATATTGATAACAATCGAAGCAAATGGATCCCATAATTTCATGCACGAGAACGGCGGCAGTTTATGACCCCACTTTTATATTTACTACCATATATGTAGGGGTACATGAAACCTTCAGCACTTCTTAGACACGGATATTCTCCAGCACACCTTCTTTTCTGGCCTGGTGCATTTCAACGTCATTCAACAGTAGCACACTTCCCGCTTTAGTTAGTTTAGTTTGGGGGGGATGGTAGAAAAATAGTTCCTTCCTGTGTCGGAGAGTGGAAAATGCAATTTAATTGTTAAATTATTTAGCACCGTTAAATCGTTTGCATGAGAGGTAGAACAAGCTGAAACATTTTTGCTTGATATCAGTATGTTGGTTTAGATGTATGGAACTGTTGAAAGCTGTTTTTTTAATTCGAGGTTTTTATCGGGATAGTATACATTGAGGCGTAACATTGATGATATCGGGATTTTGAAGACACAAAAAAAAATTCATTATGATTCCAAAAAAATAAAAGAACTGACTAGTTTTATTAATGTTTTAAATGAGCAATTTCACAATGTTTTTATCTCTGTGAAATCTTTATCATACAATATTTGAGAACAAACTTTAACAATATATTCGTCTTGTTTCATAACAAAGTTTTCAAAGATTACTCCAACTGACGGGTTCGTCGAAAAACTGCCCATTCTGATTTTGACAAAATAACATGAAATTCTTTATGTGACGGACACGTGGAACTTTTTTTGGCTGAAAACCGGCACAGGAATCCAAACACTTTTTCGCGTGACAGAACCAAATTCGATGTTCTGTTTTTATTTCCAGGTACAAAAAACAAATGAAAGGCAAGTCCATTCCTTTTGATGGCCCTTCCGAAAACAAAAAAAAGTTGTCATTCCGCCAAAAGACATATCCGAGGTCGGAGAGCTTGCAACCCAAAGCACCCATTTGACAGCACGTTTTTTATATGCGCACACCGGATGAACACACCTGGGTTTCGCAATGAGGTTGGAATTAAATAAACAGCGAAAAAAGGAACCGGACGAAAAGAGGGAAAATGCTAGAAAGAAGAGAGATTTGTTGAAGGCCACGATCAAGGTTGAATGAGGGCTTTCCTATTTTGCATTTCATTAAACCCCATATAGCTAAATAAGCCGGACTAAACAGCCAACCAGCAGCAGTGCCAAGTCAGTGAGTGCTGGGGAGTATTGATTTTCGTTCTCTTTCGCAATAAAAAGGCATATAAAATTGCTATTTATATGAGTATCTACTATTGGCCATAACGTGTCAGATCGATTGACAAAAGCTATCAGCAGCGATTAGTTTTGGGGTGCGATAAATTTGTGAAAAATATACCCCCCTTCGATTGAGGTTGATCTGATTCGTTTGAAATTTGGTAGGGTTGAAATTTTCATTTTTATTGCTCCATAAAGTTTGATCTTCTCAACGAGGTGAAAAGGAGTGATCAATATTGGTTTTAAAATATATAATACATCTTTAAAGTGATAGTTGAGGCTAACAATGGCACTGACCTGTTCAAAATTTCAGTTTAATCGGACTTGAGGGGTTTCTCAAAGTGCTCAATATTTCGGTTTTTACCTCAAAAATCACCAAAGGGACCCGAAAAAAATCCGGAAAATCGAAATTTTAATTTTGATGCCAAATAACTGAGACAGGCTTGAAACGTCAAGATCTGTTGCTATCTCGAAAAAAAAGTTATTTCGAAAATCGACTTTCTGGGACTAAGTCGATTTTCCAAAAAACGGCCGGTTTGCTGAAAAACCCAAGTCCCAAAAAGTCGGTATTTGACCAAATTTTTTTTTCGAGATAACCCCACATCTCGACGTTTCATGCATTTTAAGTCATTTGGCATAAAAGTTCTAATTTCGATTTTCCTTATTTCTTTTGGTTCCTTGTAACGTGAATTTTGAAATTCTAAAGTCGATTTCGACAATTTTTTTTTTGAGAAAACATCAGATTTCACCAACACCTATCATGCCTATCATCGTCTATAATTTTCATTAATTTCATTTGATATTCTTACGATTAGATTTTAACACTTCACCGAAATGACATTTCTTCATAAAATTAACAAATAAATAGAAAAAAAAAGGATTTTCCGATTTTCTCTCGGTCCCCCATTTGATGATTTTTGTGGGTAAAAAAACCGAAACTTTTGCAACTTTCTTAATCAAGTCGGATTGAGCTGAAATTTTGCACAGGTCAGTTTTTCGGGCCAATCTACATAATCGATATTATTGGTTTTCAAAATTCGTAAATGAAATTTTTCCCATAAATTCATTGCCACCAGGACCGGATTAAGCCACCGAGGGACCGGTTCAAATTTTATCGAGGGGCCCCTATGAATTGATTTCGTTTTTTCATATACCATCCCAGAGAATACATAATATTTTAAACATACAAAAGAACAGGAAATAAGTTCAGAATATTGCCTTCTACTTACTTTCCATTATGGCTGCGTAGAGGGTAGTTTCTGGTATGTATCTTCTTTTTCAAACAACAATCATTAATACATCACGATCAAACATTCTAGCAGTGTTAATGAACTTATCGAAAATGTCGAAGAGCTGTCAATGTCCTTTATCGAAAGTAAAATACATATTTCTCTCATGACAATTGGAAAGATCTTTGGATCTTTGATAAAACATCAAAAAAAAAAAAAATTATATCCTAAGACATGAATTTAAATTCCATGGAGATACAGACATAAAGTACAAGAGTATTATTTAAAACCTAAAATAAGATTTTAATAAGAACAACAATTTAGTGTCTCTTATTTTATTAAAATCATATTTTCAAATCAAGATAAGAAAAACAAATAACATGAAATTCAAATACAAAAATGAGAAACTTGAGATTTGCTACGAAATTTTTGATGAATATGTTTGAATATCTAATTTTAAGAGAATTTCCTCATGGAATTTTTACAAATTTTAAAAAGTTTTCTCGAAAACTTGTCTGCTGGAATATAAAATCTTATTGCAGATTTGGAATCAGCGTCCTAAAATTAGTAAAAATAAGTCCATTAATTCTTTGCACATCGGAAAAATGAGCTTGTGCTATTTTTTGGACATTCCCGAGTCATCAAAGTAAAGTGAATAAGTAAAAAAAAACTACGAGCAGGCCGATTGCCAGAATATTTTAAAAACCAGTCAGTATTTCTCTGGATTCACTATCAAAACAAAAAATAAGAAAACTCAAATTGGGTTCAACTTTTTGAGCGAGCTTTATCTTAATTGTTTTTTTTTTTTATTTTGAGAAAAGGTTTGAACGCAGCTGACGTGTTTTGATAAAAAAAAAAATAAATAAATTTTAAGAGGAAGAATGACCCAGTTGGTTAAAATCCTCTATAGATAAACAAAATAGAAATAAAAATAAAAATAAGGAGTGTTTTTTTCATGGATTCTGCTTAGATTTATTCGGATTTTGTGTTAAAAAAATTCGAAATCGATTGCCTACATTTTTTCAGGTTTGAAAAAAATTCATCCTGAATTGCACAGCTTGCATAAATACGGAAAAAAATGCAATGCTTACTGTAGAAGCTCCTTATAACTTAAACAAGTGTGAAACTATTCGAGACATTATTTCAAGGGGCTCCATTACTTGTTATGTTTGATGTTTTAATTTATATCTACTGAGTTTTCTAGAACTTAAACCGGTATGATTTAAGTAATGTCATACATTTCATTTCCTCGCCCCCCCCCCTGAGCGCGGGGGCCCAGAGCTATTACCCTCATTGCCCCCCTTTTAATTCGGCCTTGATTGCCACCTAGCTGCGATAGACATTGATTACATGTTCGAAAAATACTTTTTCTTAAAAGCTATTGATCTTCATCTAATTCTTTTAATTTTCATATTTCTATCTATTTCCTGTTCTCTTCAAAAAGTGATGATCTAGGTCGGCAACCTGCGGCTCGCGAGCCGCATGCGGCTCTTTGGATGTAAAGCCGTGGCTCTTTGGCTCACTCCGCAAATATTGAATATTCTTTAAATAAAATTGAAAAAAAAAATTGTTTTACCGATAATTGAATCTTGTTACCTAGAACACGGATTTGTATAGGTCCAGAAGTATAGCTTTTAAGATTGCATCCGTTCTAGGAACAAGCGGAAATGACCAAATGGCAAAATTGGATTCTGTTGAAGTCTAATTTTACAATTTTTTTGCTTTTCACTGTTTCAAGCATCAGCATAGAGATCAAGAATTAATAAATCATTCATATGATATTCAAACAATAACTGTTATTTAGACAACAAAAACTAAAATAAACTTATTTATTTCCAAAACGATTGTTTAAATATGTTTTTATCAATCGATCACATAAGTTTAGCTGTTGCTAACAGGATAATCAAAGTATTTTTTTACGAAAAAGTAGTTCTTAGATAGTTTCTGTTTTATTATTAAACAACGTTACTCTCATTAAGTTTAAAGATTGCCCTGTTTTAACCGGGCTTGCCCTGTTTTAACCGGGCTTGCCCTGATTTTCAAAAGAAATTGAGAAATGCCCAATCGCGCCCGGTTTCCTGGATATCGAGGGATAAGCCTAGTTATCTCCCGGATTATTATTCATTTTTGCGAAATTCCAAATCTTGAACTTGTTTAAACAAAATCATTTTTTTTTTTAATTTTGAGATAAGTTGCGCCTTGGTAAAAATTATTTTTCATGTGTTTATTTTTCAGCTTTTCTTTAACATTTTTATGGCAAATATCCATATTTTGACTGAATTTGCCCGCTTATTGCCCGGTTATGAGTTTAAAATTTAGAAACCCAATACCCGGATTTGCCCAGCTTGGATACGTACAAAAAAACTAAAAAGCTTCTCATGGCATAAAGAATAAAAATGTAAATAGATACATGAAATTCAAATTAAAAATTCCAAAACTATGGATTGAGAATTACAAATAAAAGTTTATCATCTATTCGAACTTAATCAGCGTTGAGAATAAATGAAAATTTCAATTCTAATCTATATAGGGGAAAGGTTTCCTAAATGGGCCTATCGGGTTAAATGACCCTACGGCTGTTTGATGAAATGGCTGACTAGACAGCTTATCTGACCAATGCATTTTGAGGGTGATACGCTTAGAACATAAGGCAAGAAAGAATTTTATGAATTTACAAACTCAAAAAAATTTAAAAAATCGTACAAGGTTTTGAAACATTTTAATGTAATATTTCGACCTTTAAAAATTATACGTAAAAAAGCTTAAAACAAAAACTAGGATGGTTTTTGTTTCTTACTCAAATGAACTTAAGAAATTAAACATATTTCAGCCTTTGTGGAGGTTAAATAATGATTTTGTAGTGGAATAATAGAGTGTTTTTGTATGCCCCCTTCATGTTTGTAAAATGCCTCCATCCTAAAATAACAGGTTAAATAGAATAAATAAATAATTTTTATCATTGAAACTTCAAATCTAAGCTCTGAATAACATCTTAAGAGAGAATTGACGATCTGAAAAACAGATTTGATAAAGTTTTCCTCATGGATGAACTGCACCCATAGTATGGCAACCCTAACTTTTGTTTTATTCCATAAAATTATAATATACATAGATTTTAATGAAACTTCAGCTTTGTCGTACGGAAATTATTACTTTCTAGCAGTTTCAATGTAATTATACGGTAATATTGCCCAAAAAACAGAAATTTTGTTCAAAACATAAATAGGCGCATTTAGCCCGCACGGTTTGAGGTTCGGCATTTTAGACAACACTTATAATAAAATCATTTTCTTGGAAACAGAAGAAAATTTTAACATAAAAATTACTACAATGTATAGAAAACAGATGCCTGCACACGTGCATATAGTTTTTGTACACTTATTCGATGTGATATTTGATTAAATCAGTGTTCTGCTTAATAGGCGCATATAGCCCGCTCCTCCCCTATATAAAAGACAATGTTTGTATGTTGTATGTCTGTATGTTTGTTTGTTTGTTTGTTTGTTTGTTTGGTTGTTTGTCCTCTATAGACTCAGCCGCCTTAAGAGCTAGAGATCTGAAATTTGGCATGGATGCTCATTAGGACCAGGAATGATGAAAAATGTTTTTAGATTTTTGAACGACCCCTTCTGAAGGGGGTCGTCCATAAGACAAATATTGTTTTCACGTTATTGACGTTATTTTCCGTCGGATTGTGATGAAAATTTGCACATGAGTGTTTTGAGAGACGAGCAATCGATTACAGTTATCAAATTTAGGGTCAGGGGTCGGCCAAAGGGGTCGTCCATATCCACTGATTAATGGTTTTGCGATATTGGCGTTTTTATAGATCGTATTGTAATGAAAATTAGCACATGAGTGTTTTGAAGGACGAGCAATCGATTTCAAGTTTCGAATCGCTGATCAGAAGTCGGCATACCCAACTTTAGGGGAGAGTGGGGATACTTGATCCCCTTTTCTTATTTTCACCATATCTTTTTAGAAAAATTTAGCAACTCGCCGTCTTTGACATTTTCTGACAGCTTGTAACTTCAAGTTTCTATGCTCCAAAAATTAGAACGATATTGAAACCCGTTAATGAACTAGAAGCATTTCCGTGGGAGAAAAAAAATTGCGATTTTTCTGAAGTTAGGGGAGACTTGATCCCCTATTGAAGGAGACTAGATCTTTTATTCAGGAAGACCTAATCCTTGTATAAAAATCAAACAAAACCCCAAGATAGAATGTTAATTTACTATTTTGGTCAAGTTTGTTCTCATTTCACAATTTATAGCAGATTTAAGAAGAAAATTCTATAACTTTGTCTCAACGCTAATAACATTGCATACATAAAGGCGCTATTTTTTGTAATTAAGAGAAAATTAATTATTCTTGGTATTTTCTTCAGACAATTGTTTGATAAATATTAGTTTTTGGATAAATATTAGTAATTTCGTGATCAGCGATCATAACGATCAATTCAGAAGATGAATATGCAGTTTGGAAGGGGGATCAATTATACCCAACTCTAGGGGATCAACTATACCCATAATCAACATTTTAGAAAACTTTTTCTGAAAAAAGTTGAGAGTTTTCCATTGCTTTGAAAATATGGCATTATGCAGTTCATTTTACGCTCGAACGATTGATACATTGGAATAAATATTTTTTTCATAATTTTCCCATGTAAGGAACATTTTAATGTGATGAAAAAAGATCTTCAAGTTACATTTTGTGAAATTTTTCAAACAAAGTTCAATTACTCAAACAATTATTCTTTTACAATTTTTTAAACTACAAGCATTGTTATTTTGCTCATTTTGGCACATTTTCTAGAACATTTGATCTTTGTAAGACATTCCAGTTTCGAGATATAGCTAAGGAATCAAGTATCCCCAGGGATCAAGTATCCTCATTCTCCCCTAATGTTTTTTCGATTTTGACGTTAATCTACATTGGATTGAGATGAAAATATCCGCATAGGAGTTTTGAGGGACGCTCTTTTGCTTTCAGGTTTCAAATCTTGACTCAGGGGTCGGCAAAAGGGGTTATTATCTGTTCACTGTTTTTACGATATTCTCTTGATTGAGCATAGAATTGTAATGAAAATTGGCACATGGGAGTTTAACAGAAAAGATAATTGATTTCAGGTGTCAAGTTTTGAATCGTGGTAAAAAAAGGCCGTCCATGTTAGTTGCTCACTGTTTTCGCGATATTGTCGTGATCATGCATCGGATTGAGATGAAAATGTTCAGATGAGGGTTATAAACTATGAGCAATTGACTCCAGGTAGCATGTTCCGTGTCAAGGGTCGGCGAAAGGGGCGTCTATATTCACTGTTCACTGTTTTCAAGTTCCTGACGTTATTTTACATATAATTTGAAAAAAATAAAATGGCATAAGGGTGTTGTGAGGAACGTAAAGTTGGTTTTAATTATCGAATTTCGGGCCACGGGACAGAAAAAGAAGGTTTCATTGAAAGTTCAGTGTTTTGTGCAATAATTTTGTTGGAGGCAGTTAATTGATACCAATTTAAGTGTGAAGGTCAAGCAAAAGAGAAAAGAGTCGTGCACATAAACAAATAGGATATGTTTCTGCCTCTCACATAAATTTTAATAAAAATCCAATCAACCGTTTAATTTGAATTTCAAGTAATAGTAATAATAGCGACTTTAAACACTGTTGAATTTTTTCCCCAAAATTGTTGAAAGAATGTTTCGAATTCATTTTCTAAACTCATTTTGACGTACCAATGATTTAAAGCGAAACGAAGTTCGTACGGGATCAGCTAGTAATCTATATAATGCCTGTAGCCAAGATTTGCCAAATGCTTTCAAATTTAGAACAAAGTTTTATATTTTTTCCATTTTTGATTGAGGGTTTATCACCGTTGATATTTTTTTTATTATTTTTGTTTTGTAGGTATCCTTGAACTGATCTTGCCAGTTAAAATTGGCGGTTTCTTTATTATTTGTCACGAATTTATCAGTCTACGAAATCAGATTTATACCGGTCAAAGCACAGATTTTTTCCAGTAAACTAAGCTTTAGAAAGTATTGATAAATAATCTACAATGTATTTTTTGCTTTTTCTCTAATTATAGACACTTTACCACGTTTGTAGCGTTCGTGTCTCGCTACAAAGTATTGAATTTCATTCTTTATTCAATTGGACGTACAATACAGAAGAATAACATGTGAAATAATTTGAGATTTTTGAAATTTCCCAGATTCAGAAAAATCTGAAGACTCGTTCGCTTTACATCATGAATTTTTAAAGTTCTAAATATGTTATGACATATGTAGCGAGTTGAGATCAAAATATTTCAGCCACAAAACTTCAGTTGAATTTAGCCTCATACTACTAGATTTGTGAAAGGATAAGTTAAAACTGGGGAATTATCATGACAACCTTGATAATATTAAGTATTTTTTCCCCTTTACTATGTAATTTTTAAAGCTTTTCTTTGCTGGATGGTGCAGGTGCAGGTGCAGTAATTTACTGTCACGAGTTGAACATAGAACATGCTCAACCTCTAGGTAAATATTGTATAGTCTTTAAGGCTGAGCTATATGCTATTATGTATGGAGTTCAAATTGCACTTCAAAAGAAAATTATGCACAGAATAATTTATTTCTGTTCAGATAGCCAAGCAGTTACCAAATCACTCAGTGCTTCCAGTTCTAGATCAAAACTGGTAATCGCATGTCGGAAAGCAACCGAAGAACTTGCTGAAGGCAATGGATTAAACCTTCTATGGTTACCCGAACATAAGGGAATTTTGGGAAACGAGTGCGCCGACGAACTCGCCAGAGCTGGATCGGAAAAGGAATTTTACGGACCAGAGCCGGCTGTCCCAATGTTGATTCAGAAACGAAATTCAAACTTGGTCCTCTAACCACCATAAACGATACTGGGAAGAGTTGGACAAATGTCGCCAAACTAAATTATTTTTAGAAAAACCATCTCCAATCATATCGAGTTGCTTGTTAACTTTAAGTAAATCTCATTGCAGCATCCTGACCAGAGCACTCTCCGATCATTGTAAACTCAACTATCACATGCACAATATTCAGCGTGCTGAATCTCCAGTATGTGGTAGTTGTGAATCAGATGTGGAAGATCCCTTCCATCTTATATGTAACTGTCCCTCATTTGCCAGACTACGTTTTCGTACTTTGGGATCTTACGCTATAAGCGAATCTGAGTTCAAGAACTTAAACTTAAAAGACATGCTATCATTCCTTACCGAATTAGAAAAGAGCTTTAATGCTAATAATCCCTTGTGGATAGAATTTATGACATCTCAAATAGATTGAATTTATTTCTTCCTTTTATAGGTTTTTCAGGTTTCTCAGGTAAAAGATGAAATCTAATATATAAAGATGAGTTGGACTATATATGTTTGTTTGTTTGTATGCACCTTATACAAATCCACACCGCTGAACCGATCAGCCTGAAATTTGGTACAGAGATGTAGTTGAACCAGGGTAAGGTTTTAGTAATAGTTCTGAGCCCCTCCCACCTAAGAAAAGGGACTCTCCCATACAACGTTCTATTTTATTCCCACGAACCAAAAGTCATGGCACCCATTTTGGCAGCCGATTTTCGTTTCCTTTGGCGGGTTTTTTTTTCACCATCATTATGGGCTGAGCATTAGCAACGACCATTCAAAGTTCACGTATACTGGAAAGCAAATCAAAGCTTGCTGATCACTGAAAATTTGAAAGGGGGAATTTCGGTGGGTATTTTTATTCCTTCTTCTGCTGTTCTAAGCACGTGGTACTGGTAGGAGATATTTGAATGCAATAATGAGCCTACATTTTTGATTGAAAAATACAACTAGCCTGTTAGAAATACAGACCCCGTTCGTTTTTGGCAACACACCCGAAAATTTTATGTTGCCAAAATCGAATGTTGCCAAAATCGAACGGTTTTTTTTTGTCACTTTTTTATTTCAAATTTTTATTTAAAATTATTCAAAATTGATGTATAACCTTATATTAGCATAAAATTTTTCAATTTGGCTCAATTATATTAGTTTTAAGCAGTAAAACATGTAAAAATTCGTGTTTTTACAGTTTAAAACTATTATAAATAAGCCAAATTGAAAAATTTCATGCAAATATTACGTTCTACATTTATTTTGATTAATTTGAAATGAAAATAAAAAATAAAAAAATTACAAAAAAAACATCTTTTTTGGATGTTGCCAAAATCGAACGGTTTTTGCTCGGATGTTGCCAAAATCGAATGTTGCCAAAATCGAACGGGGTCTGTATACTGAATTGAATTGTAGTGATTTTCAAAGTGCTCCCTACCGCCGCTGGAATGCTTTGAGTTGAGAGTCTACATAAATATACAGTGAACTGAACAGTGAACAGTGAATTGACTTCTTCAGCTGAATGAACAGATTTTCATAAATTCCAGCTTTTATGAACCAACTAATGTCGAATTTTTAGAATCTCTCATAGAGAAAGAAAAAAGTAAAAAGATTCAGAGTTATAAGTTGAAGGCCTCAATTTAAACGCTTTAATAGCCGTCGGGGAATTTTAACGGGGGATGAGAAAATTGATCGTGTATTTTCTGGAAAAACTTTTGGTTCCGTTGGAAACAAATCCACATGAAACTTTTACTAATTAAATCTGAGGTTTCCAGTTTTATGCAGTTCTATTTCTTTGGCCAATTTATTACTTTTGAGTCAATTTGTTCAATTCTACCATCCATATAAAACTTAAAGTAGAACCGTTTAGAACTGCGAATTTAAACAAATGAATTTTACAATTGATCACACTTCACAAGCATTAATGGGATGAATGTCCAAGAATAGGAACATTGAAATGTAACTCACATATAAAATTAGAATGGTTACTTCGGTTCAGAGGTGGTTTTTTTCAAAAACTTCAAAAAACTAAATGTGGAATTTTTACATTTAAGACCAAGTACTCATAAAACAGTGTGAAATTAAAAAGCGAAAAAAGTACACAAATAGTTAAAAACATGCAATGTGAGTCTTCATCATGGTTTAACCAGATTCGGATGTTTGTTTAGAAATTTCAAAGTAGATAAAGGTCTAATATACTATTGTACAGGGAGATCATCCGTCTTGAAAAGTGGAATGATATCCAAAAGAGATTTTTATTTGATACAGGATGGGAAAGATAACAAAACAATTTGATCATTTGAAGATAACAAATAAAAGTCCAAATCTTTTCAAGCTTCCTAAAAAATGATGGATGAAAAAAAAAGTTTATTGTGATGAATAAGTTTTCATAGGGAAATTATTTTGTATGTCTTTTAATTTAAAGCTCATACCTTAAAGTTTTTCTTTAATATGAAAACGATTAACACAGTGAATAATCTCAATAAAAAACTGAACAATGGCCAAAGATGCGCAAAATTGCTTATAATGATATAGTTTAATATAAAAATTCTAAAAGTCAAACGACTCATTTTGATTTATGTTTTATGTGAACCCGAGCATAGCCGGGTAAAATCAGCTAGTCTTAGATAAAAAAAGGCTAGGCACAATTTTTCCGTATGTTTGGATAACGTTCCGCTATTAAGCCTACCCCCATTCTGATACCTGATACCTGTAGCGAGTTGAGATCAAAATATTTCAGCCACAAAACTTCAGTTGAATTTAGCCTTATACTACTGGATTTGTGAAAGGATTAGTTAAAACTGGGAAAATGTCATGATAACCTTGATAATTTTAAGTAATTTTTTTCCTTTACTGTGTATTTTTTAAAGCTTTTCTTTGCCGAAGAAGTTATAAATATTCTTCTTGTGTTAATATGTTCAAATCATTTACTCTAACATCTTCCAAAGTATTTATAAAAGCTTGATATGGAATTTAAATTTCCTTGACCCGATATTTTCCAACGCATTAAAATTGATATAAAATCGAACCATGTTAGAAGAGTTTGCGATCTAGAGGAGAATCCATGTTCTTATTGGTTATTAGAAAAACATTTAAAAGAAATGTCCAGAATTTAGAAAAAAAAGCACTAATGGTTTAAACATAATTTTTGTGAAACTCATTCGAGGAAAAATGACCCTAACGGGTTGAACTCCTATCAAAAAAGAAAAAAAAACAAATTTGTGAAACTCATGTTTCCTGATCATTTATATGATTTGTGTTTTTTTTATATTATAAACAAAAACAATAAATCTTAAATGTGGCTCTTTCAAACCCTGAAGTTTTTAAAATTTGATGTTTTCGGCTCTTCCGACTCAAAACGGTTGCCGACCACTGATCTAGACCTAAGCGAAAAATTGTAAACATACAAAAAGAGTTTGGCTTCTTAAAGCCTCAAGGTATGAGCCGTTTCAAGTAAAGAAATTACAAAAAATGGATTCCATTTAAACATATCTATTCCACTCAAGCCCGTGCGAAGGAGCCCTACATGGGGGGGAGGAATGTGTTGATCAAAAGTCGATCACGCTTCCTATACAGAGTAGTCTGTTGTACGGCAAAGGTGTACCACCACACTTTCATGCTTTCCAATAAAACAATGCCCTAGACTTACAGTTTCAACACTTATCCAAACTTTACCCTACGAAGCTCATCTGATGCTTGCTTGTCCGCCAATTCTTCATTCCTTTAGAAATTCTACTACCTTAATTTAATAAATTTATCGGCGATTAAAACTTATGATCAACCAATAATGTTTCTGAATTAGAATATTTTTTTGAAAATAAACTTTAAGCGGTCTAGTTAACAAATATGAAATCAAAATTTTCGAAACACCAGAATACGAATACGAATTAATATTCGAATAAAAATAAAGAAATTAAACCTTCGGACATAAAAGTCAGTGCAGAAATAGAAAAGATAAAATATTAAACCAGATTTTCAAAAGAAATTAAATCCAAAATCTAAAATTCTTTTCAGATTATTTCAGAAATTAACGAAGAATTTAGAAAGAAAAAACAGTTTGAAATGTTAATTCTTTACCAGAAAAAAATAATGAACGTATGTAGTACACCTTTAACTTTAGAGAATTTATACAAAACAGATGCCTATTAGATTCGACTTTTCCAGGAGAAAAAGCGCCGCCTGGAGGAGGAGGAGCTCGAGGAGCTGGAGCAGCTGCATCGTTCCCAAGAAACACGAAAGTTCTATCAGAAACTCAACGCATCCCGCAAAGGCTTCGTGCCGCAAGCCGAAATGTGCCGGGATAAGGACGGGGGTATCCTGACGGACAATCGTGAGGTGATCAAAAGGTGGAAGCAGCACTTCGATGAACACCTGAACGGCGCACATGCAGAAGATCAAGACGGTAGGGGAAGGTACATCGCCGGCGTAGCCAACGACGAAGAGGAGCCACTCCCAACGACGAGTGAAGTTAAGGAAGCCATTCGCCAGCTGAATAGAAACAAGTCGGCTGGGAAGGATGGCATCGCAGCTGAACTCATCAAAATGGGCCCGGACAGGTTGGCCGATTGCCTACACCGGTTGATAATCCGGATCTGGGACATAGAACAGCTACCGGAGGAGTGGAAGGAAGGGGTAATATGCCCCATCTACAAGAAGGGCGACAAATTGGACTGTGAGAACTACCGAGCGATCACTGTCCTCAATGCCGCCTACAAAGTGTTGTCCCGAATCCTACTCCGCCGCCTCACGCCTTAAGCAAACAGATTCGTGGGAAGTCATCAGGCCGGCTTCATGGAGGGACGGTCTACGACGGACCAGATATTCACATTACGGCAAATCCTCCAAAAATGCCGTGAACACCAAGTCCCTACGCATCATCTATTCATCGACTTCAAAGCCGCATACGACACGATCGACCGTAACGAGCTATGGAAAATCATGGACGAAAACGGCTTTTCCGGGAAGCTAATCAGACTGATCAAGGCGACGATGGATGGAACGCAGTGCTGTGTACGGATTTCGGGTGAATTGTCGAGTTCATTCGAATCGCGCAGGGGGCTTCGACAAGGTGATGGTCTATCCTGCATGATGTTCAACGTGGCGCTAGAAGGTGTTATTCGACGAGCGGTGGGCGAAATGCGGGGCACGATTTTCAACAGATCCAGTCAACTTATCTGCTTTGCCGATGACATTGATATAGTCGGCAGATCATCTGCGGCGGTGGAGGAGATCTACCGCAAACTGAAACGCGAAGCAGGAAGGATTGGGTTGATGATTAATACGTCCAAGACGAAGTACATGCTGGCCTGCGGATCCGAGACCGACCGAACCCGCTTGTCCAGTAATAACAAGGTCACGATCGATGGCGACGAGCTGGAGATAGTCAAAGACTTTGTCTATCTCAGCTCACTGGTGACCGCAGACAATGACACCAGCCGTGAGATCCGGAGGCGAATTATCAGCGGAAGTCGTGCCTACTATGGACTCCACAAGCAACTGCGGTCGAGAAGACCTAGCCCTCGCACGAAGTGTAAGCTATATATGACGCTCATTAGACCGGTTGTTCTCTACGGGCACGAGACATGGATATTGCTCGAGGAGGACCTGCGTACACTCGGAGTATTCGAGCGACGAGTGTTAAGAACCATCTTTGGCGGCGTACAGGAGAACGGAGTGTGGAGGCGAAGGATGAACCACGAGCTCGCGCGACTCTACGGCGAACCCAGTATCCAGAAGGTGGTGAAAGCTGGCCGGATACGCTGGGCTGGACATGTTGCGAGAATGCCGGACGACTGTCCTGCAAAACAGGTGTTCGCTACGAATCCGGTAGGAACAAGACGAGCGGGGGCGCAACGAGTGAGGTGGTTAGACCAAGTGGAGCGTGATCTGGCGAACGTGGGGTGCCCGAGAAATTGGAGAACGGTTGCCATGGACCGAGTGAATTTTAGGAATTATGTTCGTCAAGTTATGTCGTGAGACGGAATACTATGTAAATAAATAAAAATAATGCCTATTAGATAATTTAATTTATTTTGAATGAAAGAAA
The DNA here is from genome assembly GCF_029784155.1 of Uranotaenia lowii. NCBI lineage: Eukaryota > Metazoa > Arthropoda > Insecta > Diptera > Culicidae > Uranotaenia > Uranotaenia lowii. The sequence goes on from NC_073693.1 coordinate 44,601,065, forward strand.
TAAAAATAAATTTTGTTTCAAGAGTTTCAATCCAAATACTTTAATAATTTGTTTTTATTTAAATTCTTATGTTATTGGTAAGTTTTTATCACTTATACTTCGTCTAATCTGCATCTTAGGTGACTGCATCTTTCATCTTCAATTTTCGCTACTGTTTGTTGGCTGTCAGCTTATCGGCACAATCATGCTAATTTGAGCCAAAACAGTGCAGTTTTCGTTTTATGATTCATCCCATTTTATTTGCCACCCTCTAGAAAACACAACCGTTGTGCCATGGCTCGTTTCACTCAAAAAGTTAGTAATAAAACGCACAGATTTTAGCTCTTCCATTCGTTCTGCTTTTTGACTTGGCATCATTATCATTAAGAAGGTAGTTTATTAATTTTTAAGTCATTTGATAGGTGATGACCCGAGAAAATGTAATGAGAAAATATTTGTTTTTTTAAATTCTAAATTCAGAACTTAAAACTTGAGTGAACTTTGAATGTTCTCTATATTGAGGATTTGATCCTCTTGAGCCATATTTCCGGATATTTGTTCGATTAACCAGTTTCGCCCAGCCACACACATCCGTGTGGGTGGTTCACATGGTGTTCGGTACTGATGCTATCCATTCATCCGTGTCCGTTCACTTTGTTAGGCTCAATGGGTAGCTACAAAAATAACCGAGCCAGCCTCTCTATCCCGATTCCGATAAACTAGCAATGTGAAAGTAGGGAAATCCATTCACGTTCATTAACCACAACACAACACAACACACACCCCCGCACCGAAAATCAGCTTGGCTTAGCTTAGCTTGGCAAAAACTCACACACTGTAGCTTGGCAGCAGATTCTGGAACTGGACTCCGTTGACTGGCCAAAGGGCTGATGACTCCGCGACTCCGCAGCAGAAATTCCTTCACACACAACACAACACTGAGTGAAAGTGAGAACGAGAGAGGCCGAGAGAAAAAGACGGCGAATACACACAGACCGAGTGAGAAAGAGTGCCTCACGTTCTTGTTTGCTGCTGCTGCTGCTGCTGATATCCTTCAACTTGTTTTTTTTTGCTTTAACAATTTCAGAGTGGTATCCTTGAATCCTTGGAATTTTCCACTCACACACCCACAATTTGCTTGCTTTTCCGTAAAGGATTTGATTGTAATTTGGTTACAATAAAATCGGGTGGAAAAACCTTCAATTTTTCACCCCGAACAACACTTCCGTCAAATCGAAACCGTTTAAATTGCTTTCCTTTCGTAGTGCTTTTACATTCCAGTTGGGCGGACTGTTAAATTCGATAGTTTTCCTGCTGGTTTTGCTTCATTGGAGGCAAATTTTGCTTTCCCATTTACAGACCATCAGCCATGTTACCGAATGAGGGCTCTGGCAGACGTCGTCGTTTCACAAATGTTGCGGAATCAAGCAACGGTCGATCCTTTTTTCCTCAACTTTAATCCCCCCAGCAGAACAATCACTACGAATCACTAATTGAAATCGATTCTCAATCCCCCCAGAATCGTTCACCCCCGATTAATCACTACACCCCACACACATCCAGAGCAAGGACAATTTTCCAATGAGAAGCAATTTTCCACCGTTTTTTTCCTGCTGCTTCTTCTTCCTTTTCGTTGCCTATACAATGCACATGTACTAGCTTTCCCACTTCTTAGTGTTTTTTTTTTGCTGTCTCCGAACCGAAGGCAAACGGCCAAGGCTTTGCCCGGTTTTGTTGCTGAACTTCTACTCACGGCGGGATCTCACGAAGAACTGAACTGGGCTCGGGAACGAGTTTTCCTGAATGCCCAAAGCCAAGAATCCTTTCGAGGGAGGACCCTCCCCCCTTTTCGAGTTCCTGCCTTCGGGAGTTTTCCAAACCCGAAGAACACATTCTCTCTCTCCTAGCTGGCGTTATGTTTTGAGAGTGAATGAGCGTCCCACCAAATCCACTGACTTGGAACTACTAACTGATAACGAGCCCCTTACGACGATGGCGGAATCATCCCCTCTTTCCCTAGGCAGTCATTCAGATTGCCAGCATGATTGACATGGGAAAATGCAGTCGAGCGACTACGAAATCCTACACACTACCAAAAAAAATTGTAAAATTACATCACATATGATGTAAATAAAAAGAAGCATCATATATGACGGAATTTTCAGTGCAAGTTGGATATTACACGCCTGTAAAATTTGCAGACGTGTAATTTAAAAGTGATGTAATGTTTACACCACTGAATTAAAAGAACGTTCCAATTGGATTTTTTTTGTTTACTTTCTAGTAATATGATTCAAAGAAGATCTCTCAATAAAAAAAAAACATTCTTTTTGTACACACCAGATTACATTTATTTTAAACCCAACGTTTTCAAACCTTAGAAATTTTTTTAACCTCCACAATACCTGGCCCGACATTTGAAATTGCCTGCCACTTTTGCCACTTTTGCCAACCATGGCTACGATCGTCACCATTTCCATCTGGCGGAGCCTTTCCCGGAAGGGACTTTGCGAATCTATTAGAATGAAAACAAATTGTTTGAAGCATATTTGGCTTTATCTAACCACTTATTCTAAAAACTTACCATTCCACAATGAACGCACAATCAAACAACACGGCAGCACAAACATCCGACAGGTCAAAAAACTTACGACTTGCTTTCGTGTTTGTTTTTTTTTCATTTTCAGTGCTGTCAAGGATTCAATCATTTCAAATTTACAATAGAAAATCGTGTTCCGTGTCATGTAAGATTCAATTCTTCAATATTCAGAGTTGTTAAGGATTCAGTTTTTGTAATTTTCTGTAACATGTTATTTTCTGTGGCATGTAATATTTCGCACTACGAAACAATCTTTAAAATTACATCACATATGATGTAAATAAAAAGAAGCATCATAAGTGACGGAAATTTACAGTATGAAATCGCGTTCTATGTCATGTAATTTTAGGGGTTTTCAATTTCAGTGCTTTTAAGGATTCAGATTTTTTTTCTGTGTACGTCATTGTTGCGGGAAGCATACTTACATATTAGGACGTTGGAATCAATCAATGTTTATCGGTTCACAGTTGCTGTGGATCATTGAAGCTGGGAAGAGGCACGCTGACGCAGGTTGGAGTCAAGGGCACGCAGTAAATTGATTCAGGGAATGCTGTTGAATAAAATTAACTTCCGTTTTTAGTCGGTAGAATTGGTTGTGCGAATCTGCCGTGAAAGTTTTCTGAAAATTTATATCGGCTGGAAACAGTTCGTTTACTGATGTAGTAAAAAGAGTATCATCACAATCATTGTATTAGGCAAAGTGATTGATTGATCAAGTGACTCATTGATTTATTATATTCATTGACATTAAAGTCGAAGAACAATTTTTTGAGCAGCCTTCATAGAAATGGTCATATGACTCATAGCAAGTGACCATAAACATGCATCGATCCCCTCTGATATGGCCCTAAATCAGCAGGATAACTTATTGTCACGTAAAAAATCCAAAGTTTTGTGTGAATCGAACTTTCGATTTAAAAATTTAATATCTCCGGATGAACGCTTAATATGTAAAATTTTATGTTAAACACATTGGCGCCATAAAGATCTAAAAAAAGTGGGGAAATTTTAAGATAATCTTTAAGTTCTAAAATACAAAAATATGGGCTCTGGCTACACTGTAGATAAATTTAACAATGACATTCGTTTGACAATAACCTCATCTTCTTAGAAATGGTCTTATTTTATCTGTAGTATCTACGTTTTCTAGATCTACGTCATACGTATATTCACAAAATGAAATTACTGTATTTAGTAAAAAAAAGGTAACATCTTTAAAAATGGGGGAGCTCCTATTTGAAGAGGGGTGGTCCGATTTACTCAAAACTTTGAATTTTTATCCTTTACACTACAAAAATTTATCCTACTGATTAAGGGCCAAATCGGTGAGAGTAGATGCATTTTAATAGTCATTTGGTGTGTAATAACTCATATATATTTTTTTGAAATCCTCAAAAAGACTTGCTTACTCAGCTGATGTGGTTCTATATCTTCAGACAATAAAAAATCAGACATATTTAAAGGGATTTCTTATTATCTGATAATTTGGCCCGGGGGTCTTTGGATCTTCCCCGAAATTGGAAATTTTGTTCATTTTTACGACTTAAATACACATGGATTTTTTCAGATTTCTAACTTTTTTATTTCCCGAGTTAGATTCGGTTAGTTTTTTTCGTAAAATAAATTAAATCGTATCTCAAAGCTTCACAACTCAGTTATTCAAAAAATGGAAATCATAAAAAACTTATCAAAATGCATTCAAATTTTATCAGTTTTTCAAAAACCAAATATTTTTAAATGTTTTAGTAATAACCTTTAACATGGAAACTTGTAAATAAGCTTTAAATGGTGTCTAGCAGCACCGTTTGTATCACCGTAGTCAAAAAATACCATAGCCCAATTTATGATGCAACTTTCATCTGAAGACACCAAAGGGGATCAACAATTTAACTTTGGTGTTTTCAGATGAAAGTGAAAATGTTGGTTCCCTTTGGTGTCTTTATTTACAAAAAAATCTAACCGAATCTAGCTCGAACAATACATTTTTTTTAGAAATCTGAAATAATACATGTGTTTTAAATTCGAAAAAATTAGAGATGTACCGAATATTCAGCCAGCCGAATACTGCCCAAAACCCGCTAAGCCGAATAGACCGAATAGACCGAATATTTTTTTAAAATTTAATACAATTACAAGCTTGTCATTTTCTTTAACTGATGTTGAAATATTTATAAAATATCTAAAATTAATGTTGAAAAAGCTAAAAAATCATCAAAAACTAATGGTTTCAGTAAAACATCTTAGGTGTATTCGTGTATCTTTCATTGTAGATAATTTTATACTTTGATGATTGTTTATTCCAAATTTTCTTGATATATCCAAGCTTGCCCATAAATCCAACAAAGAATTTTAAAAAAAGTCAAATGTGGCGAGGATGCCCAGATATTTTTTTTATTTTACCCGGGTTTATACAGATTATGAGCTCAATCAAATAAAAACTCAAATGATTTTTTTTTAAGAAAATTAAAAAATGAACATCAATTTTTGTTTAATACTTAGATACGATTTTAATACTGCTGAATCGGTGCGATGAAAACTTTAAATTCTGGAATGTAATTTTCTTATTCTTTTATCTAGTATGTTTTAGAATAATGTCTAGATTATGTTAAGGTTTGCTTGAATCAATGCAATCGAAAGATTCCTTTTAATTCAACCACAGGTTTGCCCTTCATTTTCCAAAATTTTCTAAAAAAAATCGCTCTGCCCAACCGTGTGGATACGCTGATAAATGAACGCTTTAGAAGTGACAAGTCATCTGTTGTCTTTTCAGCTATTGGTGACATTTTGAAAATCAAAGATATGTCTATTTGCAAAAGATCTGACGTATCAGGTTGAAAAAAAAACAACTCAAAACCATGAGGGGGATTAACATGTAAGAAATATATTGAGGAAAAATGAAATAATTTAGTTTTTTTTATTAAAAACTCCACAGAATATTCGGCCGAATGTTCGTTTGGCCGAATAGTTGAAAATGTCAATATTCGGTATTCGGCCGTTGGTCTAATACCCCGATTCAGATCATGTCTAGCAAAAAATGAACCAAATTTTAAATTTTGGGGAAGATCTGAAGACCCCCGGCGACAATTGTCAGATAATAAAACAAAATCCTTTAGTAATAAATCTGTGTCAAATTTTCAAAAAAGTGTTTGAATTACGCTTGGCTTGTGATATAGCCCAGTTGACAAGTCAGTTACCTCCTGAGCCGATGTCCGCGCATTCAAGTTCAAGAGGAAACTTCGAACACAGTTGTACCCATGCGCGGTTCTATGGGGAAAGGCGATGTTATGTGTCAAATGCTAAAGAAACTTAAGATCAAGAAATTAGTGCTTTGGCGATGGACATTTAAATTCAGTCCCAGAATAAAAAATACAAACTCACAATAATAATTTAAACTACCCCGTTATCATTCGACTATTTTTATTTTACTCCGTGCCATCAATATTTTGCAAAGGTCAAAAGAATGGTGCTTGGGAATAGCAGCTCGTTCTCATTGCACAAAACTGATGCTCTCTCTTTGAACATCAATAACGGCGCCGGCCACGTCCTAACAGTCAAAAGATAGTTTGGAAAAGAGAGAAAGGGATGAAAGAGTAATATTGTGCTTTAGGACCGAGGTCATCGCAGAGACGAACCAGCCAAAGGCTGAAAGTCTCTTTAATAAAGACAAAAAAAAACCGAGGTCACCTCTGCATCCTAGCAAAAAACTTGTTTTTGGGAGTATGGGTGAAAGGATATGATCAGGAGGCACTTTTGACTAGTGCGATCACCTAGAATAGCATTTCTATTAACTTTCTGTATATCTAATTCCTATATAAACTCTCAAATTTATATTTCAGTCTAGAGTTCCAACTTTTAATTTTTAATTTTTTAATCTTAAGCCAGGCATCTTTTATCTCAGTTTAAATTTATACATTAAATCTCATCAAAACGAAACAAAATCATTTAAGTTAAGTTTATAAATGAATAAATTTGGCCCTAGACATCAAAAAGCAGAGTGAAAACAATTATTTTAGAATGAATTCTTCCACAGTGAATATATTTTTGAAAGGTTTTATACCAATCGATAATAATTTTAAATAGATTTTTTTTGACATTGGAATACTTAATACTCTTAACTGTTTAAGTTTTTTAAGCACGATACGATAATTCACAAAAAATCTCTTTTGTAGTTTCGTACTTAGTCAATCGTCTACATTAGCTCAGTAGAAGGAAAATGCTTACACAGGTATTTTTTTTATCTATTTTTCAAATGGAATTTTTCAAGTGAGCACATTGTAGGACATGTCAAACCACGCAAGCTTTTACGAAATTTGATGAGCTGATTTTTTTTTTGAAAAAATTTCAAGCTCTGCTACCGAACGTTGAGGTTATGAACACTTAGCTTTGATTGCTATAGAAACCGCCATCCTCGAGTCTCTGGCTCGGCTACCATCACCATTGACTGGACAACTCAGGAGTTTGTCCGGAGGTATGCCCTCCGCTTCTTCTCTTTTTACTCAGTATAATAACAAATAACACTTTTAGCAGTATTGTACAAGAAATTACTTTTCCAAGGTATGGAACTTAAAAACACTGCACTAAGAGTCAATCACCACTATTAAAAAAAAACTTTAGAACTCAATCAACACTTTAAATTTTACAATGATTTGATCCAAATTATGGAATTTTCCCGAAGAGAGAAACTTTACGCGTCTTGTCAGGTCTGTAGATAGCTTCGATCCCCCAAGTTATAATTCAGTTTCAGATTGCACAAAAAAGTGAATTATTGCAATTGCATTAAAAGACTAGTATTAACTACACAAAATAACTGCATTTTTGGTGCATATGTTTTAACAAATGATTGAAAAAGATTTTTGCGCCTGAAAATCGAATATTTTGTCAGATTTTGGTGCTATGGCTAGTGATTTTTTTTAAATTTTAACTATTTTTACTGACATCAGTCATTCATTGCCAATAGAGTAATAAACCTACCCAAGGACTAAAAACCGATTATTAATCTTTTCATTATCTTTTATTTGATGAATCATACAGATTTTGTCTAGGTTTTCAAGTTTCAAGACATTAAATGTAACCCTATTAGTTTTAATAGAATAGGTATGGTATAACTATTTCTGTAATCCCAAATATTCACAAATGGGCTTTTCAAAGTTTGCGATATTAAAGATATTAATTTTTAAAAAATATTCAGTTTGGCTTCCGCTTTTCCAAATCCGAATTGCCGGGCCTTACGCTTAACCCCTTGCCATCAGATTTTGTACAGCCACCTTGTCCACCTTCTTCGCCGCAGAAAGCCTGTTTGCCTTGAAGTGCTGCTCGTCCTTAGCAGTTTTTTTGGTCTTCTTTAGGTTTCGCTTGACAATAGCCCAGTATTTCTCAATTGGGCGGAGCTCTGGCGTGTTGGGAGGGTTCTTGTCCTTGGGAACCACCTGCACGTTGTTGGCGGCGTACCACTCCATGGCCTTTTTACCGTAATGGCAAGATGTCAAATCCGGCCAAAACAGTACGGAACAACCGTGTTTCTTCAGGAAAGGCAGCAGACGTTTATTCAAACACTCTTTCACGTAAATTCCTTGGTTAACAGTCCCGAAAGCTATGAAAATGCTGCTTTTCAAGTCACAGGTACAGATGGCTTGACAAACCAGATATTTCTTCGCGAACTTTGACAATTTCATGTGCTTGAAAATATCTGCTACTTTTCGTCTTCCTTTTGCCGTATAAAACTCCTGTCCCGGAAACTGTTTGTAGTCGGCTTTGACGTAGGTTTCGTCGTCCATTACCACGCAGTCAAACTTCGTCAGCATCGTCGTGTACAGCCTCCGGGATCGTGCTTTGGCCGTCGTATTTTGTTTATCATCGCGTTTTGGAGTCACGACCTTCTTGTAAGTCGATAGTCCGGCTCGTTTTTGACGGTTGATTTGGCAACTTTTAGTGATTTTGCCAGCTTTGCGTGCAAGTAGCTGGGATTTTCGCGATGCGCGTGCAAAATTTCGATACGCTGCTCTTCTTCCTTGGACGGCATTTTGACAACTGAAGAGTGAATTCCAAAATCAAAATAGGAACAACATTCTACACACACACACCTTCAAAATGAGGGGTGTTCAAGTTTTTTAAATGCAAAATTGAAAGAAATACGTCAAGTTGATATTGACCAAATTTTGACCGTATCACCCTTGAAGCTCTTGTATATGAGATATTTTTTGAAAAAGGTATAAATTCATTAAATGAATTTTAACACTGTTCTGGAAAAACTGTGGAACATCACAAACACTTTAGAAATAATTTTTCGACTGATAATTAGACTAAGACGATTTGGGGTCATTTTTGAATTTTTCAAACCTTGGGGTGCTGCTTCGTAGCAAAATGCTTCGTATTGGTCCAAAACTCATTCATGATTTTTTTGCAGAATTTTTAAGCAACGTTTACATGAGTAAATTTTAATTTTTAGGTTTGTATGAGAAAATTTAATATTCTGTACTGAAAAATCAACATCATTTTTGTTTCTTCTGTGGAACCCAGTCAGCTGATGCTTTTTTGCCAATTTGTAAATTTCTGAACCGTTACTTAAAAGTTCTGCTGAAATTCATGGATGAGTTTTGAACCAAGGCAAAGCTTTTCAGACCCCAGGGCTTGAAAAATTCAAAAATCATCCCAAATCGACTCGATCTACTAATTATTCAACTTTTCTGAAGACCGCGAGTGGTTTTTGGCTTCTGAGGAAAAAGTTATTTAAGTTTTTTCACTTAATTTTTTTCCTAATCTGATATTTTTAAAACAATAAGTCAATTAACTTCGCAATTTTCAACCAACTTGTAAAATAGAATAAAATCTTTGATATCTTAATAATCAAAGGATTATCAAGTTTAGACACAAAAAAGGTTGTTTCCCTTGGTTATTACCTCAAATCGCTTAAAAAATAAAAACTCTACGCTACTTATATATGTATTCCTTGTTGCAAATTTGGAACGAAGGGTTAACATGTCATTTTATTTTTTTTTCATATTAAAAAAAATAAAAAATATAGAATGAGAGCTTGAAGTTCAAAAGTAATAAAATTTAGATTGAAAATTTAAATTCCTCGACGAGAGAGATGAGAAGTCATTAAAGAATTAAAATATTTCAAAATCTCTATTTAGAAAAATGAACCAAAACCATAAATAAAATATCAGAGTTTTAAATTCATTGCGATTTTTATCAAACATTTATCTCATATATTAGCTTTTTCTAACATATAGCGAGTATAGTATAATAGTAGTATAGTAGTTGGTTGCAAAATTGAATCATTAAAATGTCGTTGTGCTAACCTCGCGCTGATATGAAGAAGATCTGGAAAAATAGATATGCTTTTTTCTTCTTGGTATCAAAAGACAAAAATCATCGATTTATCAAAATTTTTTTCAAGGAAAATTATGATTAGTAGATTGAAGTTGTATCAAAGGATATCGAAATAAGTTTGTACAGAAAATGGATTGAAAAACTGTTAACAGCAAGAAGCAGTTCAAAGCAAACTTGCGTTCTACGGCGAAGAAAGTTAATAAGGTGTACAAAATCTGATGACAGGCGTCAAACGAAAGGCTCGCCAATTTCGTCTTTTATACATATTGAACTTCAAAATGAAAGATACTTTGATTTTTTTACCAAACAAATAACTCGATTTAAAAAAAGGTCTCAATGAAACGAATTCATTCAATGCTACATATTCCAGCATCAACTTCCCCGCTGCTCTTAAATACAGGAACTAAAGAAACCCTTCAACAAAGCTGTACAGGACAAAAGAGGGCGTCGCAAAGTTGCACTTTTCGAGGACATCCTCCCGCAAACGAGCCCAGCCTGAATGAATGAATGGATCGGACGGGAAAATATCTTCCAAAACGAAACTAACTAAACGGAACCAACTCATCCGAACAATGACGTCATTCCGAAGTCAGACCCGGGCAAACGCCGTGGCAGCAAAAGTCCTAGGGGAAAAGTTCATATAACGCCCCATGTTGCTAATACGCGCCACTCTTGTTTTGAAGAATCTGAAACATTTTAAGCCTGCAAAATATTACCAATTTGTTTTAAATGCTGTGATTGGTCATGGCAAGCATGAATTTTTCCTTAAAATCCCCTGTATCGTGATAATTTCACAATTTAGGTTTTTCTTCATTTTGATCTAAATTTTAAAACACTTTTAATAAGGTGTCACCAAGCAGAGAAAAACGAATAAGACAATATTTTCTGACACATCGATAGAGGAGAGTCTAAATTTTGATTTTATGCTAAAAAATCATACTGAACTCGCTAAGGTATGCTTTTCATGGGTATGTTCTATCACGGCCCATGCGCTCTTTATAACGCGCCAATCGTAGTAGGCTGAAAATAGCATTAATTTTTCAAAAAGGCCAATTTTCATTGAAAATGAACAAAAAGTCTAAAACCATATTTTAAGCGTTAATTCAGCCCAAAAAATCTATTTTTCATTTTTTGTTAAATTTCTATTAGTCCATTTTGATTTTCTTTTCAGTCAAAGTGTCTGTAAGTATTGGTGTGTTTTCGGTCTTCGGCTGCTCTCGGGTGTGTTCGGCTGCTAGGCGCGTATTGAATACACAGCGGCGCGTATTCGCAACACAGTTTTGTTCTGTGGCTTTGAATATGGTTTTTAAAAATCAAGTTTTTGAAGAAACTATAGCAATTTGAGTAATAAAAAATCATAGGAATGTGTAGAAAACACTTTTCTTCAACGATTACACCCATTTTTAACACAATTTTTATGTGGAATACATAGAAAATCAGCGATTCGCTTAGGTGGCGCATAATAGGGCATGTTCCCCTACCTACCGATTCGTCTTTCTGCTGCGGTGTTTTCTCTCGGGCATCTCAGTAAAGGTGGGTGGAAGTGGGCGTCGTGAGCTTGTTGTGAGTTACCCCAACCCGAGTGATTGAGCGAGTTCCGCTTCGGGGTGGCGAAGGAGTCTTTCATTGAATTTCAGCTCTCTCTCTCTCTCTGTGACATTTTCCGGCTTCAATCAATGATGGGGGAAATGGCATGGTGACATCCGTTATGTTCTAGCTTTCCACGCGAACGATTGTTCCGAACCGCATCTATAGGTGGTACAAGGATAACGAGGCACCCATTTTTCCACGTGATTTGGGTTAACATTGGTTAGACCGCCCGATTGAGCGACGATGACGACAGGAGGCTGCCATTCGGAAGACGAAGGCCAGAGGTCTAGTTGTATTTGAGGCCCACAAATTTCAAATTACGAATATTTGGCAAATTTCTCAAATTTTAGAATTTTATTATTATGCCTACTTTTACGTTCGAAAAAAAAAACATTGTCAAAATAAGTTATGAAAATCTGCCGAGGACAACAAAGAGCGAGGTTGTTAGACCAAATGGAGCGTGTTCTGGCAAATGTGGGATGTCCGAGAAGTTGGAGAACGGTTGCCATGGACCGAGTGAGTTTTAGGATTTATATTCATCAAGTTATGTCGTTAGACGAAATACTATGAAAATAAATAAAAATAATAACAACTTAAAAGCGCTTTTTTTCGAAAAAAGCTTTCATGCACTTATAACTCTTTGACTCCAATGGTCTCATAACTAATTTGTCATTGGTATTTCAGTTTAGTTTTTTAAGTCGTAAATTGAAAATTGAAGGAATTGAATAACCATATTTTTATTCGACAATTCATAAACTCACAGCATGGACAAATGTTTGATCAAATGTTTTGTTCTTAAAATGCTGTTGCACAGAATGAAAACCTTGCAAACTGAAATTAATTTGACAGATATATTTCCTTGTGAGATTATGTTCTAGAATATTCTATAATTCAGACACCTTTCGTGCGAACGATTTTTTTCTCAGCTTTTTTTTGTTAGTAAAAAAATCATTGTCCTTTTTAAGAATTTTAAGTAATTTTTTATCATTTTAACCCAGCAAACATTTTCGTAGCTATTTTTTCGATTTTGATATACGTTGCATATATGTAGATCGTATGAACTTCACAAAAATAGTAATTTACCTACCGAAGTAGGGCACTATACGAATAGAAATTTTACTTCTTCTCAAAGCAATGAAAACAGTTCCACGTTATTCGACATCTTGTTTGGAACTTTGAGAAAGATGCAAGAGAGCACAAGATTTTTCTCTCAAATTATTCAAATCGTTGCCACAAATTGATCCGCAATAACTTTTTGTCCATTCATGTTGCAGTCTTCAGGTGAAATGTTAGTCTTGATAATTTTTTTGATAAAATCAACATAGATAGCAGAGATAGCAATTGATTTGTAAAAAAAATGATGAAAAACCAGTTATGCTTCTTCAGAACACTATGTCTCAGAATCCTTTTCACATTTGAGATTCAGTGCAATCCTTCCCCGCTTTCAGATTTAGCTTAAATTTGGCATATGGCCTTCAGAAGATTTCCATACATAATTTTAGTATTTTTTTTGCAAGTGTTTTGATTTTTAAGTAGGTGATACCAAACAGCTCAATTGAGCTGCCTCTTGTGCATCAAAAGTACACATTTGGCTGAATAAAAGGTCCTCGAGAGAAATAGAAATAAGTGCTTGAATTGGACTTCTGAACGAACATAAAAATTCTAAACAAGTAGCAAAGAACATTTTTGTGCTTTCCAAGTACCCTAAAAATCAAGGATTTAATTTAGACTATCGTGCTTCGTTACAAACTTCTTACGATTTTTTTGGTTCCATGAAGAACTTCTTACGAACTCCTTTATTTTTCCATCGCGAAGTTATAACTAAAGCGTTATTACTACTCTCTCATAGGAGTAATTTTTAGGTTTAAAATTAGGCCGGAATAAATATCAATTTCTACTTTTCTCGCATGAGCTTTCATTACGTCGTATGAAACAAAGTGTTTACAGTTTTATTACGAAAAAAAAAATAGAAAAACTGACATAAACCAGTAGCAATTTCTTTCCATTTAGAATATTTGTTGCCTGGGCAACATATTCTATATGTGAAATACAAATTTTAAAACTGTTTTGATAGCTTTAAGGATCTATAAATCAAAACTTAACAAATTTGAATTCATGATTCGATTTTTTTTATTCCTAATTGCTAGCCGGTTGATTACTACACATGTTGATCAGAATGTAAATTCTGTATTTAAAAAAATTTTAAATCCAAAAAGAATGCGATAACTAGTAAAAGCACAGAATGTCTAATAGAATCACTCAAAAATTTAGTAACTTGTTCTTTCTTTTGTGCATTTTATTAAAACAGTGGCCATAAATTTTCAGTTAATCTGTTTTCTTGCATTTCCCCTCATGATGTTATGAATTACCAATTTAAAAGGTTGAAAAATTGAACTTAATTTAGAAAAACAATTTTTTAACCATATGAGAGATAAGTTCCTCGCACTAACTGACGCTTGTCCATAATTTTCCCTTTTTTCCACTTTTTTAAGATTTTTGTCGAAAAATTTGATTTGATTTAGAAATTTTATCTAAATGTTGTATAAAAAAATAAACCTTGAAGAATGGTTATGATAAAAATGTGTGCCAAAATTGTGATTTTTGATAAATTTTAGCTTTCATAACCTCAATTCCAAACAGTCAAAAATAAGATGATTCACAAGAAAAATCGCAAAATATTTTAGAAATGGAACAGCAATAAAATGCATGCACTTAGCTCAAAAATCCTGATTTAAAAAAATCCGACTTTTTCCCACATTTTCTTCATGGAATCAAAATCCTGATCTTATACCGCTTTTGAAATTTTTTTTTTTTTTTTATGATGAGATTAATGAGTAAGCTATAGAATTCAGTTGGTTTATCTAGGGGAAAAATTATTCATAAAGGATTTTTCTGGTTTTGATTTGAAATTCCCGGTTTTCCCGGTTCGCTGACCACCCTGCTTTATACTCCGAATGAGTTTAGAGAGAAACTGAAAGCTTAAAATGAAGAAAATAGTTTATTTTCAAATATAAATGAAAAACCGAACAACATGTTTTTAAGAGAAACCGTTTTTATTAATAAATTCCTAAGGATACCAATTTAATATTTCAAACCTCAAATCAAACGTCATTTTTAGCTTTAAATGAATTCCTAGAGTTATTTTTCTCCTCCAACTTAAGCATCGTGATAATCATTTTATTGGTAGACTCAGATAGACGTGCAAATTACTCCAACAATAAGGTCGAATCAGGCAGGATAGCGACCAAGCACAGGATTATCTTATGAGTTCTAAGCATAGGTTTTCTGCCTAGGACAACGGACACTTTACTAACCATTCCGACAAGTTGAACCATTCTATAAGTTCATTTGCGTCCAAAACTTCGAAAGTATCCAGAAAAAAAACATATTTGACACTAAGAAGGAAGAAAAATATTCATAAAAACTTACGATTTTCTGGTTATTGCTTTCTTTTTCAGATTGCTTTTAATCTTCACTCAATTTTCCGTTTTCATCTGATTAGTCCTCCTGCAACTCTTCTTTATTTGATAGTTTAAGAAGTTTTCTTTCTAAACTGTCGGAACAAGTAGAAGAAAGGATGTGGTGCAAACAGAATTTCACAAAAATAACATCAAACTTTATACTCACGTTGATTGAATTCCAAATCTTGCTGAATCTAATTCCGTGATTGTTTGTTTATCTTTTGGTAAAAAGCCTACTTTGAGAGGGAATTGTTCATAATTTGTTTAAATTGATGTTCTGAAAATCAATACCTTAAGACCAGGCCCACCAATGGTTGCTAAACCTCGAATCGAGTACATTCAGCAACATATCTATCAACCCATCATCGCACCAACAGTCGCTAACTTGATTCGAGAAATAGCATTCGAGCAGTAGGTTGTTACAGGATTCGTTTATGTAGCAACCCGGTAGCAACGCAGCCGGTCGTCGCTATCAGAAAATAAACAAACACAAATACCAACCTGGATAGCAACAATGGGTGCGAAAATCAGTAAGTAGATAAAAACGCAACCAATCAAAGCATCCAAAATACCGACCGAAATAGCAACGCCCGGTAGGTTTGGTCTAAGAATAATTTTTTTTAATTTTTTTTGGAAAGATTACGTCATTTTACACATTTTGGCATCTTTAGATTCTAAAAATACGAAACACAGAATTTTTGACGAATTTTCAAATCTTTAGAACTTTTAGTCAATTTGCAGTTTCTCAGATTTTATAACATTCAAAAATCGGCTGGATGCGGTCAAGTGACCCGGTGAATCCGCTACCCAACGCCGGGCCAGTCTGCACATTTGGCGACCTTCATGAGCTTCAAAAACGAGGAATTAGAAAAAAAAAAGCAGATCGAAAAAACAAACGCGATTCACATTTCTATAGTTTTGATCAAACGAGGTATAAAACCTATTGCGAAAAAAAAAACTGGAAAAATGAGTAACTCGAATACCCATTATTTTTGGAAGCTATTTCGGTCAAAATGGAAAGAACGAAACTTGCTATTTGTGATAAATAACCTGTTTTTGCCAATGAGTGGGTTACGAAATTATCCCAAAACTCGAAGAAAAAAATAATTCCGACTTATTTTCATGTCCGTTGAAAAAAAAAATTATTGTTAAGTGAGTCATATGGGCAGCTATTAGGTTGACAAATTTCAGAGAGTTGAGAAGACAGTTTGAAATTGAATGGAAAGCGAGTTGAGAGGACAGCTTGAAATTTAACGGCGAGTTGAGAGGACAGCCTGAACAAATCAATAAAAATTTCAAGCAAGTTGACAGGACAAATTCAATGGCAGTTTGTGAAGACAGCCTGAACAAATTAATAAAAAATTCAAGCGAGTTTAGAGGACAGCTTGAAATTGGAAGCGAGCTGAGAGGATAGCGTGAACAAATTGATTGAATTTCAAGCGAGTTGAAAGGACAGCTCGAATTTGAAACGTGAGTTGAGAGGACAGCTTAAAATTGAATGGAGAGTTGGGAGGACAGCCTGAACAAATCGATAAAAATTTCAAGCGAGTAGAGAGGACAGCTTTAAATTAAAACGCGAGTTGAGAAGACAGTCTGAGCATATTGAAATGAAATGCAAGTGAGTTGGAAAGGCTGCTGGAAATTGACAGGCGAGTTGAGAGAACAGCCTTCAATTATTCTTTGAAATTTCGGGTCACAATGTTAGCTAGAAATAAAAAAAAAGCGACACTGACAAAAATATGTCAAGCAAGCTGAGAGGACCGCTTCAAATTTAAAGACAGAAGTTAAAGAATTTCATCTAATTGAGAACTAAATGAGTTGAACATCCACCTTCAGACGAGAAAGAATTATAGAGCGTATCGAAAGGATTTTGGACTTTGGACCTTAGTATTTCTTTTAAATTTCAAGTTAATTGAAAAAAAAACAAAATAATAATAAAGCAGATTAAAAGGTCATCTTTAGACAAGAGTATACAATATTTAGCGAGTCGAAAGGGCAGCTTTAACAAATTGTTTTTAATTTCAAGGGTGTTGGAAGAACAGCGATTTGATACGATTTATATGAGTTCGTCGCAAGAACATCTTGGAATGAGAGCCAACAATGATGCAAGTTGAGCGAATTGCTTGGATAATTGTAATTGATTCCAAGTCAGTTAAGCAGATATTTTGAATATGGGATAAAACGAGCCAAGAAGATAGCTGGAGCATGCTGCCGAATCCAAGTCAAGCGGATTGTGAGAAGAGCTTGAAATAAGAATACATACAGTGAGTGAAATAAGAATAGTACCACTATGTGTTTTGCTTGTTAAAATATGAATGATTGAAAATCACGAAAGTAATCTTCTATAGTTTGTTCTGAATTGTTAACGAATAAATCAAGAATAAGTTTACTTTTTTTGGACGTAGCAATTGACGTTGAGGACCAAAAATGTGAAAAAAGGCGTGCGAAATAAGAATAGTACCTACCACTTGAGTTTTTCAACAAAAACAAGATTATTTTTAAAAATTTACTGTGTAAAAGTGAATAATTATGCTACTAAGAATTATTTGAGTAGATAACTGCATTTTAAGGAGTTTTCCTGAATTAAAAAGCTTTTCAAAGATATTAAAAGGGGGTTTTAAAAATGCTCCTCTAGCGTTAAGAAATTTGATATTTGAGCTATAATACTTTATCAAACTGCTTGATTTCTTCATCAACATTCATAAGTATGATGCAAAATGATGAAATGTGAAACATAGATTTGAGGCTGAATTCGAATCCAAAACACAGGTTGAAATTAAAAAATACTAAAGTTTTTAACAGTCATACACTATTTCTCTAGTTTTAAGTCATAGATGGCAGCACTATCTTGCAATTCAACTAAATTTATATCCATGTTCGAACATCCGGAATTAATTAAGGTGTGCTGGATCATTTTGATAAAGGAATAAGTACATGGTACCGTGTGAACGCCTTGGAAATTCTAAGATCACAAAATCAAAAAAAAAAAAAAAAAAGAATTGCATCAAGGTCACTAAAAGTAAATTTTTTGGACCGACAATCAGAATAAAGTTGTACTTTCCGATGAAGCTTGATGGATCAGACGGGTACCTAACAGTGTTATTGGTATGATTTGCAAATGAATCGGAAGTTGAGATGAGCAGGAATTTTGGCGGTTGTACATTTTTGTGCTGGTGATTCTTTTGCAAATCCGGAAAAGCTTTCTGCAGCGTGAACTTCCACAAAACTGTGATGGAAAAATACCTCAAAATGATGAATATGGCCCTAAATAAACCTGTAAAATCAATATTGAGACTTAATTTGGTTTTAACTGTAAGATAGTGCTGCCATCTATGACTTGAAACTGGTGTGATTTACTGGAAAAAATCAACTTTTTGAATTCCAACCTGTTTTTTCTGATTCAAAATAAACCCCGAATGTTTGTTTCATCACTTCATGTCATTTTAATGAAGAAAGACAGTAGTTTGGTAAAAAAATTACAACTCAAACATCAAATTCCTTAACGCTAGATGAGCACCTCTTAAAACCTCCTTTTAATACCTTTGAAACCCTTCGCAATTCTAAAAAACTCCTCAATATGCAATTATCTATTCAAATAATTCGTAGAAGCATTATTATTCATTTTTACACAGTAAATTTCTAGAAATAATTTGGTTTTTGTTGAAAAATATAAGTGGTACTATTCTTATTTCGCACCTTTTTTTCCATAGTTTTGGTCCTCAACGCCAATTGCAACGTCAAGAAAAGTAAACTTATGCTTGATTTGTCCACTAAACAATTCAAAACAAATTGTAGAAGAAAATTTTAGGTGATTTGCAAGAATTCATTTTTTAACAAACAAAACACATAGTGGTACTATTCTTATTTCGCTGACTGTAGTAAGGAGAATCGAGAGAAAAACTTATCGCGTTAGATGAACAATTTAAAATCAAATACGAATTAAACCACAAGAATGATTACGGATCGAGTAAATACGTTAAGCATTCTTGAATTTAAATAACAGCAAGTTGACGGCTTAAAGATGAGACATGAATGAGATTAGCAATGAATTTAAATGAAAAAAAAAAGCGTGAACATATTTATTGGATAGCTTCAAATTGAAAACTATTCGGTTGAATACCGTAGATGAAATAGACAGGATAGCTTTCAGGAAATGTATGAAACAGTTATTTTATGGATAATTAAATTGATCGATAAAACGTTTCTTGAGAACGAATCAATGGATGTAAGTAGTTGTACCTTGCATTGGAAGTAAGATTTTGTAATGATTATCATGAAAAGTGAGTGAGAAAATTCCCTTCTAAATAACATCAGAAAATCCTGCCAATAGAGCAACCTAAATTTTTTCGTGATTTTTGACATCTCATAACGATATTTCAAATCTGTTAAATATTTAAGAAATTTCTTTGAAGGAATTGCGGAAGTGTTGCAATTAGATAACCTATTTTTAAACATCACTCTAAATGAAATTCAACATTCAAATACTTTGTTCTCATAAACTCTGCAATTAACTTTCGGAATTCCTTCGGTTTGCAGATTTAAATTAATTTAAAAAAAAAAGATGTTTAATGTATAAGACATTTGTCTATTTAAAAATTATCTTGGTTAAGTTGGGAAATTCTTTTTTTATATTTTTTCTGGAAATTTAACACTATGATCATTCTTTCCAAGAAAGTTGGAAAAAGGCTCTTGAATAAAATATCAAGTCTCCTCTTGAATTTTTTTTTATCTAGTTTAAACGGTTGATCGTCACTTTTCGAAAAGTCATGTCCAATTGCTTCGAAGACAATTGAGGCCCTTGGAGCCAAAGGAGTATAAGTGCATAAAAGCTTATTTCGAGAATACACGCTTTTAAATTGTTGTGTTTTCCATTTTCAATATATTTTTAGAGAATTTGCATATTTCTGCCGAATGTAAGAGTATGTAAATAAAATGCTAAAAATCTGAAAAAAATCATCAAATATAGTTCGAAATGTGAAGAATCGTTTGGCATCATTAACTCAAAACCGACCATTTTGTCACTTATACCCCTTTGGCTCTGAGACTCTCAATTATCAACGAAATCTACACCTTTTAAAAATAGTGATCATGACTTTAGCTCACTCTTGACAACAAGTAACACTGTGAAACAAGTGGAATTGATTATTTTAAGCTATGTATGTAAAACCGATTATATTAGGACCTGGTTTTTTAAATTCCTTCCCCGTACATGCAAAAAAATTAAGATTGTTTTCGGATGAAGAATCATTGTTGCCCGTCAGAATCGTGTCGTCCTGACAAACATCGTCCATTACTTATGTTTTATCGGCTTTGAGGAATTCCTTTTAGTTTTCATTGTTTTTTCTTCGGGGCAGTGCATCGGTGCCAACTATTCGCTGGCTTTAATGGTCGTCGTCGTCGTCGTCGTCGTCGTCGTCGTCGTCGTCGTCGTCGGCACAACAATGCAATTCAATTCTATGAATGAGCTGTTGGGGACGCCCCACGAGTTATCCCGCAGCATCTCTGGCCAATAAAACAACTATTTACTATGGCATATGAGTACGCGGTGATGGTACAAGTGTCTCAAAATTTAAGCAACGTGAATCGAAACGACGGGAGAAGACATAAGAATTCTAGCAACGCTGATGGTTCAAGAAGATGTTGCATCCCTGGGCATTCCAAGTTGTAGTTTTTTGTTTTACTTTGCCAAACAACGAGAGCAGCTCGGTAGACATCCGGAAGTGTTCTCTACTATTCAGTGTCAATGTTTCTGCCATAAATGGAGCAAAAAACTACAACGACGATAAATAATAATAAAGCAAAAACGTGGTCATCTTTCACTGTTGGTGTTTAACCGGGCATCGAAGGGAGCATCTTTTAATCGTCGTCGTTCAGCTTTAACAACACCGACCGGCTCCATGAATGCATTCGGAAATTCTCACATCATCTCGACACTTCCTCAAAGAGGAAAAACCCTCAACTCAGAATGTGGTTTTTCAATCTTTGCTCTGGGTGCTCTCTTGAACCGTGGAATCATCCCTGCAGCTCAACAAAACTAACCCAACCTAACGCCAGCCAAGTGTGATAAATATAGATTGGATTGGCTGAAGAAAAAAAAAGTCAATCGACATCCCTCACTTTAAGAAGCCATTAAACAAGTAGGTAGTGCTCCTGCTAACGACGTTCTACTGTTTTTTCGCTCAAGTACTGCATTCGTCATACATACAACGACGGTACGCTTAAAAACCAGCAACGATTCTCCCCAAGCACACTGGTCGTAAATTCGAATGTTTACACACATTTGTGAGCAAATTAAGCACTGGTCGCGGAAGTGGGTGGCTTAATAAAATTGTTGCAAATGCTCTCGGTTACAAGCGCCTGAGTGTGTCGCGATGTCGCGGTATAATCGACCGTGTAGTTAGTTTTGTGGGAATCCGAGAATAGGACACTCGCCAGACTGCATGCCTCCGCCATGCCAGACATTTAGGTACGAAACGAGGTGCATCGAGTCGGCACACGTTCGTTGTCGTCGGGTTCTTTATGATTTACAAAGGAAATTTTAGACAACAATTGTCCTTTGTTGGGGATCGGTTGGTGTTTTGAGGTAGGGGAAAGGTTTCCTAAATGGGCCTATCGGGTTAAATGACCCTACGGCTGTTTGGCGAAATGGCTAACTAGAAAGCTTATCTGACCAATGTATTTTGAGGGTGATACGCTTAGAACATAAGGCAAGAAAGAATTTTATGAATTTATAAACTTAAAAAAATTTAAAAAATCATACAAGGTTTTGATACATTTTGATGTAATATTTCGACTTTTAAAAATTATACGTAAAGAAGCTTAAAACAGAAACTAGAATGGTTTTTGTTTCTTACTCAAATGAACCTTAGAAATTTAACATATTTCAGCTTTTGTGGACGTTTAATAATGATTATTTAGTGGAATAATAGAGTGTTTTTGTATGCCCCTGTCATGTTTGTAAAATGCCTCCATTCTAAAATAACAGGTTAAATAGAATAAATAAATGATTTTTATCACTGAACCTTCAAATCTAAGCTCTGAATGACATCTTAAGAATGAATTGAAGATCTAAAGACAGATTTGATAAAGTTTTTCTCATGGATGAACTGCCTCCATAGTATGGCAACCCTAACTTTTGTTTTATTCCACAAAATTATAATATACATAGATTTTTATAAAACTTCAGCTTTGTCGTATGGAAATTATTAATTTCTAGCAGTTTCAATGAAATTATACGGAAATATTGCCCAAAAAACAGAAATTTTGTTCAAAACATAAATAGGCGCATTTAGCCCGCACGGTTTGAGGTTCGGCATTTTAGACAACACTTACAATAAAATCGTTTTCTTGGAAACAGAAGAAAATTTTAACATAAAAATTACTCCATCGTATAGAAAACAGATGCCTGCACACGTGTATATAGTTTTTGTACACATATTCGACGTGATATTTGATTAAATCAGTGTTCTGCTTAATAGGCGCATATAGCCCGCTCCTCCCCTATTGATCTATCGGTATCGTAGATCAAGTCAGATTAGAGTTTATTGCTTAGAGTAGCTCAAATAAACCTGAAATTACCTGCTTATTTTCGTTCGGATGAGCTGTTATTAGCCTTCACAGCTCACCGATATACAAATTTCTTTTTTGAAGCATTTTCTGGAGTCAGGATGAAGAAGTTCAAAATTTCGTGAGTCATGTCACTCGAGTCGCAGAATAAGCCCCAATCCCACATCAAATATGAGTACAACAGGAAGAAGTCAAGAACTTAGCTTTAAATTTGTATGGAAGTGAGTACTTTTTTCAGAAGAAATATATTTTTAAAAGTTTTCGATAGCTATTAAAGTTTTCGATAGCACATGAACTAAAAAACATTCTTTTTGGTGTTTGTAGTTGAATTTCTTCCGATCAATGAGCCACAGAGTTACAGGAAATTTACTCAAATTTCACGAGATTTGTTAAAGAAAACATCAGATTTTTCCGAAATACCGAGAAAATCAACAGGAATCTAATAACATATAATTGTTTCTGAAATTTATAGAAATTCTACTTCGAATGCTCAGGAGCTTGAACAACCTCAGGACAATACTAGCATGTATAACAGTTTAAAATGACAAGGGGATTCAAATTTGTGTTTTTTTACCGCTCTTGATTGATTTTTTTTATCAATTTAAACGAATTTGAACCCTGGGAATCGAGAAACTTTGACTACAAATCCAGCAAAATCCCCCATAAGCACTGTCCATTATATTTAAGGGAAAAAATGTGTGTGAGTGTTTAAATATACTTGTATTGGCGAAAAATTGAATTTTGAAAATAGTGAGTAACTGATTCCAATCATGCGATTTTGCTCCGGTTCGAGGCAAAATAAAGATAAAGACAGGGTCGTAGGAAGAACCGCCTCATGGGAGGGGGAGGGGTTTTGGTGGCAATTTTATTTTTGAATACTTTGCTTAAACGATGCATGAATAATAAAAAGTATTTTTTTAATAATTTTAGTACTGTTTGATAATTGGTTTTTAAGTTGTATTTTACATTTATAGTTTTTCGTACACGTACAAGTTATATTAAAAATATGTCCTAAAATCAATGAAATGCTTAGCTGATTTTTCGATTATTTTAATAAAGCTTTAGTAAAGATATAAGGTAGTTATTTTAACTGATGGTAAAAATCATTGAATGTACTCCAGAGTCTAGTAGATTCATTTCACTAGAGCGTAAAATAAGTTTTTAAAAGAAGGTCTACAATTTCTTAAAAATAACTAATTCTATGCTCAAAACAAATTAACTGAATAAAAAAAACTCTTGAACAACTGAAAAAATTTTAAACATCGATTTAAATAAATTAATATTTTAAAAGTTAAAGGAAAAGATAAAAAATAAGCGGTTTAATGTGATTACTGCAAACTTCAACCAAACTTAAGATTTTAGATTGAAAATTTTAGAGAAAATTAAAGAGAAAGCTACATGTCTTTTTATCACCAAATATTTTTCCCCTGAAAATGAATTTCATGATTGAAATCTTTTGGATGTTTGGAGGTTTTTGTATTAAGAAAAACTTGCAAAATAAACTAAAATTTTACTTTGTGTTTGCTATTTTCAGATGTTTTTTTTAATGCAAATCAACTATGATCAAAATTGAAATTTTAAATTGAATTAACAATAAAAACCATTAGTCTTCGAACATTTGCGATTTCGATTACTCAACGGAACATTCATCATGATTACTCAACGGAACATTCATCTTGATTGAAAAACTCGTTTACAAGCTGAATCAGAATCTGACGTTTTAATATAAAATTTGAATCTGTCTGAACCAGAATTTAAAATTTGAATTTTTAATCGGTTTTTGAATACTCAAAAAATATTTTGAGTCTTTATTCCAAATCATAATTTTAAATATGAGCCAAGACGTGAATTTTGTTTCATGAATCTGTAGTTCGAACTCTGATGTTTTCGGTTTCAACCTGAAAACATTTTTTCAATTATTGATTTTCAATCCATATAATTCATATGAAAAAAAATGAATTTCAAATGATGAATTTGATTATGATTTTTTTATATTCGGAAAATTATTTTTTGAACATTCATGTGCATGTGAGTTTCTAAATTTATTAAATAAATCACCAGTTTCGAGAAAATCATGAATTTAATTTCAAAAACCATGAAAATTTCATTGAAAATTCATGATTTTTGGATCCAGAAATTATGAATTTTTGAAAGTGATGAAACCAAATTTGAACCAGGATTTCAAAACAGCTTTTCATTTCTAATTTTCAAAGATGATTCTAACTGATAATAAGCATCCTGAATAGAATACAAAATTCTCAATATGCAAATCGAAAAATTTTATGGTTTTGTAAAACCAGAACGTCCGAAATGAGTAATATCTCATTTATACCTTAACTCATATCTGAATTTCTATCAACAAGTGGGAATTTTTTTTAGAACTGTACAGAATTCTGAATCTGGGCTCAGTTTTGAGGTTTCTGCATCATCTGAGTTAAGATTGTTACTCTCGAAATACCTCAATCATCAAATTTTGATTTGGAATTTAAAATTTTTAATGTAGAATAGAATAACTCGCTTGCTTTTTTGGACCTTCATGGGGAGGATTAGACTCCCAAACCCTCCCCCCTCTCCCCGTTCCTACGGCCATGGATGAAGAATATGTACACACATTTAGATTTTTTTGGGTACACTTCAATTCCCTTTTGCTTCCATTCCAGCGCCATTTAAAAAACCAAATCGAAATAATTTGTATTTTTTTTATCTTGTAAATTCGTTAATTTTGCATAATTTTCTTTGGTTGATAACTTCCGAATCCGAGAATGAAAATTGATGAAATTTTCAGTGATATTATTAGTACATATTACCTTACCTGGTAAAGGAATGTTTACATGTGGAAAATTTTGTGCCGATATTTCAAGTGGTTCTTGAGATAAAGTTTATGTTCAATGACCGAAATTTGACCCTCGTGAAAATCAGTGTACATAAAAACAATTTTTGGGGAAAATATGAATTAATTTATCTAAACACGTGATTCGAAGCATGATTACAAAATTTCAGGAAAATTGTACGTCTGGAAAAAGTATCAGCCATTATCAGGTTAAGATATTTGATCTTGATTCAGAACTAAGGTTCCGTATAGATGATGGAAAACGGTAATGGAGATCGCATATTCGCAACTTCGCAACTATTTAGAAATAAATATTCCGAATTGCACAAACTTAAAGTCTGAATCATAATCCCATATGAAGAAACTCGTATTTCACTAAACATGTACGATTTTGTTATTGAAAACTTTTTATGATTGATTTTATTGTTATTGAACTAATTTGTTAACTTTAATTCTTGAATACAGCTAGGCGAAAACAAAATTTGTCACTTGAAGTTGAGACATCACGAGGGGCAGATGGTAGAAAAAATCAAATTTTTAATAATTTGGAACGAATAGGAAAAAAACATGTTTGCAAAAGAATTGCATGTAATCTATATTGCACGAAACTGGTAAATCGAGCTATTTAAGATTGATAACTTGAAAAATTCTCATGAACCCTTCGTTTCATAAAGTAACAAATTTTCAACAATTAATGTATGGAAAAAGTGAAAAATCGTATTTAATTTAATTTTTTTTTCTTAATGTACACTTAATTTCCGACTGTTTGAAAGGATTTTTGAGGAAAAATAAAAAAAATCAAAAATTACCGAAACCGGTAAAACCGTCTATTTTCTCATACCCGGTATTTCCGGGTTTCGGGACGGTAAAAAACCGGTATTTCCGGTAGTTTTTTTTTATTCTTTGGCATTATATTAACATTGACACAGTTAATTTTTTTTATCAAATATGTATGAGTACAAATATTCAAATTTTGTTCAATCAGTTTCAAAATCTAAGCTCAATAAACCTTACTGCAAGATTTATGTGAGATTTTATTATTGCTAAAACTTTTCGATATAACTTTTTGAATAATAGCTATAATGGCGTTCAGAAAAGCATTGAGAAGCTTCCATCTCTTTTTCAGATAATTTTTTCATGAAACTTGACACATTTCAGTTCAGCTATCGAACTAACGTTCCACAACATTCAAAGACTGTACAAGTGAACAATGACTGAAGAAAAGATACAGCTACAAAAAAATTAAGATTGCTTTACAATAATCACTGCATTTTTCATTGAAAAACTGGAATTAGGTCAAAATGCAAAAATGTTTTATCTATAAACAGGTCAAGTTTATCAAAATCGTTCTATGCGGTGCCGGGCTTTCACATATTAAAAA
This sequence comes from Uranotaenia lowii, assembly GCF_029784155.1. Classification (NCBI taxonomy): domain Eukaryota; kingdom Metazoa; phylum Arthropoda; class Insecta; order Diptera; family Culicidae; genus Uranotaenia; species Uranotaenia lowii. Next base: position 44,627,803 of record NC_073693.1, read on the forward strand.
ATATAAAACCAAAAATGTTGAAAACCAACTAGAAATTTCCTATTTTTTTTAAGAACATAAAATTTTTCATCAGAGTCAGCATTTATACACATGTTTGAATGTTTGTATGAAATTTCTCTATCAATATTTTCAAGGTATTTGATGGAACTCTGTTGTTTTTATTTTATACGCGGTTGAAGCATTTTCTTTTTCCAGACGAAGCAGCATCAGCTTATCTTATTCCTTACTTCTAACTGTTTTGATGTTATGAGGACAATTCAAAATAAATATTATATAATTAAATGTTGAGGACAATACAGATCAAAAGAGTAAAAAATTATATAACATAAAGCTATGTGTATGTTAAAAAGTTTTAATTCTACTTACAGTAATTTTTCGTTTTAATTGTCCAGAATGTTTTTCGAATCTATGAAACTGTCTTGAAGAAAAAGTCGTCTCGTTGTCTGTGGGGTGAAAACATAGAATAGGTAACACAATAGGTAACGCAAGGAACGCAAGAAACACTGTCAACAAAAAGACTGATACGGAAGGGCCAAGTATTATTTACGCCGATTATTACAACTCCATGCAAAACAAACACCAACACACTAATACACAAAAAAACACATCTCATACACAACAATCAACAACAATCGATAGTGGTTAACGAAAGAACGAACAGGAAAACCAAAAAGTTTTAATTCCTAATAATATTTCGAAAAGTTTTTTTTGAAGTATCACCAAACGAAATCATCATTAGTTTGCAATAGATTTCCATACGCTCAACTAGTAAGTAAAAATATTCCATAGAAGCTTGCACGCAACTTGAAAGCTCATTCAATATTATATGTTTTCACAGCACAGACAACGAGATCACTTTTTCTTCAAGATAGTTTCATAGATTCGAAAAACATTCTGGACAATTAAAACGAAAAATTACTGTAAGTAGAATTAAAAGTTTTTAACATACACAAAGCTTTATGTTATATCATTTTTTACTCTTTTGATATGTATTGTCCTCCCATTTAATTATATAATATTTATTTTGAATTGTCCTCATAACATCAAAACAGTAAGGAATAAGATAAGATGATAAAATAATTCAAAATTTTTGTAAACTTTTTCCAACTCGCCAGATTCCTTGAAAAAGGCAAAATAAACATGCCGAAACGTCGGATGTAGTAAATAAACATCGTTTTATGATTTTTTGAGACTGAAATTGCCGAGAAACTTTTTCAAGAATATAAATATTTTTAATAATTCTGTCAAATCTGTTCTTAAATCAGAATACTTCTATGAATTCGTTGAAAATTATCTTATTATACTTCTATAATTTCTGCAACCTCACAGCGAAATTATAATAATAAAATGATGATGATAAATATTATGATTATCGTGAGGATGGTGATAGGAATTCCCACGAAATATGTAATTTGTTTGCCAATTTCTTCCAAAGCGTTTACACCAGTTTTTCGGAAGCCGATCGCGACACTGCGTTTTTCGATTATATTTCCAACTCAGCATCATTGACTGTGGTAGATTCAATCACCCTTGAGGAAATACATAAATCAATTTGCTCCCTGGATAGCTCCAAAGGGCCCGGGCCTGATGGAATTCCTCCATTACTTCTAAAAAATCTTGTAAATGAATTAAGTATGCCCTTGTTTCTATTGTTCAACTCATCGTTGAAATCCGGTGTTTTTCCTCAAGTATGGAAAGAATCTTTTCTTGTACCTATTTTCAAGTCGGGGAAAAAGTCTGACATTAAAAATTACCGGGGTATAGCAATCTTATCGTGCATACCGAAACTTTTTGAAGCAATAGTGAATCAAAAAATATATAATCAAATAAAAACACTCATAACTGAAAAGCAACATGGATTTGTTAAAGGACGATCTACAGCGACTAATTTACTTGAATTCGTTTCTTATAATATCCACTCCATGGATCAAGGAAATTCCGTTCAGGCTCTATACACGGACTTCAGTAAAGCTTTTGATAGAATCGACATCCCTTTGTTAATTTTAAAACTACATAAAAACGGATTCAGTGCACAACTGCTGAAATGGATTGAGTCGTATTTGACAAACCGTAAACAAATTGTTAGATTCAATGGTTCACTTTCGAAAAGCATCTCCGTTACATCTGGTGTGCCTCAAGGCTCCCATCTCGGTCCCTTATTATTTATATTGTACGTCAATGACATTACTTATTTACTGAACCAGCTAAACGTGCTTATATATGCAGACGATATGAAGCTCTATATGATAGTCAATAACGAAGAAGATTTCAGGGTGTTTCAAAATGAAATAAATATTTTTTACAAATGGTGCAGTAAAAGTCTACTTGAACTAAACGTGAAAAAATGTTCACATATTGTATTTACAAGGAAAAAATATCCGTCATATGAAATTGTTACATTAGGAAATGAGCCTGTGGAGAGAATCAATAAGATCAGAGATCTAGGTGTTATATTGGACTCAAAACTTACCTTTGTAGATCACTATAACTCAGTGATTCAAAAATCAAATAGTATGCTTGGCTTTATAAAACGTTTTAGTTATAATTTTCAAGACCCATATACATTAAAAACATTGTACACAGCTTATGTCCGATCCATACTTGAGTACTGTAGCGTTGTGTGGTCTCCCTTTCAAATTTCTCATAAAAACCGTTTAGAATCCATTCAGAAACAATTTGTTCTATTTGCTTTACGAAATCTAGGATGGTCTCAGAGCCAATTACCAAGCTACGAATCACGCTGTTTACTAATAAATATTGAACCATTAACTGTTAGAAGAGAATTTGCTGCAATCTCCTTTGTAAACGACATAATTAATCAGCGTGTTCAGTCTACTTATCTACTAAATCAGTTAAACTTTTATTGTCCGAGTCGCCAGTTGAGAACTAGAAATCTGTTTATTTTAACCTCTGCTCGAACTGATTATGGTAAAAATAGTCCAATCAATTGTCTTATGAAGAATTATAATAAAAACTACCAGAACATAGATTTTACTATGTCTAAACAGCAGCTAAAAAGTGCTTTTTACGGCAACAGGCACTTAAGAACCTAATATTGTAGTATTTAAAGTAATATTAAGATTGTACTACTAGTTTTAAGAATACATATGTAGCCTACGATGTTTGGCGAAATAAATAAATAAATAAATAAATAAATAAATAAATAAATAAATAAATAAATAGATTTTTGACAAAGGGATAATTTAAAGGCACAATACCATCTTTTCAATTGAAAATGTTGCTAAATCTATTGCGTTATAAATTCTGAGCATTTTATGCCAATACTACTGCAATAAGACGAAACCCTTTCGTCGAAATTCGATATACTTTGAAAAAATACCGGTTTTACCGGTTTTATCGGTTTTATAAATTAAGAATACCGAAATACCGAATTTGCTAAAAACCGGTAAATCCGACCACCCTACTTTGAACTCTTTGAATTCTAGAAAAATGAATCTAATTTTTCGATGAAAACTTTATTTATTTGTAATATAATCGAAGGGGCGAGGCTGTGACAAAAGAAGAGTTCGATATTTGTTCCGGTCTAATAGGAAATAGCAAAATAAACATTTGAAATCAGAATCAACCATTTACAATTCGAATTATTATTATTATTATTAAATCAACAGAACTCTGATTAAAAAATGTTTCGTTTAAGAGATTCAGCTTTAGCGCTCAATATAAAATTTTAAAAGGAACAATTAAAATTCATGTTCAATTCACGTGGAGTAAGTTTTGCGAGATTTCACCTTGGGCAAACATTTTTTGTGTGAAGTGCTTGAGGAGTCCATTTGACTACCGGCTATTCAGCTGCCCATTTTTGTATAACTTAAACAGGCAAAATATTACAAAATTCAATAAAAAATTTTTGGAGAGAATTTTTTAATCTATCATTTTATTCATTTTTGTCATTTTTGAAATTTTTGAAATTTTTGTAATTTTTGTCATTTTTGTCATTTTTGTCATTTTTGTCATTTTTGTCATTATTGTCATTATTGTCATTTTTGTCATTTTTGTCATTTTTGTCATTTTTGTCATTTTTGTCATTTTTGTCATTTTTGTCATTTTTGTCATTTTTGTCATTTTTGTCATTTTTGTCATTTTTGTCATTTTTGTCATTTTTGTCATTTTTGTCATTTTTGTCATTTTTGTCATTTTTGTCATTTTTGTCATTTTTGTCATTTTTGTCATTTTTGTCATTTATGTCATATTTGTCGTTCCTATTTATTTTCTGCATGACAAACCCCAAAATAAGAAAACACCTGCCGCAACGATTAGCACAAACATTAAACATGTATGCCAAAATCGGAAAACGGAAATTAGCAAACTTTCGAAATCATTTTTCATCAAATAATTATCAAATGTCCCTCGAGCATTTATGGTTATCTTAAGTTGCTTCAAATAAACCACAAACACCTTTGCCAGCTTTAGCAATCGGTCAACCTACTGTAATCCCTCCCCCTAACCAATTTGTTCAAATTAGCCGATTGATTAAAAGTTTTGCAAATGGAAATTGACAGCGCCGCCCGATTCTTTGGTATTGGCAGCCGCAAGATTTATCCGTCGGAATTAGTTCTGGAGACCACTCGCTAAGTCGGTTTGGACCGAGTCGCGCCGCCATCTGGACTCCATTATTATCAATGTTCGAGTCATTCATTCATGACTTAACGCCAATAATGTCGGCGCTAATAAGCCCATTCAGGCTAAATGGAACCCTCCCCGTTTCGGTCAAATAGCGGCAGCAACGGCAATAACAATAACCGCGACATATGCGGTTGGTGTGGAATAAAGAGAGAAAAAAAAAGAACGAGAATGGGCTCTGCAAACCTCAAGATAAAACAGTTTCGAACCAGAATCGTAAAGCAAAGAATTAAACCTACTTCAGCAGCTGGAAGCGGTCGATTGGTTTTCAATTATAGTGTAGTGCTTTAAGTTTTTTTGTATCTTTCTTAAAAAAGAAGACCACATTCGAATTTGCCAACTTGAACAGAATAGTTACTCATATTTCAAGTTTTAAGACTGTCTTCATAAATCCTCTGTTCCCAAAATCCTTGGCTCTTATTCCGAATCAAGTCCAGCAACCCTTTTCGGGGGATCGATAAACTTTTGTTCTCCGATTACTTACAGTTAGGCGTCGATTTGCATACTCTGACCATTTATCATCATCGTCGACCCCAAGGGAGATGCACCCATCGATTTGCCAATTCTCTACCCTTCCTCGTCCAGTCAGAAGAAGAACTTCACAACCTTAGAGAGGCAGAACACTTCCCATTCAGAGACCGTACCTTCGTTATTGAGGTAGCTTTTCAGCTTTGGTCTGACTGGATCAGCAGACTCTCTGTTTGGGACACATTCCTCGGACAAATAACGATGGGGTAGATCTCTCTCCACCCAAACCTCTTTCCGGCTCCATCACGAGAGGCTGAAAAGCTACTGACCGCACTCGAGGCTGTCTCTAGTTGTCCTGTGTTTTGCCTGTGTTTTTATTTTATTTTATTTTCATTCAGTCTCGGCAGATCTTTTTAGAGGACAAATAATAGCACTATCTACCTATATCAATGACTGGACGAATGGGTTTGCCCATTCAGAGCAGTGGAGCCCCATCTCAGTCGAGTGCTCACGATTTGACTTCCGTTCTTGGGGAACTTAGTCTTTATTGAAAACATTCTTCCAGGTGAATTATATATCGATAGTAGGGATAAGAAAATATGATTTGTTTTTATTTAAATCAAGGTATCTCAACTTATTATATTGTTAAGCTGAGTTTTTGTTTCCTTAAACTCCTAAAGTAATGAAAAAATTAGAGGCCAATAATTCAATTTTCAAACTTTTGTTCACATTGCATCAAAAAGTGTGATTCTTTTCCAGAAAAGACCCATCAACAGAAGCTTCTGTGGAAACTGGACCTAAACGCAGTGAACCAAAGCGCAAAACCCGGTCGAACATGTTGCACCGGTCCATTTATGGAAATAATTCGATTGAAAATAATTTGATAACACAGAAAAATACCGGTTGGCCGTCTTTGTTGAGCTCCCCTTTTCAGTGTGGTTCATCTTAATGTTGGCCACAACTAAGCACATTTTGTTTGTTTGCTTCAACGCCCCAAACTAGCGTCATACAATGGAGCTGGCTTTTCCAACTCGGAACCGTTTAGTTGATACGAAATCGAAGAACCTGCTTGCACCCGATGAAACGGTGTTGAAGGGATGCTTCCTAAAATGGAGCGCCAAAGGTATAACAGGTTTCTGGGTAGAGATTTGTGAGACAAACATACTAGAGGGGCCGGTTTGATTTGTTTTGCAAATATAGATATGGTTGTGTTGATCCATTATTTCAATATTGTCTCGTAATAAATCATTTTTTCATGTGTTGCATTTTATACAACGAGAAACAACTTTAGAATTGGTTCTAAATACAAAATGAAAGAGAAGAAAGTGATAGAGTTTATTAGAAGAAGTGTACTAAGTGAATTTGAACTCTCACTTCGACTTTGAACTTCCATAACTTTTGATTATGATGATATTTTAGTTAAAATTTTCTGCGTAAGGTACATCAAACATCACACACTTATTTAATAAAAATAGCTTCTTTAAGATTGTGTGGCTTATACGTAGGGGAGATAAGGGTATAATAACCACCTTAAGGAAAACGCTTATTTAACGAAACTCAACACTTAAATATAATATGCGAGTTGCATTACTGGATCGTGTTTAGACACTAAAAAAGCTCATTTCATGTCCGGTTTGAAATTTTCGAATTTGGAAGTAACGTTGAAAAATGCATTTTAAAATTGTGTGCCAAAAGCTGAAAATCAGTCACTGTGCGGAGCAAGTTGAGAATCCTCTGGGGCACAAATAGCTTCCTTGTAAATATATGTTGTGAGGTGTACATAAGAACTTAAACTATACATTTATTCATTCCCATGAACATATTCACACATACAAACATTTTAGCTTTTGACCATCCGAAATTTCTGTTGTTTGTATGTACCATCACTGCAAATAAGCATTGATGAAATAAACAAACAAAGTTACAAGCCTGCCGAGTTGAATAGGCTTTAGGATTGTACGGCAAAGGGTGCTTAATCTGCCAATCCCAATGGTGCTCTTTGCCTCTAGTCAACAAGTTAAAGTAACCATCAGTTTTGACGTTAACTTAGGTGAAACCAAAATTTGAATGAATTTGAGGATTTATGCATTTATGTTGCAGTAGACTGAGTCGATTTGGGGTAATTTTTGAATTTCTCAAACCCTGGGGTCTAAAAAGCTTCGTCTTGGCCCAAAACTCATCCATGATTTTTTGCAGAATTTTTTAGTAACGTTTACATGAGTAAATTTGAACTTTTAGGTTTGTATGGAAAAATTGAATATTTTGCACTGAAAAATCAACATCATTTTTGTTTCTTCTGTGGAACGGAGCCAGCTGACAGTTTTTGTGCCAATTTATAAATTATTGGAAGGAAATTTTCCGCTGGACAACTTTGTGGAAGACCACAACTTCCTATGTAATTAGGTATAAAAGTTATTAGCTGTTTAACAGAGGTATGTCTTTTCACATTGATAAACAATAAATTCAATAGACATCACTGCTGGAGCCTCTCGAAGTTTTGCATGAAAAGTAGCCATGCAATGCCTCGCTACGCATCCTGCAGGGATGTCAATTGAATTTATTGTTTATCAATGCGAAAAGACATACCTCTGTTAAACAGCTAATAACTTTTTTGCCTAATTAGATACGAAATTACGGTCTTCCACAAAGTTGTTCAGCGGAAAATTTCCTTCCAATAATTTATAAATTGGCACAAAAACTGTCAGCTAGCTCGGTTCCACAGAAGAAACAAAAATGATGTTGATTTTTCAGTACAAAACATTCAATTTTCCCATACAAACCTAAAAGTTCAAATTTATTCATGTAAACGTTACTGAAAAATTCTGCAAAAAATCATGGATGAGTTTTGGACCAAGACGAAGCTTTTTAGACCCCAGGGTTTGAGGAAATCAAAAATGACCCCAAATCGACTCAGTCTAATGTTGCAGTGTGTTTATTGTAGATCAAGATGATACATCTATCCTAAAAGCTTATTCCTTGTGTTTGTATTTCCATGCATTCGAAGAGGAGATTTCTTTTTTGTCAAGAGATAGATACTTTATGAACTATAGTTGTGTTTCGCGTCAATTTTTTTTTCTGAAAACGCGTACTTTCATTTAAAAAAGGGATGCTCTTTATGCCCTAATCTCCCCTAATTGTACGATAATCGGAGTTTTTTTAACTTTAACAATTCAATCTGCAATATCCCTGAAACCAAGCATCTCCTATTATTAAAATTTTGCAGAGTAATTGCTGAAATATAAGGTTTACATGTCTGAAGCTTTTAAAAAGTTATATCGATGGGAAAAAAAGGTTACGAAATGTAAAATTCGGGATGGAACGAAAAATACGATTTCTACGCCCATAAAAGAGGTTGCAAAAATGCTATTCCTATTTAGCAAATCTGTGTGCCGAAAATGCACCGAAAAGTGTACGTACCAAAGATGATATTTATGATTGGAAAAGCACTACTGGTATAAAGACTCGAGCTCCCATGCAAAATTATGCTTGGCTACCACATTCAAGAGAGACAAGAAAAACATTTCATGGGATTTTCAATTAATAAAAAAAATATAGTGAGAAACGAACTCACTGCGACATTTAATCTCGGCTTGCCAGTTCGATTTCTTACGCAGTGCACCATCTGAGTCGGTTAGTAAACGAAAGTTTATTGTCATAGCCTTTCTGCCAGCGCAAATAACCAAAAAAGCACTGCATTGGCCGGTGTTTTTATTCATCCTCCTATGTCTTTGATGGGAAAGGGATGAGAAAAGGGTGAGAATGGAAAGCTAGAAACTGTTTCTTTAGCCGACCGATTTACATACATACTCAGAGTAAATTTTATTATGAGCTTTATAAAATACTTCTTATGAACCGCTTATTTGAGTCCAAAAAGATTTGTGATGAGATTCTTATGAAATTCTGTCATTTTTCATAAGATGTTCTTATGAAAATCAAGCTTATGAAGCTGCTGTGTGAAAATAAAATTAACACATTCATTGAAAATGGCAGACAAAACACACAAGCTTCTTCGACATAAGGAACATTTCACCAAAAAAGTGCATTTTTAGTGTTCATGATAATAACACAAATAACAGACATCGAACAGCCCTAAACAAAACTATGTCAAATCCGTGTGTGAGAATTTTAATAGTCGACCATGTAAAAACCGTTTAAATTTGATTGAAAATCGCGCCACCTTCAGGGTGTATGGTCAGCTACTATCGATTTTAATGAATAAAAAAATTTCAGCGTGTGAAAAAATGTAAACACTTTTTTCTCAAAGTTTGACCGTGGTTCAAAATTAAGTTGAGTTCCATTTTTCCTCTTTGTGATGGTTCAAAACGGAGTTCGAACTACGAATTCAAAACTAATCCCATTTGTAACATTTTTGCCGCACTGCATTTTGGGTAGCCAAGAAAGTAGGCATAAAAAAAGTTCAAATTGGAGTTCGGTTGTTGAACTTAGTTTGGAGTATGCCTGTCAGAACTTAGTTTTGCGATTGATTATTCAAACTCAAAGGTAAGCTCCTCAATTTTACTGTTCACAATTTGGGCAATAGAAATATTGCTTTTAATTAAACTAAGGTTGCTTTTATACAGTTTTGTTCAATAAAGTACGCCCAAAACACCTTTTGGAGTGAGTAACTGTAATGATTTTGTTATTTTCACAGAAATTTCATTAATGTGTGTCTTTAAACTTACTGTGCTGATAATCTAAGTAGGGGAGATAAGGGCATAATGGCCACCTTAAGAAAAACGCTAGAAAATAGCTTTAATATGAAGGTTACATTATTGTTTCGTGTTCAGACACTTGAAAAGCCTATTTCCTAATGGGCTGAAACTTAACAAACTAGATGAAAATGTTAAAAAATGCATTTTAAAAATTTTTGCCAAAAGCTGAAAACCAGCCACTGTAGGGGCATAATGAGAACCCCCCCTGGGGCAGTATAAGCACCATTAATTAGGGCATGACGAGCATTTTCTGCCGGGGAATCTAGCAGCGAATTCAACTCAATGAAGTCAGGTGAGTAGTAGATTCATCAAACAAAGCAATAACAAAATAATCTAGGTCTGTTTGTAGAATACAAACAATTCACACACGCTCATACATTATGTTTCTGATGCTTTGTTTGGCGGATGATGCTACTAGCCGTATAATGTAATAATAAAAAAAAATCGATCATGAATTGTAAAAGAAAAAAAATCACCTCGAACAGAAATCGAACTCATGTCTTTTGATTACCTCTCCAACACCTTACCAATAGGCTAAATCGTCGGATGCAAACTAGTTAAGTTGTGGCTCTATAAGTCAATGATAAAAGTGAAAAATCAAAAATTTTATGATGGTAAAAATTGAGAAACAATGTGTACATCATGTTGCAGTGCGTACATTATAGATCAAGGTTATTTCAAGATCATAAGAGCTTATTTCGTGATGCTGAAAAATTTTAATATTTTCGTTACTTGAGCACCTAGCTGACTTTTGTTAAATATCTCTGTAAAAATTATAAGGAGATTCCTGTTTTTGTGAAAAATTAATGCTATAGGAAGTACGAAACAAATCCTCATGAAAATTTATTTAAGAAAATACGTACTTTTGTTGAAATTAGTAGTGCTTATTATGCCCTGGGTGCTCGTTATGCCCTTATCTCCCCTACAGTAAACCTAGGTAAAAATGTTCAAACTTTATGAAACAACTGTTTTATTTTTATATCTCTTGAAAACATGCATTATCAAAAATATATTTATCAGCATCAATTAATTAGATAGTTTTAGCTAAATTCGGATTAGTGCAATAATAAATGAAGTAATATAAACTACAGGCTCACGTATTGCTAACAACAGATTTAAGATATTAGAAATATATGAAAAATTTATCTATTATCGAATTTTTAAAAACAAAATCACTGACTGAATGAGTATTTTGTCCGTCAATTGGATTAACTAAAATTTTATCAATATTTATACAATTAAAAATTGTAAATAATGATTACGTTTTCTGTTCTGAGAAACTGGTTACTGATAACAAAAACCCAGCACAAAAAACTGATTAACTTATTTGTACGGATAATTGCGACTGCAAAGCTTGAAATTCATTTTCAAATTCAGCTGCAAAATGTATTGTAAATTATGGGGCTAATACTGACAGCTAGCGAATAAAGTGAGATTGAAACAAGATATGCTTTTTTTAAAATCATGATGTAATTCGAAAAATAATTCAGAAATTTGTACTCACAAAAATGTGTAACTGTGTCATATATAATACTGGCCTGCTTTGATATGAGCTATAAGTATTAATTTCTGAGCGTGTCTAAAAAAATGAACTAGCAACATCTAATGGATGTATGACTACCTATGATTTTGATTTGAAACTGCGGTTAGGATTTTTAACACGGTTTGAGCTCCATCCCGAACTATGTTCTCTGTGATAATAATTCTAATGGTAAATTTGTGCCACAACCACAACTTATGAATATTTTTTGTGAATGTATAAAATATGTGAAAAGCATTCATAAACATTTGTTTTCAAATATTCTGCAATATAAAACTCCCGTTCATTTATGAGAAAATCATGGATTTAGAAAAACCACCGCTTAAAGGGTCCGAAGAGGGCAACTCACCATATTTTGATCAGTTTTGCTCGGATATACCTTGGTTTGAATTTAAAAAAAAATTCAAAACAAATGCTGGTATTTTGTAAGGTTTTTAGAAGAAAAGACAAAAAAAAATTAAAACCTACCCTAGATAAAACCAAATAGGTATACTGAAATTAGTTATGAGTTATGAGTTATTAGTTATGAGGTTTTGATCTCGGAAAATACCCCTACTTTGGACTACCCACTATATGTGTGTATGAATTTTAAATGGTTCATCCCTTATGTGGCATCAATAAGCTTGCCGGAATGCCCAGTTTTATCCGGGTTTTTTCCGGATATTTTGTACAAAATTGGGGAAGAGTCCAGTACGGCCCTGAGTTCATTGAAAAAGCCCTAATTTGCCCGGATTTTGCTCGAATTTTTTCACTTTATTTGCCAAATCAAACAAAACAAAAAACAAATTATTGTGTATTAACTTTTTTTTATTGATGCGTCTAAAACGATTTTTTTTAGCAAGGTTCACAAAAATAATCATGAATGGTTTTTCGGAAGCCTGAAATACGATGGAAAATACACTGATGAATTTCGACGAACAAAATATTTCTCGCGTGCGGTTTCATCCCGTCGTACTTAAAAAAAATGTAAACAAACAGTTTAATAACAAAAAATACAAAAATTTACATAAACTAGTAGCAACTTCGTCTCATTCAGAATGTTTGTGGTCTGGTCAACATACTCTGGATGTGAAATTTCAATTTTA